>NW_027509108.1:2992500-3055000 GCF_051911475.1 Siphateles boraxobius | reverse complement strand
TCTGCTTGTTTAGGATGTTGCAGAAGAGTTTACCAAGGTTGCTGTTTACACATATACCACGGTAGTTATTAGGGTCAAATTTGTCTCCGTTTTTATGGATTGGGGTAATAAGTCATTTGTTCCAAATGTTGGGGAAAATACCTAAACTCAGGATGATATTGAAGAGCTTGAGAATGGCTAATTTGATTTTGTTGTCTGTGTATTTAATCATTGCATTTAGGATGCCATTGACACCATAGGCTTTTTGCAATTTCAGGGTTTGGATTTTGTCTAATAGTTCTGTTAGTGTCATTAGGGATTCTAATGGGCTCTGGTAGTCTTTGATGGTTGATTCTAAAACCCTTAGTCTCTCTCTCTCTCTCTCTCTCTCTCTCGCTCTCTCTCTCTCTCTCTCTCTCTCTCTCTCTCTCTCTCTCTCTCTCTCTCTCTCTCTCTCTCTCTCTCTCTCTCTCTCTCTCTCTCTCTCTCTCTCTCTCTCTCTCTCTCTCTCTCTCTCTCTCTCTCTCTCTCTCTTATACAACCTTACCAAGTCATAGGGCTGGAGCCTATCCCAGTTTCTCAGGCCAGAGTCAGGGAAAGCACCGTGGACAGATGGCCAGTCCATCACAGGGCTCTCTCACACACACAATCACACACAGGCAATTGTTGTCTGTCTAATTCACCTAACCTGCATGTCTTTGGACTGTTGAAACCGGATCACCCGGAGGAAACCCAGCTTGCACAGGGAGGACATGCTCCACACTGAAAGGACTCCTAGCTGGCTCAGCCGGGGCTCTAACCTTCTTGCTGTGAGGCAACAGAGCAAACCAATGAGCCCCTGTGCCGCCCGGATTCCTGAATAAGGACTGTTTATTTCTCTGAATCTCCTGCGTCGTGCGCTTACTAGTGATGTAAAGTCTGATTCATTTCCGCGAGCCGGTTCATTCGGACAGTTCGTCTCACAAAACGATTAATATGTTCCATACGTCATCAAGCAATGATATATCAGTTCCATGATTTTCAGGCAATAATCTGCAAAATGGTTTTACACAAATAACGTTTTATTTGAATGTTTCGATATGCATTGACACACATTACTTTATTTGAATGTTTCCTGGGTAATCCTCGGCAATCTTCGACAGTTTGTTGAACCGGCTCATTCGGGCCTTTTTGAGTCGGACATGCTACTTTTGCTTCTCTGTTTTACGTCATCAACCCCGGAAATAAAGCTCGATTCAGTTCAATTAATGTACCGGCTCGACCTGTTACTTCTTACTGGCTAAAAATAACGATTCCTTCAGTCACACCTAACAATTACGTTAATAACTAAAATTTTTGTTATGTAATTTGGAATCACTAACCGACTATAGTTTGTGAGTAATCTATACACTGATTTACTGATTACCACAAACACAGAAAAAAATGTGTTTTACTTTTTGGATATTTTTTAATACGTGATATGATCTTTTGACACAAGGATCCATGGATTCATGCTGTTTGCAAAATTATTTCCCTACCATCTGTGTGTAAGAACAGAAATAGGAAGTGCTTATTGATAATATATATTTCTCCTGTAGATCCTCCAGTGAAACCTGTGATCTCCATCAGTCCATCTGGTGTAATAGTGGAGGGAGATTCAGTGACTCTGAACTGCATCAGTGACGCAAACCCTCCTGCAGAAATCAGCTGGTTTAAAGGAAGAACGATTGTAGGATCTGGAAGAATCTACAGCATCTCAAAGATCAGCTCTGATGACAGTGGAGAATACAAGTGCAAGTCCATCAATGAACATGGAGAGAAATTCTCTGATGCTGTGACTTTAAACATCATGTGTGAGTTTATGATAAAACATAAGATGCACATTTTCTATTTTGATCAATTGAGTCCATTAGTTATTAGTAATTAGTAATATTAGCATTTTTTTAAATTCTGATTAGAAAAAGTAATCTGCTAATTGTTATTAGACCCACCCAGGAGCGTCTCAGTGTTGATAAATGGATCTGGTGTAATAGTGGAGGGAGATTCAGTGACTCTGAAGTGCATCAGTGACTCAAACCCTCCTGCTCTGAACTTCAGCTGGTTTAAGGAGAATGAAACCTCAGCTGTTGGATCTGGACAGAGTTTCAGTGCACTACAGAGTGGACGCTTCTACTGTCAGGCTCACAATCAACATGGATCTCAGAGATCAGACGCTGTAACTGTCACAGGTGAAGCTTTTATTTTATAAAGGTTTCAAGACAGTTGTGTAGCTTTGAGAGTTAATCTTAACTCAAATTCTTAATCTTTCAGTACATCGTGGTCGTGGCTGGCTCTGGTTGGGGATCACAGCGTGTTTAGGATTCTTCATCGTCATCATCATCATTCTGTTTATAATGTAAGTTTGATTAAAATCATTCTCAAATACAGTGAGTGTATGAAAGTAATTCAATTTAAAACTAGTGCAGGTGGAAATGCCTCATGTAATGTGATTAGTGATAAATCTTTAAAATGCAGCTTACACGTTTAATGTCTGTCAAATCAGGAGAAAACGAAGAGGTGCTAAAGCTGAAGACCTCACAGAAAAACAGGTACATCTTCCAGACACAACATGTGAATAGTCTAGTTAGATGCAACCATTCACACAAAACATGAGAGACAACGAGAGACAAAAAAAGAGGAGAGTCTAGAGAAGTTTACCGCTTTTTAATTTGAGTGCCGTGTTTAACAGTGTCATGTGAGCACAGCGGTCACACACGTCCGTCTAGCACGTGTTTACATAGAAATAGAATGGAAAAGTAGAGCACTTTAAATGTGAATGATAAATAAATAATATTTCATTTTCTTCCATTTCAGGACAATCTGTACTCTACCGTAACAGGGAGAGACGCTCATGTTTCTGAATCAGCCGATTGTGATGACGCTCAGTACGCCAGTGTTACTTCCAGCAAACCCAGAAGAGACAGAAACGCTCCTGAATGCAGAGATACTGAGGAGATCCAGTACGCAACTGTTCAACATCACAGAAAGACCGAGACGAAGAGAGCAGAGGAGAACGAAAGCCACTACAACAATATCAGGATTCATCAGCCTGATGCTGCCGTGAGGTGAGAAGAACGAGCTTAAAGAGACAGTTCACGTTCAGATCAACTCACAGTCATGTTACATTTATTCTTAATAACTTTGGTCTCCCACTGATGTTTCAGGAACAAGGTATCTGAATTTTTTAATGACCTTTATCGTCATATAATCTGATGCATAACATGATTGTTTTATCTGATATTTTTAGGCGATCCAATGTGCATAATGTGGAAGAGACTTCTGTGATCTACAGCCGTGTCAAGTGAGTAAATGTGATCATGAAGACAAAGGCCAAAACAATTAAACAATATTCTGAGAGTACGGCTGTCAATTTAGCTTGCTAATTCACTCAGTCATATATTATTCATTAAGTCAGGTAAATAGATGGCAGGAATACAGTGTCTGCATGTGATCTTTTTCTCATTGCAAGAGCAGAATACAAAGGAAAGAGCCAAGAACCAACAACACTGTGTTTAGTGAGACTAAAAACATTTTGTGATGTCACTGGCTTGGTAATTAGTTTCTCAAAGTCATTTGAACTGTTGACGTCATGTGCTTTCTGTGAGCAAATAAAAATCTGTTTCACCAAATTCAAGCTTGTGTGTGGTCATTTCTGGGTCATTGAATACATAAACTCAGAATAACCAACTAAATGTGATTGCTGGATTAATACTAATATTTGGGCTATTCTAACAAACTCTGAAAATTTGCAACGGTGGATAAAATGAAAGCTTGATGAACACTTCAGTCTATTAAAAGTCACCAGTGACGATTATTTGTAGAGCAACTTCTGTGTACGTGTGTTAAGACGAGGTCAATCATGTTGATTTAATCAGTTTGACTAAAATAACATTTTAAGGAACCCCTAAAGTCACATTGTGGTGAAATTATGTTTCAATGCTTTTGCGTTTTCTCTCAAATCCTTTGCATTACACATGCATGAAACTTTTATGAGGATTGAAATATAATTTCTCCCCCGATCTCATACTTTTGAATCTCCATGTCCGTTTAGGGGCTTTTGTATTAAGCAATATTAGCTAACAGTTAATTTTGATCAATGAAGTATATGAGACACATTATGTGTGGGCAGTGGCGTATCCAGGACATTTTTACTGGGGTGTCCAAGATGGGACACAAAGCTAGTGTGGGGTGGCCATGGTATAGCGAAGTTGAATGCATATACATACGCAGCGGACCGCGGTTCGAATCCAGGTCCTTTGCTGCATTTCACATCCCCTATCTCTCCCTTGGTTTCCTGTCTCGTAGCTGTCAAATAAAAAAAAAAACTTTTTTTAAAAATCATTTTTTTATTCCATTTCCACCTATCACAGTCCTCAAGTATCTCTGGTTATATTAACATGTCTATTTTTTATCAGTAATTATGTTCAGGATAGGGTACACATTTTCTACGAGCTATTTCCTTGTAGTGGATTAAAGTCCTTGTCTCTTCACACATGTGTTTGTGTGTGAGTGTATTTATGTATTATGCACATTTTAGTATTGTTCTTTTGTCTTTTACAATAAAATATACCAAGTGACTACAGTGGCTCAATCTCAATCTTCTAGCGGCTTTATCTTTATCAAGCGACGAGAATACTTTTTGTGCGCAAAAACAAACAAAAATAACGACTATTCATTTATTTCAACTATTCATTTCCTTCTCTGTGGGCCTCTAGTCAGTTAATGTAGTATGAGTGCGTAGTGCTACGTCACACGTAGGCTTACTATTGGCCGACGCTGGTCATGTGTGTGATGAGTGTCACGTACAACAACAGATGCTTACGCTATTACACTAGTGAACTGAGTCGAGGCCCACAGAGAAGGAAATGAATAGTTGAAATAAAGTCGTTATTATTGTTTTTTTGCGCAAAAAAGTATTCTCGTCGTTTGATAAACTTAAGACTGAGCCACTGTAGTCACTTGTACTATTTTAACGATGTATTAAATAACGTTTCGAGGCTGGCCAGTTTCAATCCCTGAAGAAGCCTATGGAGGAGTGATCCAGCTCTCAGATTTCATCAAAAATATCTTAATTCACGTTCCGAAGATGAACGAAGGTCTTACGGGGTTGAACAACATGAGGGTGAGTAAATACTGACAGAATTTTAATTTTTGGGTGAACTATCCCTTTAATCATTTCAGCTTTAGGTTATTTGTCAAGTTGAACATTCATGTTTATTTAACCTATTTTTTGTTATTTTCTTTTTTCTTAGTTCAACCAAATAAATCATTATTTTATTCAAATTGTTCTTTTATTTTAATAATAAATACTTAATTTAAAATATTTCAGTCATGTTTCGGTTGACAATTTTGAATTCCCATTTAAATAAATGTTTACTGCAATTAAGAAGTTGCATTGGAACACATGGGAACATTCAACTGCAAGTCAAATCAATTAAATCTCGTAAGGTAAGGAAATGTCTTAATTTGAAAACTCCACAAACAGCATTAACAGCTTCTTAACAGATAACAGTTAGCTTATTACTAACCAGATTGCGGTTATGGTGATTAGTGTTTGCTTTATTTGGGCTCTTCATACTTGACTTTTTGATTTATGATGCTGTAACAGTGTGTTTATAAAATGCATTTGTTGTGGCAAAGAAAGCCAAGGTGGAGTGAGATTAGGTGATGTTGGTACACAATCCACCATTTTCGGTCTTTTTTTTATTTTTTATAAACTGAAGGCAAAAAGAACATCTCTCAAGAATGTCAAAAAATAACTCTGTGGTCGAAGTGACAACATCCAGTCTTACCCAATATATGTTTCAAAATTATTCAGAAAATATTTCCAGGAAGAAACCGTGGCCAGTATAAAAAGCCAGGTTTATTTTTATACGATTTACAAATATCTAAATATCTCTTCATATTAAACATCTCTTCAATATGTGAAAAAGCAAGCAAAACTGTCGTTAATATCTGACAATATGTCAATAAATCTGAGATTCATTGATCAATTAAAGTGGTGGACCAAAAATTATGACAAAAGTCATTAAATCCAAAATGCCATAACAATAGGAAATGAGGATTCCTATTGTTAAAGAATGTTGGGTTTAATGACTTTTTAGCTTACAATACATGCCATAGTATCATGATGAAATGTTGTCTGAAGTTTCTCACACAAGGGCAGGACCCAAGAAAGAGGAAGGAACAATTTCTGTCTGCATGGGGATTTTAAACTGTGTTAATCATGTGAAATCAGTTTAACCCGAGATCAGACTCCCCAGAACACGGTAAGAGTTACGCTGGTTAATATGTGAATATAGTAAGATTAATACTGTTGTGGAAACCACTGGCCTATTCAATTGGAGATATTCTCTTTGAAATCTAATTCATGGAAATGTTTTGGAAGCTAAAGACTTTTTTTCCTAATGATGTGTGTGTTATATTGTAGTGATGTCCGTCAGAATGGCTCCTCGTCTTCCTCTGGTGATTCTGCTCATGATTCACAGTGAGTTATTGGAGAATTAACATAATTAACGTTCGTCACTTATTACATAAACCTGTTTTTTGTGACTTTCTTTTGCTGGGATCTGCCAATCATTGGACTCCCTGGTGAACGCCTTTTAATTTTTTGCATTAATCAGATATACAATGTCATTTATACCACACAGCAAAATCCCCAGTGTTAAATTAACACTGCTCTGTGTTTATAAGAGTCCACACTCAGAGTGTTATAAGTAACACAGAAGCAGTGTTGAAGTTATTGTGATAATTAAGTGATTAATTGAGTGATTATTGAGCATTATTGAGGACACCTGATGTTAACAAGCAGAATCACAAATTTTACAATTATGGTGATCAGTGTTTGCTTTAGTTGGGCTCTTGATCCTTACATTTTTGACTCGAGTTTTAGTTCGTCTGTTGTATTTCAGATGTAACAGTCAGATGAACAAAGAGAAAAAGTGATCTGATGGTTTTGTTATGTTTAACATAATCATTTTTGACCTGAAACACTGAAATCATTTGGAGCCTAATCTTATGTTAACTTTATTGATTATAACTGAATTAGTATTATTTATTTATTTATTTATTTATTTATTTATTTATGTATTGTCAAAAACCTAAAGGCAAAAATAACATCTCTCAAAGATGTCAAAAAATAGCTCTCTGTGGTTGAAGTGACATTATCCAGTCTTACTCAATATATGTTTCAAAATGATTCAGAAAATGTTTCCAGGAAAAAAAAAACGTGGCCAGTATAAAAATCCAGAGATTAATTTTCTTGTTAATTTCTTTTATTCTGACTATTTTATATTATTTCTGCTGGTTTTATGTTACTTTTTATTCACTTGTTTTCTAATGTTCAGAGTTGCTCTTTTTATCTGAATATGCTGTTTGTCACCATTGTTTAGATTCATACGCTGATTATTGATGTCTGTGTGTATTCAAAAACAAAATACTAAAGTCACAAAAAAGCGTGTGTGGGGTTGATGGGGTTGTTTCATGACAATTTTAAATTACCAGGGGAGGGCTTGATTCCTGTCGCCGGTTTCTCACTGAACGCGTAAGCAGCGCGTATTTTTTCCGGCACCCATGTTAACAGATTAGAGCATTCACACCGCACGCAGAGGCGGAGCGGCAGTGCGTAACAGGAGCAGAGCAGGAGCAGCAGTGCCGCGATAGTTTCGGCCGCTTATGCTGAATTAAAGTGACAATGCATTGATCATGGCCAAAATACACAGCTTTACCCAAAAATCGCATTGATGATATCTATTGTGTTTTAAACAGTCAATCAAATGTCATTCATCAATTTAAAAAGAAAACAAATGTCCAAAAACAAACTTGTTGCCCAAACTACAAAAACAAAGATGAACCAAACATTATATAATATATTAATAAATAAAATAAGCTTTTTGACAAGTCTTTTCTCTTAAATATATTTGAAAACGAAATAAAGCAATGCCAACTTACTCAGTACTCTGTCTATACACACGCCGCGGTTCAGCCGCGCGCGTCAAACAGTGTCTCTCTCAGTGTGAAAGCAAACGCGCGTGTCTTGCTTCCGCTCACTGTACGCACTGCTCCTGCGCTGCTTACGCTCTGCTAACGCTTGCAGTGTGAAACCGGCGTGACGGTTCCATAGTTAGAGCGGCGCGGCAAGAAAAAATTTGGGCGCTGCGGCATATTAAATATATTATAAATCGTTTTTCTGTGTGAGAAATACAATGTGTGGCGGGACTGCGTGAAAAAAGACCGAAATGAGTGACTGTCACGCTCAATGTGTGACACTTGAGAGCCCTAATGAAGAATCTGTTGCTATCCACCGATCCATGTTGTGGTTCTAACGGCACTGAATTTGAACGTCATGGCCGAGCGCCACTAGCCTATTTTAGTAATCACACAATAACTTGACAATTGACTTAACATTTTATATCAATATAGGCCAACATATTCTTTTTACTTTTTATGTTTTTATGGGAATCTCCTGGTAAAATGAAGGTAAAAATACATTATTTTATATTTTATTTTGCCTTTCCACGGACCATCTGCAGTACCCTCACGGATCACTAGTGGTCCGCTGACCGCAGTTTGGGAATTGCTGCTATAGAGAGATGCTGAAGCAGATAATTCACACACGTCTCTCTCTCACGCCTCTGCAGGGTTAATAAAGGCCTTCTGAAGCAAAGAAATGTGTTTGTGTAAGAAAAATATTCATATTTAACACGCAATGGCCATACGCATTCTACTTGCGTATAAAGCGCAAATTACGCAACTTGTGACGTCAGAAGTAGCATAGTGCGTCATGGCATAGCGTAAATATCAGCAGTATGTTGCATTAGTCGCATAAGTTGCGCTTAGACTTTAGTGGAATCCGTATGGTTGTTTGGCCCAAAGCTAGTTATTTTTTTTTTCTAAACTTTTAACTTTTAAATATGGATATTTTCTTACACAAACACATCGCTTCGCTTCAGAAGGGCTTTATTAACCACCCGGAGCTGTGTAGAGCACTTTTATGATGGATAGATGCACTTTTATGGACTTAAAAACAGAAACAGCCATTCACTGCCATTATAAAGCTTGGCAGAGCCAGGACATTTTTTAATATAACTCTGATTGTGTTCGTCATAAAAAAGGATGTCATATACACCTACACTGTAAAAAAAAAATATATATATATAATAATAATAATAATAATAATTAAAAAAAAATTCCTAACTTTACAGAATTTTTTTATTTTTTATACTGAATTTTTCATACAGTATTTTTTCTGTTTTCTTAAATTACATGAAAGAAGTAAAATATTCTGATTTAAATAAAGTGCAAAAAACTTTAACAGAAATGTGATGTCACCATGATTGAGATAAGTGTTTGCTTTAGTTGGACTCATGACACTTGTTTTAACATTAGTTTATCTCTGGCTGCTTTAACTGTGTTTTTGATAAGTTATGACAATAAATGCAGGAGAAATTCTCATTAGTTGATGTTTGGCGCTTATTGCTATGTACAATTCATGGTGACTTGATTTACTGATATGATTTTGATTGTGACATTTAGTATTATGACAATCTGCTATTATGAAAATTAAATATATATATATATATATATATATATATATATATATATATATATATATATATATATATATATATATATATATGTATATATATATATATTGGCAAGATGCAGAGATCTTGAGAGATCTGTTAGTGTTAAAGGGGTGGTTGATTGCGATTTCACTTTTTTCATTTTAAATAGTGTGTAATGTTGCTGTTGGTGCATGAACAGTATCTGCAAAGTTGCTGCACTGAAAGTTCAACGTAAGCAGAGATATCGTCTTTTAAAAATCAGGAAGTTGAATGCCTACAAAAATGATTCGAATGGGACTACAACGAGATACTCCCGGGTTTTATACGTAACTAACCCATAATCAACCCTCCCTCCGGAATATGCAAAAAAGGGGGCATGGCCATATTTCTGCGGCTTTATCAAAGAGGAAGAGTTATAGTGGAGAGCTGTAGCCATGCCGTCGAGAGTGTGTTATTTTCACCCAGCTGTAATGTCTTCTGTGTTCGGGCTTCCTACGGACGCTGTAGTTCGTCAACTATGGCTACAATTTATGTTTGGTTATGTTCCTGAAAATTACAATCGTAATTTAGCTCTCTGTGCTGCGCATTTTATGGAAGACAGCTTCCAGAATCTCCACAAATTCAATGCCGGATTCAACAACAAACTGTTACTAAAACATGAAGCAGTTCCAACTTTAAAACCAGAGGCAGCAGTTGTTGGGCCACAACCTGTAAGTAAGACTTAATCATTTTAAATGTATTTGCATGTATAATTTCAGACGTAATGTTTTAGTTTTATCAAGGACTTAAACAAATGCCAGCACTGGCTTTAGTAGCCACTTAGTTATGCTATTTCGTGTGTCTATGAAAACGCGTACAAACATTTTGGACCTGAATCGACCTGAATTTGTAATTATGTACTACTTTAGTAAATGTATTTTCCATGTATGCTTTATGACGTAATTTTTCGATTTGATCAAGAACGTAAACCAATGCCAACGCTGTTTGTTTATGTAGCCAGTTAGTTCGATGCTATTTTGTGTAAGACAAATGTGTACCTAAAGAAAACGATACACTGAGTAAACGTTTTGTGAATAGATAAACGGTTGTTCATTATATCGATGAAACAATAACTTTAAAAAACGGTATAACTCTGTCATTTAGTCAGTTATATTAAATATTTAATCAGGAGAAAACCATATGTCAAAAGCAAACAAGCAGCAGTAGCATTTTCAAGTAACAGTGTATCGAAATTCTTATATAATAATAGTAGAATAGAATAATAGTAATACAAAAATGTACCATTCAGAAACGTTTTGTAAGAGCCGTGTTTGGGGAGGTTCTGCTTGACTCTCTTCATTGCCTCTTTCTGGGTCTGATTCTGGCTCAAGCTGATACGCAGTATTGACACCATATTTACATTTGACCAAAGCACATGCAACTTTCGCCCGTAAAGGTAATGGGCGTGAAGTTTCCAGACTACGTGCACTA
The DNA here is from genome assembly GCF_051911475.1 of Siphateles boraxobius. NCBI lineage: Eukaryota > Metazoa > Chordata > Actinopteri > Cypriniformes > Leuciscidae > Siphateles > Siphateles boraxobius. The sequence continues at coordinate 3,043,967 of NW_027509108.1, read as the reverse complement.
CGCAGTTTAGCCAATTACAACACACCGGCCCAACTAACCAATCTGAGCCCATTACCTGTTTCTGAGGGAGTGTTTCAACCGGTCGTTCAAATGACAGAGGAGAAAGCGGCTTACAACAAAGGTGAAATTTATGAAAAATAAGGCTTTTAAAAAAAACACACACACCTAGACATGTTATATTGCACCCATAAACACAATCATGCAAAGAAAAAAAGCAGTAAACCACCCCTTTAATGTTCTGTTGGGATGTAAAGTGTTTATGTATGATGTGTTTTGTGTGTCACGATTGTGTTGAAGTGTAGAGCCTGTGCTTCAGTTCAGGATGAGCAGAGAAACACTGATGTTATACTGGGTGTTATTTTATTTAACAGACAGTAACTGTGTTCCAGTCCAGAATGAGCAGAGAAACACTGATGTTACGCTGTGTATTGCTTTATTTAACAGACAGTAACTGTGTTTCAGTCCAGGATGAGCAGAGAAACATTGATGTTACGCTGTGTATTGCTTTATTTAACAGACAGTAACTGTGTTTCAGTCCAGGATGAGCAGAGAAACACTGATGAAATGCTGTGTGTTGCTTTATTTAACAGACAGTAACTGTGTTTCAGTCCAGGATGAGCAGAGAAACACTGATGAAATGCTGTGTGTTGCTTTATTTAACAGACAGTAACTGTGTTTCAGTCCAGGATGAACAGAGAAACACTGATGAAATGATGTGTGCTGCTTTATTTAACAGACAGTAACTGTGTAGTTGCTGATACATTGACGTATAGTCACAGTAAATCATGCATGTAGTTCACTGCAAGAAATTCACCTTTTTCACTGAGTGTGTTTGTTAGTAAAAATTCAGGAAATATGTGTGAAATAACTGTTTCTGTTAAAAAGTTTAATGAAGATATTTGTAAAAGTCTTTTGCACTTCTTTAAAGTAGGATATTTTACAATCATTTTACGGTTTTTGTATTGCAGCCATTGCTGACAATCATTGATCATTTTTTAAAGATTTTATTTTTTACAGTGTAGGATGGCTTGAGGGTGAGTAAATCATGGGCTAATTTTCGATTTTGGGCAAACTATCCCTTTAATAAAATATACCATGCTTAATTTGAAATTAAAATGAATGTACAAGTTTATGACAGCAGAAAGGTTTGGGACAACATTAGGAAATTATGAGGGTATCATTTTAGGTGAACTATCTCTTTAATGTGTGTTTCAGGAGTTTATGGCCAGTATGATCTGCGTCTGAGTTACAGTCCTTCACAAGTCTGTGCACTAAAGGACTCAACAGTGGAAATTACATGTTTTTTTACATACCATGAATATTATATTATGAAAGTGTTCTGGACCAAAGCTGCTGTAATAAAGGGTGAAGAGATCCCAGATCTGTCTGAGGATCCTGGATACTGTCAGAGGCTTTGGTATCTGGGAGATACACAGCAGTACTGCACCATCAGACTGAGTCATGTGACACTGAAGGATGAAGACATTTACTACTGCAGTTTCATCACTGATCGATACAAATGGACTGGTGATCCAGGAGTGTCTCTTACTGTCACAGGTGACTTTGATGAGGTTTATCTCTTCTTCTGTGGATTATGTTGAATAATAATCAGTGTATGACAGCAGCACTAGATATAATGTGTGTGTTGTGTTCAGATCTTCAGGTGGAGTCTCCTGAGAGAGTGACAGAGGGAGATTCAGTCAGTCTGACATGTAAAAGCAGCTGCGCTCTGACTGACAGAGCAACATTCATCTGGTACAGAAACTCACAGCCATTAACTGAGAGAAGAGACAGAAACAATGAACTCCTGCTGCAGTCAGTCAGAAGAGAGGATTCAGGCAGATATAGCTGTGCTGTAGACGGACACACTCGCATCTCTCCTGCTGTTCAGCTCAATGTAATGTGTGAGTATCTTATTATTAGTATTTTATTTAGTGTATAAGAAATTTATACACACTGTTAACCCTTGCTGTAAAAAAAAGGCCAAATTCTGACAGTATCATACCATTTTCCATTAAAACAGCAATATACTGTAGAAAACAATGCATTTTGTGTTAAATTTGTTGTTTTCGAGAAAATAGCCTACAGGAATATACTGTGTGAATTAACAGCACTCAAAGTCGACGCTTAGAGACTGTGTTCAAAATCACACCCTCATTCACTATTCCCTACATTAGTTCACTAAAATAGTCCACTTGAATGAAAAGAAGTGAGTGAATTGAGAAGCTGATGAACACTTGATAAGCAGAATCACTGAAGGAGAAACAAGAACGGAAAAAAAATGAAACACAAGATCTACAACTGACTTCCAGCAACACTGAGTATGAAAACAGTTTACAAACAGTTTAATATTATTTCTTTAATACATGTTCAAAAGTTCTTGTTGAGAATTAAGAGAGATGTAGCTAATAATAAGTTTGTCACCATGATGGAGATTAGAATTTGCTGTAGTTGGTCTCTTGTCCCTTGACTTTTTACTTTGAATTTTAACCTGACTGCTGTAACAGGGAGTTTATAAAACACATTTGTTCTGGCAAGAAAAAGGCAAGCGGATTTGATCGGGTTATATGGCTGTTGTGATGATGATGTAATCATTCTGGACATGTCAGATTGTCTGATCTCATCCTGTGTATATGCTTTGAATTTACAGGTGTTTCATATTTATCATATATCTGTGAATCTACTATATGAAATTGAGCAATATTTCTGTAATCAGTTATTCAGAAGTAATTTGAAAATACTATAGTCCAGGTGTGCCCAACCCTGCTCCTGCTGATCGACAGTTAATCTCCAACCCTAATCAAACACACCTAAAGCAACCAATTAAGGTCTTCAGGATCACTTGAAAATTAAAAGCAGGTGTGTTTAATTAGGGTTGGCGATAAACTGTGCAGGACAGTCGATGGGCAGGAGCAGGGTTGGACACACCTGCTATAGTGCATTAAAACAATTATCTCTTTTGTTTGACTTAGACACACAGACATCAACAATCAGCATATGAATCTCAATAATGGTGACAATCAAAAGTTACGTCGCAATACATGCTGGGTACCGGGATAGTATAAAACTCCCAGCATGCACTGCTGCATGAATAAATAAATAAAAACATTATTACCACCATTGTTGAGATTCATGTGCTAATTTTTTATATCTCTGTGTTTCTACACTAATGTGTAGCGCTGTTTATCTGGTTGTGCATGATGTGTTAAAAAAAGTTAACTTTAGAAACGATGACGCAGAGGCCCACGCTCGGCTCTCTGATTGGGTTTCTTACAACAAAAGAAAACATACAACAACAGCCTGGACTACCAGTTACGTTAGTACAAGTAAATTCTGCATTTTACAATGCTATAACTGCCTGCATGTGCCGGAGGCAAGCTATTATTCGCAGAGGTGGGTAATCCAGGGGTCAGAAAGTAAAAGTCCTGCCATATGTTTATTCCTCCCATGAACTCAGTCAGCTGATTTCACTAATTAGTTCTGTCTCCTGTGTGAATTAGCAAATCCAGGTGATTGGAACAAAATATTGAGGATGACTTTTACTTTCTGAACCTGGACTTTACACCTCTGAAGAGTAATGCCACATGTCAGCCAAGAGCAAAGAAATATCCAGAACTGGACCTTATCCTAGCCAAAAAATCTGTGTATATTAAATATGGAGTAATTACAGCCACAACCTTAGAGAAAATCAACTGAAGAGAAACGAAGACATTAAATCTGAAGATCTCAGCAGAGGAGGATTAAACAACTCCACAAACAGCATTACCAGCTTCACTTATTAATAACCAGACTGACTTTATTTCTGTCAGATATCTACAAAAAGTTTTATTGAGAAGTAACAGAGGTTTAACTCTGTTTCATTTGAGCTCACCATAACAGTGAATAGTTTTTCCATTAGTTGGGCTCTTTAACTCTTATAATAAATTTTATTTTTTGGCTGCTATGACAGTGTGTTTATCAAACACATTTGCAACAGCAAAAAAAGCTAACGTGAGATGAGATCAGGTGATGATGGTTACCTGATGATGGTTTTATAATCATCTTGAAGTTGACTGGTTCTCTGAGGTATTTAAATCTAACAATTGTGTTGTTGTTCCATGTATTTCTGCTTGTCTCTTTTCGATCAAGTTAGGCTTAAGATGCTTTTGAGAAATGAAACTCAGGTAATGATGGTAATGTTTAAATCAAATCCTACAATTCTGTAATGGCCTGATACATTTGAACCAGCATTATGAAACTAATTTTATTAGATCTAAAACTATAAAATTTCAGGGCTACAATCACCAATGCTGAAATAACACATCAAGCATATGGTCAAATATTTTGACTCTGAGCGTGAATCAGGTCACTTTATGATGATAATGTCACCATCATTACATATTGTTAACAGAATTTCTGTTGCAGTAACAAATGTGCTTTATAAACATGATGTTTGAACAGACAGAGAACTCTATCAATAAACAAGAAAAAGGTCAAGAGCTCAACTAAAGCAAACGCTGACGATCATAATGGTGACTTGAAACGAAAAATTCCATAGAACATTTCCGTCTAAAAATGCAATAATGTGTAATGACTCGAAGTCAGTATTTGTTGTGTTTCTTTTTTTTTTCTGTTCTTGCTGTTTCTCTTTCCTTCAAAGATTCTTCTTATTAACATTAGGTGTCACCACTAATGGGCATTCATCACTTAATTAATCACTTAATTGTTTCATTAACTTCAACACTGCTTCAGTGTTAATTTTTAACACCCTGTAGTTAGACCTATATGTACACCGAGGAGTGTTAAATTAACGCTGTGGATTTTGCTGTGTGGCAAATATAAAAAATACAAGGATTATAATTTAAAATATCAATATTGTGTTCATAAAGATATGGTGGAATTTGGCTTGTCTGCACGAGCATATAGCCCCATTAAACCCCGCTGTGAGATTTATAAAGAAATGACTTACTAACTCTGGTCTGGAAGAATTTGATTGCATGAAGTCTTTGTGAGTGAATCAAAATAATAATAATTAAAAAAAATTCAACTCAGAGTTTTCCAATATCAAATATTTCACCTGTAGATCCTCCAGTGAAACCTGTGATCTCCATCAGTCCATCTGGTATAATAGTGGAGGGAGATTCAGTGACTCTGAACTGCATCAGTGACTCAAACCCTCCTGCAGAAATCAGCTGGTTTAAAGGAGGAACGATTGTAGGATCTGGAAGAATCTACAGCATCTCAAAGATCAGCTCTGATGACAGTGGAGAATACATGTGCATGTCCATCAATGAACATGGAGAGAAATACTCCGCTGTGATTTTAAATGTCTTTTGTAAGTAACTGTGACATTAAATCCTTTAAACATAGTGATGGCAGCTTAATTGTGAAATACTCAATGATTTTTTTTTGCTTGTTTGTTTGTTTGTTTGTTTGTTTGTTTGTTTTAGACCCACCAAAGAGCATCTCAGTGTCCATCAGTCCATCTGGTATAATAGTGGAGGGAGATTCAGTGACTCTGAACTGCATCAGTGACTCAAACCTTCCTGCAGAAATCAGCTGGTTTAAAGGAAGAACGATTGTAGGATCTGGAAGAATCTACACCATCTCAAAGATCAGCTCTGATGACAGTGGAGAATACAAGTGCAAGTCCATCAATACATATGGAGGGGAATACTCTGATGCTGTGACTTTGAATGTCATGTGTGAGTTAAATATGGTTCAGAAACTGTGACATTAAATCCTCTAAACATGTTCTGTGATGTGAAATTTGTTGTTTTCTGCTTTAGACCCGCCAAACAATGTCTTAGTGTCTGTCTCTGGTGAAATAGTGGAGGGAGATTCAATGACTCTGAAGTGCATCAGTGACTCAAACCCTCCTGCAGAAATCAGCTGGTTTAAAGGAAGAACGATTGTAGGATCTGGAAGAATCTACAACATCTCAAAGATCAGCTCTGATGACAGTGGAGAATACAAGTGCAAGTCCATCAATAAACATGGAGAGAAATACTCTGATCCTGTGACTTTAAACGTCATGTGTAAGTTAATGATGTGACAATACATCCTCTTAAGATCTGTAATTTCAAGTTTAATAAGATTGTTAATGATATCAATGTTTCTCTGTTTTAGACCCACCCAGGAGCGTCTCAGTGTTGATGAGTGGATCTGGTGAAATAGTGGAGGGAGATTCAGTGACTCTGAAGTGCATCAGTGACTCAAACCCTCCTGCTCTGAACTTCAGCTGGTTTAAGGAGAATGAAACCTCAGCTGTTGGATCTGGACAGAGTTTCAGTGCACTACAGAGTGGACGCTTCTACTGTCAGGCTCACAATCAACATGGATCTCAGAGATCAGACGCTGTAACTGTCACAGGTGAAGCTTTTATTAACACACTCCTGTATCTTCACATCATTCATCATTTTGGAGAGTTAATCATGATGATCTTCCTCTTTCAGTTCATCATGTTGCTGGTAGGAATGTGATTGTGATCACAGCGGCATCTGGAGGATTATTCATCATCATCATCTTCATCACCATACTAGTTATAATGTAAATACAATATTAGAGAATATAAATAGCCTCTACTTTCAAACTAATGCATAAGGATATTTGATAATTATTTATATATGAAACAATGAAATTTCTGGTTCACTTTTCAGTCGGTCACGTTCGAAGTTAAGTTGACATACAGACATAATTGGGATCACTTCAGGGATCATCTCACCGCCCGCTCTGCAGCACGGTTATAAATATGGAAGTGGATGCACTTGGCTTTCACTTCGGAGCTGAGCTTCCTGTTCTCTCCAAGTGTGTTGCAGACTTCTTCTACTTTGTTGAAATCCTTTTGTTTGGTGTTGGTGTGATGACACTAGACACGTAATAACCTAGAATACCATCTAACACTTGATGGCTTCTCTGTTAGGTGTTCGTCGTCAGTTAGGAACCTGGGTGTGCTCTTTGATACCAATCTTTCATTTGAAAGTCACGTGTCTAGTGTCTGTAAAACCGCATTTTTCCTTCTTAAAAATATATCTAAATTACGTCATATGCTCTCATTGACAAATGCGGAACAACTAGTTCATGCGTTCATGACATCAAGGCTAGATTATTGTAATGCTCTACTGGGTGGTTGCCCTGCACGCTTAATAAACAAACTACAGCTAGTTCAAAACGCAGCCGCTAGAGTTCTTACCAGCACCAGGAAGTACGACCATATTAGCCCGGTTCTGTCAACACTGCATTGGCTCCCTATTAAACATCGTATAAATTTTAAAATATTGCTGATTACTTACAAAGCACTAAATGGTTTAGCTCCCCAGTACTTGAGCGAGCTCTTAACGCATTATAGTCCTTCACGTCTTTGCGATCTCAAAGTTCTGGCCAGTTGATAATAGAATATCTAAATCGACTGCTGGCGGTAGATCCTTTTCCTATTTAGCACCAAAACTTTGGAACAATCTTCCTAACATTGTCCAGGAAGAAGACACAGTCTGTCAGTTCAAAGCTAGACTAAAAACACATCTCTTTGACCTAGCATTCACATAACACTCTAAAGACTTCTATAATTCAATATTAGGCTGCTTAGATTAGGTCAGCCGGAACTGGGAACACTTCCCTTAAATCCTGATTTACTCGTTACATCATAAAAAGAATGGCATCTACGCTAATTTTAGTGTCTTTGTTTATCCCGGGGTTTTCCCGCAGCCTGCCGGATCCAGGCCATATCAAGATCTGACGAAGGACTTTCGCCTGGACCTGATGACAATGCAGTGCTGAAGTGCCAACTAGCCTCTCCCTATGGAGGATCCCTATACCACTCTACGGATAAAGCGTTGTGGAATTTTTCGGTTCGCGTACCTACCCAAAGTGATAAGATAAAATAAAATTCTGCATCAAAATTTATAGACAAGACAAGTAGTTTGTTTAGGCATGGTTTGTAAGGAATTACAAACCTGCGCACATATATTCAAAAGCACATAACTATAGAATCAATTCTTAATGTGCATGTGAACACCATCAGCGTCTATCACAGGTTCACGTTTAAAGTCTGTTTAGAGTTTAGGTGTCGACTTAGCGGCCCCTAATTTAATAACAAATGATCATTTAGATGGAAGTGAATCCATCAAAACTAACTTTAGCTGGAAAAAACATTTTTCAAGAACCACTATGAAACCAAACCGATCTCTGTTACCTTAAATTGTATGTTTATCTCTGTAAAGCTGCTTTGAAACAATCTACATTGTTAAAAGCGCTATATAAATGAGGATGACTTGACTTGACATGAGTGGTGGCATTCAGTCCGCCTGGCGTCCCCGGGCCTTGACGGGCATTCAGTTCACCCGTATTCTGGTGGACAATGCCCTGCTCGGGGCAGAAAACTCAGTCTGGCAAAGGACTCGATAGAGCTGGTCCCTCCACCCGATATGAAGACCGGCTTCTACAGCCCGTGCTTCATTGTACCCAAGAAATGCGGTGGGTTACGACCAATCTTGGAGTCTTGAATCAGCCCCTTCACAGGCTGCTGTTCAAGATGCTCATGCAGAAACACATCTTCAGGTACATCCATCCCCAAGATTGGTTTGCAGTAATCAACCTGAAGGACGCGTACTTTCATGTCTCGATTCTCCCTTGACACACACCGTTCCTATTCTTTGCGTTCGATGGACGGGCATATCAGTACAAGGTCTTGCCCTTCGGGCTGTGCCTGTTGCCCCGTGTCTTAACGAAAGTTGCATAGGCAGCCATTGCTCCCATAATAGAGTGTGGTGTTCGCATCCTCAACTACCTCGACAACTGGCTCATTCTGGTGCAGTCAAGAGATTTGTTATGCGAACACAGGGACATGGTGCTCAGTCACCTCAGCCACTTAGGGATTCAGGTCATATTGGAGAAGAGCAAAGTCGCCCCGATCTCTTTTCTTAGTATGGAGTTGGACTCAACCGAACAGCGCGCCTTACGGAGGCCCATATTCAGTCGTTGTTGAACTGCGTGAGGTCAGGGGCTTGGGGTCAGGTCTTGCTAGTTGCGCCGAACTGGCCCAACCAGACATGGTTCCCAGAACTAGTGTTCCTCATGACAGCCCCTCCCTGGCCCATTCCTCTGAGGAAGGACCTGCTTTGTCATAGACGGGCCACCCTATGGCACTCACATCCAGTCCTCTGGAAACTCCATGTCTGGTCCCTGGACTGGAAGCATCCAGCCCAAGCGGTGGTAGACAACATCACTTCCGGTAGAGCACCTTCTACGAGGCACCCTCTATCCAGTGGTACCTGTTCGTTGAGTGGTGTTCTTCTCACCAGGAGAACCCCCGAACTTGCCCAGTCAGGTCAGTGCTTTCCTTCCTGCAAGCTGGTCACCAAAGTTACAAAAAAGCTTTGTTTATTGTCACCATTGTTGAGATTCATATGTTGATTCTTGATGTCTCTATACTCCTGAAAATACCCAACTCAAAACATTTTCTGTATAATATATATATATATATTTTTTTTGTTGTATTTTTTTTGAATATCATATTGTCCTAACACTGACACCGCAATATCATCAGGTGAAAAAAATGTGATATTAATCATACTCTCTATATAAAATTATATTCTCTCTAATTCTCTCTATCAGAGATTTCACTCACAGAGATATCAGTGAATTAGGCCATCATATGATGACTATAAAATTTTCCATAATAAAAGCAGGAATAAACTGATGTTACTACTTCAAGGGTCATGAGCCCAACTAAAACAAACACTGATCTCCATCATGGTGACTTCACATTTTTGTTAAAGTTTTTTGCAATTTATTTAAATTGCATTTTATGTTAGCCGGAGCTGCTAGTGATTTGACACCTTTTTTAAAGATTTTTTTACAAGGAAGGTATTTGATCGTAATAATTCAGGAAATACCTGTGAAATAATAACAGTGTTTTTTTTCGGTTTATTTTTTTGTTTGGCAGCTGTTATTTAATTTAGGTAGTTTTACTTTAATGGTAGAGGGTCTTTTTGGTCTGCCAGTCATTCGACCATTTTATCATTTAACTGTTTTGTTACTGTTTAATTACAGATTATATTTATTATTTTGCATACATTTTTATGTAATTTAAGAAAAATTAAAAATACAGTACATTTTCTGTATAAAAAATGTGAATTACTGGAAGTTGTCATTAATGTCACAATACAAAATAACAGCTACATTTTTATTTTACAGATATTATTTGTAATTTTACAGAGTTTTGAGTACAACTTAAAATTAAAGAAAATGAATGTCAAAAAATCACAGCTATTTTCTGTAAACAGTTTTTTCCAGTTTCTTCCCTTGTGCTCAAGTAGCCAGTAACACCGAAGTACCCACTCTAGTGCCGGCTAGCTGCACCAATCCCCTCCTCATGGAACGGATACATGCACTTATTGCTCCAGTGAGTTCCTCCACACCCCCTGGCACTCAGACATGGCGGAGCATCCGATGCCAGGCCTAACACTCGTATGCATTGGTGGAACCTGTGCTAGGCTGGGTCCTATATGTAGTGATCCCTGCGGCAATCCCATAGGTGTATTCTTCCAAGGAAAGGCTTCCTGCGGTGAGCCAGTGTCTTTCCCTTGGCAGAGTCCGCCCTGCCATCACTGTCCGGTGTTGTGTCTCCCTACTATGGTACGTCAACGTAGCGTTGAACATGACCTACTGAAAGGGAACGTCTCGGTTATGTATGGTAACCTTCGTTCCCTTGTAAGGGTGGAGTTCCTGAAGGGGTTCAGGCTGCAAGACTTCTGAATGACTAAAGAAACATTGTCAGCAAGATGGTAGAAAACTCTACATTTGTTGACTATTACCACCCACTGTTACTTATACCAACGACGGAAATAGAGAGTGACAATATTGTATTGCAATAGGTAGCAATTCAGAGTTAATACCAAATCAAAACTACTTAGCACATCCTTTGTAATTGAAAAGGTTTAATTACAAAATATGGTCATGGTTACTCTCAAAATTGTCTCAAAATAGATGTATGAGATGATTATAATTTATACCATTAATTGTACCCAGCATATACAGGTGCTGGTCATATAATTAGAATATCATCAAAAAGTTGATTTATTTCAGTAATTCCATTCAAAAAGTGAAATTTTGACATTATATTCATTCATTACACACAGACTAATATATTTCAAGTGTTCATTCCTTTTAATTGTGATGATTAAAACTGACAACTAATGAAAATCCCAAATTCAGTATCTCCGAAAATTAGACTATTACTTAAGACCCAGAGCCGGATTATCCATAAGGGCACTTGGGCCAGTGCCCAGGGGCACTAACCATTCACAACCACTAGGGGGGCACTGCATGACACAAGCTTTAAAAATATTTTTCGTAAATTGTTATATTATTAACTTGAAATTCTTGAAAGACCACACATAACTCATTTATGAACACTAATTTAACAACAATAATAATAATAATAAATTATAAATAAATAAAGATTACATGACCACTATCACTCCCCCCTCCCCAATCTGTCAGAGTTGACTTGGTCCACAACAAGTACGCGCAAATGTGTCATTTTATTCAACGGCTACAGAAAATGAATCTAAATCCAAAATGGACAGACGTCAATTGAGTGGTTTTGCAAAAAGAAAGTTAAATAAAGACAAGGACGCTAGACGTTTAGCTACAATTCAAAATGTTCCAGGGATCGAACGTTTTTTTGTGAGAACATCACGGGAATTGGGATCACTAGCAGCGCTGAGTTTGACGAAGCTGGAGCTAACTGTGGAGACGGTAACAAAGAATTGGACTTTGGGGATGTAGTTGACACCTTTGCTTGCGCAAAATCAAGGAAGAAGCAGTTCTGCTAAACTACATACATGAAAATGTTTTACCAGATTTAGAGCTACACCTATTGTCTCTTATTTGTTCCCCACTAAATAGTGGGGTTTTTTTTCACTAAATGTTCAGATTTAATAAAATGTTTGTGCACTTGTGATTTTTCTAAATTTTACTGCTGAGTTACCCACTAATCTAGTTTATAATAGAAGTTTTGTCATAGATTATGATCATATTTTTTTGATTACTTGTTTTTCTTTATAATGAAGTTCTCTGTAGTAAGTAGATTGTGTTTAACACACAAAAGAGTGATTATCAGTTCAACACACAGAGTTATAGAAATTCGACTTGATTATTATTATTTATTTTTTTAACTGCGCTGGTAAAATTATTAGCTAACGCTACGGAGGCCATACTATTTTTGACTCATGGCTGAAGTTAAGTTTCTCCAGCTCTCCCCAGGTTGGCAAAAAAATGTTTTGAGGTATAGTGCCCAGGAGCACCACACTGTCTTCACACGGCCCTGTTAAGACCAATACAAAAAAAGGACTTTTAGAAATGCTGGCCAACTGAAAAGTATGAACATGAAAACTATGAGCATGTACAGCACTCAATACTTAGTTGGGGCTCCTTTTGCCTGAATTACTGCAGCAATGCCGCGTGGCATGGAGTCGATCAGTCTGTGGCACTTCTCAGGTGTTATGAGAACCCAGGTTGCTCTGATAGTGGCCTTCAGCTCTTCTGCATTGTTTGGTCTGGCGTATCGCATCTTCCTCTTCACAATACCCCATAGATTTTCTATAGGTTTAAGGTCGGGCAAGTTTGCTGGCCAATTAAGAAGAGGGATAACATGGTCCCTAAACCAGGTACTGGTAGCTTTGGCACTGTGTGCAGGTGCCAAGTCCTGTTGGAAAATGAAATCTGCATCTCCATAAAGTTGGTCAGCAGCAGGAAGCATGAAGTGCTCTAAAACTTCCTGGTAGACGGCTGCTTTGACCTTGGACCTCAGAAAACACAGTGGACCAACACCAACAGATGATATGGCACCCCAAACCATCACTGACTGTGGAAACTTTACACTTTACTTTCATCAGAGAACATAACTTTGGACCACTCAGCAGCAGCCCAGTCCTTTTTGTCTTTAGCCCAAGTGAGACGCTTCTGACGCTGTGTCTTGTTCAAGAGTGGCTTGACACAAGGAATGTGACAGCTTGCATACGTCTGTGCTTGGTGGTTCTTGAAGCACTGACTCCAGCTGCAGTCCACTCTTTGTGAATCTCCCCCACATTTTTGAATGGGTTTTGTTTCACAATCCTCTCCAGGGTGCGGTTATCCCTATTGCTTGTACACTTTTTTTCTACCACATCTTTTCCTTCCCTTCACCTCTCTATTAATGTGCTTGGACACAGAGCTCTGTGAACAGCCAGCCTCTTTAACAATGACATTTTGTGTCTTGCCCTTGTGCAAGATGTCAATGGTTGTCTTTTGGACAGCTGTCAAGTCAGCAGTCTTCCCCATGATTGTATAGCCTACAGCAGTGGTTCCCAACCCTGTCCTGGTGCCCCCCCGACACTCTGCGTTTTCTTTGTCTCCCCAATCAAACACACCTGAATCAACTCATCAGCTTATTAACCCATGTGATTACGAGCTATTGAGTTGAATCAGGTGTGTTTGATTAAGGCGCCAGGACAGGGTTGGGAACCACTGGCCTACAGAACTAGACTGAGAGACCATTTAAAGGCCTTTTGAGTGCAGGTGTTTTGAGTTAATTAGCTGATTAAAGTGGGGCACCAGGTGTCTTCAATATTGAACATTTTCACAATATTATAATTTTCTGAGATACTGATTTTGGGGTTTTCATTAGTTGTCAGATATAATCTTCAAAACTAAAAGGAATGAACACTTGAATTTTTGAATGGAATTACTGAAATAAATCAACTTTTTGATGATATTCTAATTATATGACCAGCACCTGTATGTAAAATGTTACCTGAGAGATAGAGTGAGATATATTAGTGGTGGGCATAGATTATTTTTTTTAATCTAGATTAATCTCACTGGAATCTTGGAATTAATCTAGATTAATCTAGATTAAAATGGCTCATTTGAATTCTGCCGAAGGCATTCAGAATCTGTGTGCTACCCAAATAATGACTAAAAGTAAGTCTTTGAGAACGGGTTTCTCAAGCCAGGTGGCGCATTAGACCAGGGGCTCATCTCCTGTTTCCAAAATGCATCACAAACTGCTTGAGAAAGCTGTTCTACTATGATAATTGGTGATGAAAATAAATCATGTTCAATCAGATGTACTTGTGTTTACTAACTGATAGAGCTGTGCTGTCGGGCTTGCCTCGGTTGCACTCAAACATAGTAGTTTGATGACGACTCTTCCCCTGCGCTACATCAGTGCTTGGCCCGGCATCTACCACATTAGCTTTGCGTTTAGGTGGTACTTGAGACTGTCAGCTGAATGTGTGGAACGCTTTTCAGAGAAGATAAGGTAACTTATTTTAGCACAATTCACACCCAGCGGTAATTTGGGAAAACAAAATCTCCGAATGCTCCACATGAAACTTTGGTCTTCCGACCTTTTAACATCGTGTCGATTTATTTTGGTTAATATGTGTGAGGGAGAGAGACCAGGCCGCGTTTAGTGTGGAGATGAAGTCGCCTGGCTCCGAAGTGAGAGAGTGCGCGACCGGGTCTCTCGCTCTCGCTCTCTCTCTCTCTCTCTCTCTCTCTGCTCGTTCTTTCAGTTAAACATGTGCCCTGTCACAAGTGCAGCAGTTCATCTACATTACTCACCGATTAAATAAGGCGCTAAAACAAATTCAATGCAGTAAAAACCCTGTTATTGCAAACAGCACCAGCATAATTTGTCTCGTTTAGTAAAATAAAGCCAAGCTTTAGATCGTCTTATCCACTCCATGTTTACCTCCTCTGCTCAAATCGCTTTGACATCATGAATGACGCACAGATGCGTAGGCCTATAGGACATCGCGCTATGGTGCCCGATAAAGGACAAAAGGGAAAGTTGTGAGTTCGCGGTCTGTATATTATGGCTGGGACTCGGAGCAGGAGCATCAATAAGAGGAATAGTTAACATCGAGGGCATACAATATCGATGGTTCGTAAAACTTAGAAACGGTTCTCGAGTGGAACTGGTATTCAATTCCCATCCCTACCCCCTACAGTCCAATTCAGCTAGGTATACTTCTGCGCTAAAAAATCAAGGTGAAAGTCATCATAGCTTGCGTAGTATAGACCCAGCTCCCAACCCAACTTTGAGAATAGATTAACGGCGATTTTTTTTTATCGCCCGATAAGAGTCTCACGTTAACGCAGCACATTAACGTCGATAACGGCCCACCACTAATATATATATATATATATATATATATATATAAATATTGAGCGAGAAAGAGAGAGAGAGAGAGAGAGAGAGAGAGAGAGAGAGAGAGAGCAAGACAAAGAAAATAGGAGGTAAAGAGAGAGAGAGTCCCAAGAAAGCGACCCAGAGAATCAAAGAGACAGAGCAACAGTTACAATCTTCTTTTATACCTTCCGTGACCATGTGACTAAAACCATAATGTGAGACGTTCAAACTAACCAATCAGATAATGGCAATTTCCCCCATTGTACTAAAGGTGTGATAATTTTGCCTACAGGCCTTGAGCCCTATCAGCACCTTTGTGCCTTTGGGAATTCCAAATGGTCATTGGGATAGAAAGAGGGGGTGGAAAACGTCTCGGTTACGTATATAACCCTCGTTCCCTGAGTAGGGAACAGAGACGTTACGTCGGATGACGACGAATGGGGTGTCGCTTAGAAAGCCTATCAACTTCGAGTATTACAAAACGAGCCAATGGCAAAGAAATGCCATGGGTCTGCGGAATTTGCATAGCGTAACTCCGCCCCACCTCGTCGGTATAAAAAGAGGAAGCCGGCAACATGCAGATATGTTTCTTCGCTGAGGAGCCAAGACTGAGCTCAGGCGATCCCCGCGGTACAGCGGAAAGTGGCAGGCAGACGTAACGTCTCCGTTCCCTACTCGGGGAACGACGGTTACATACGTAACCGAGATGTTCCCTTTCGTTGTCACTCCGAGTTACGTCGGATGACGACGAATGGGGTTACCAGTCAAGTCACGCCACCTTCTCGGCTGTCTTCCAGTGCCCTGCGTAAATCTAAGATCCTTGTCGTGAGACTGGCACGGACGAAGGACTCCTATTTAGCACAGGAATACCAAGGTACACTGGGGAGCATATACATAGCTTAGAGGAAATATGCAATTATTGCCAACCCAGAGCGGGGGACTTAGAAAATACACATATGACCCAGAGGGATGCATATGGAGAACACTGGAGTGTCCAGCTGCAGGTGGAATATTTCAACCCCAGGGGTGGCAAGGTGGCTTGCCAAGGGAAAGACACATGCTCAGAGAGGCTTACAGTGGAAATACACATGTGGGGGTCGCTCAGAGGAGGGACCATGCACACGGGAGGCACCTAGGCGACGCGCAGGCAATAGACACTGGCGCCGATGTCAGGAGTGCTGGAGGAACTCAGGGCTTTCGGAGAAGCTCACCTGAGAAATCGCACGTATCCAGTCCGTGGAGTGTAATGGCGAGCAAGCGAAGACACCTGAGCGGGTCCAGTACTAGCTGGTTGAAGCGAGTACATGAGAGGACACTGGCTCCACTCGGAGATTGTAGAATCTGGTGAATGTGTTAGGTGTCGCCCAGCCTGCAGCTCTGCAGATGTTTGTTAGCGAGGCGCCATGCGCTAGAGCCCAGGAGGACGCCACACTCCGGGTGGAGTGGGCAGTCACACCAAGGGGGCACGGTCGACCTTGCTGCTGGTATGCCAAAGCAATGGCGTCCACTATCCAGTGAGACAACCTTTGCTTTGAGAGAGCCTTTCCCTTCAAGTTCCCACCATAACAGACAAAGAGCTGGTCTGAGGTCCTGAAACACTGCGCCCTGTCTACATAGGCGCGGAGAGCGCATACTGGACAGAGCAGTGCCAAGGCTGGGTCTGCCTCCTCCAGGGGCAGCGCTTGCAGGTTTACCACCTGCTCCCGGAAGGGAGTGGTAGGAACCTTGGGCACGTATCCGAGCCGGGGTCTCAGGATCACGTGAGAGTAAGCCGGCCCGAATTCCAGGCACGCTTCGTCAACGGAGAATGCGTGCAGGTCCCCTACCCTCTTGATGGAGGCCAATGCAACCAGGAGCGCTGTCTTCATAGACCGGAACTTAAGCTCCACTGACTGCAAAAGGCTCAAAGGGAGCACTCTGCAGGGCAGTTAGAACCAATGAGAGGTCCCAAGAGGGAACGAGAAGAGGACGAGGAGGATTCAGTCTCCTCGCTCCTCTCAGGAACCTGACGATCAGGTTGTGCTTCCCAACAGACTTACCTTCGACCGGATCATGGTGTGCGGCAATAGCGGCAACATAGACTTTCAGGGTACAGGGAGACAGCCTTCGCTCCAACCCATCTTGAAGGAAGGAAAGCACGACACTAATCGAACATCTCCGGGGGTCTTCTCGGTGAGAAGAGCACCAGTTGACAAAGAGGTTCCACTTCAATGCATAGACGTGACTAGTGGACGACGCTCTAGCGGAAGTGATGGTAGCCGCCACCGCTGGTGGTAGGGTACTCAAACCTGCCTCGTCCCGTCCAGGAGCCACACGTGGAGGTCCCAAAGATCGGGACGAGGGTGCCATAGGGTGCCCCGTCCCTGAGAAAGGAGGTCCTTCCTCAGGGGAATCGGCCAGGGAGGTGCTGTCGCGAGGAGTACTAGTTCGGAGAACCAGGTCCGGGCGGGCCAGTACGGCGCGACCAGAATGACCTGCTCCTCGTCCTCCCTGACCTTGCGCAGGGTCTGCGCAAGAAGGCTCACTGGGGGAAACGCATATTTGCGGCCCCGCGGCCAGCTGTGCCCTCGGTCAGGGAATAAAACAGGGCACAATGGGTCGAGTCGTGAGAGGCAAAAGGTTCTATCTGTGCGTCCCCGAACTGGTCCCAAATCAGCTGAACCGACTGGGGATGGAGTCGCCAATCTCCCGGGAGGGGCAGAAGCCGTGAGAGCTCGTCGGCTGCACAGTTCAGGGCTCCGGGGATATAAATGGCATGAAGCGACCTCAGATGCTTCTGACTCCATATGAGGAAGTGGCGGGCGAGTTGCGACATACGGCGGGAGCGTAGACCATCTTGATGGTTGATGTACGCTACAGTGGCGATATTGTCTGAACGGACTAGTACGTGTTGGTTCTTGAGCACGGCCCGGAAGCAAGACGTACAGCCAGCAACTCGAGGCAATTGACATGCCAGAGGCGTCGGGGTCCTGTCCAGGAGCCCGCGGCAGCACGTCCATTGCACATGGCACCCCAGCCTGTGGAGGATGCATCTGTCGTTACAACAACATGCCGCGAAGCTCGTTCCAGGGGCACTCCGGCCCGTATAAAACTGATGTTCGACCACGGGGTGAAGGTCTGACGGCAGGTCGAAGTAACTGTTACTCGGAGTGTGCCGTGTTGCCATGCCCACCTCGGGACTCGGTCGCGAAGCCAAAGCTGAAGTGGTCTCATATGAAGCAATCCGAGCGGCCTTGCCGCGGCTGCAGATGCCATATGCCCCAGGAGCCTCTGAAAAAGTTTCAGTGGAACCGCACTCTTGCCCTCGAACTGTTTCAGGCAAGTCAGCAGTGACTGCGCGCGCTCGCCCGTAAGCTGCGCGGACATGGCGACCGAGTCGATATCCATACCGAGAAAAGAGATCCTCTGCACGGGGCAAAGTTTGCTCTTTTCCCAGTTGACCCGAAGGCCCAGACGAGCTAGGTGCTGGAGCACTAGGCCCCTGTGCTCGCAAACCTGGTCTCGAGAGTGAGCTAGGATCAGCCAGTCGTCGATATAGTTCAGGATGCGAACCCCGTGTTCCCGAAGGGGAACAAGGGCTGCCTCGACGACCTTCGTGAAGACGCGAGGGGACAGGGCTAGCCCGAAAGGGAGAACCGCGTACTGGTATGCCTGCCCCTCGAAAGCAAACCGCATGAACAGTCTGTGTCGAGGGAAAATGGAGACATGGAAGTAGGCGTCCTTCAGGTCGATTGCTGTAAACCAATCCTGGGGCCGCACACATTCGAAAATGCGTTTGGCACTGAGCATCTTGAACGGCAGCCTGTGAAGGGAACGGTTCAGCACACGCAGGTCCAGGATTGGCCGTAACCCACCGGTTTTCTTTGGGACAATGAAGTACGGGCTGTAGAAGCCGGTCCTCATCTCGGCCGGAGGGACGGTCTCGATCGCAACCTTCGCCAGCAGGGTAGCGATCTCTGCTCTCATGATAGGGGCGTTGCCACCGACCAAAGTGGAGCGGACTCCCCTGAAGCGGGGAGGAGACAGCGCGAACTGAATCGCGTAGCCGAGCCTGATCATCCGCGAGGCCCAGCGGGACAGGTGGGGAAGCTATAGCCAGGCTCCCAGGAACTGTACCAGCGGGGTCATACGAACCACAGACTTCCCACCGGTGGTGCAGCAAGGCGGAATGACTGGCCCAGACGTGGACGGCATAGCGGCCCGGTGTGGGGGCATAGTCATTAACCGCGCCCTGACAGAGGAGACCAGGGAAGGAAGAACGTTCCACGGGGGTCTGCTCTGCCAGGGGGCTGGCGACAGAGGCGGATGAGAGTGGCACGGTCCGGGGACGGCGCGCACTGTCAACCGGCTCTGGGACAGAGGAGGACGAGGGGTCCACGGCTCGGGGGCGGCGCACCGTGTCCGAGAACTCTGTGTGCTCAGGGATGGAAATGTCACTTCTTTCTTTAACCACATTAGGGTGCTGCCCACCCGTGGGTGAGCAGCGGGGAGTGGAGAACAAAAGATTCTCTCCCGGCCCTCCACCGGGGGAAGGAGTGGTCCTGCTACCATCTCCTGAGAAGTGACTTTCAACATCCCTGAGCAGCCCGTCTCAGGAGCGCCGCTTGGCCCGGCGTTTAGCGGGGGCGGGGCTGGAGAGGGCTGGGGCGCCTTCTTACGGCTTCCTCCGCGACCGGGCCCGGATGGAGGCTGCTGCTTGGGCCGGGCGGGAGGGGCGGGAGCTGCAGGAGGGCGCCCTCGGCGGTGAACAGACTGAGGGTTCTGCCCGGTCGGCTGTGTGGAGGCAGCAGCGGGCCGTCGGGGCAGAATATGCTTAATAGCCTCAGTTTGTTTCTGGGCGGTGGAGAACTGTTGGGCGAAATCCTCCACCACACCGCCGTATAGGCCGGCCCGGGACATAGGGGTGTCGAGCAGGCGTGACCGCTCAGCATCCCGCATGTCAGCCAGGTTCAGCCATAGATGTCTCTCCTGGACCACAGCTGTGGACATCACCAGACCCAGGGAGCGTGCGGTCACCTTCTTCGCCCGGAGGGCGAGGTCGGTGGCGGGGCGCAGCTCATCAAAGAGCCCTGGGTCCGTCCTACCCTCGTGCATGTCCCTTAGCATCTGGGCCTGGTAGACCTGCAGAGTGGCCATGGCATGCAAAGAGGCAGCCACCGCTCTGTAGGACTTCGCCACTAGGGTAGACGAAAACCTACAGGCTTTGGATGGGTGCTTAGGTTCGTTGCGAGAAGAAGCACTCTGAGGACACAGCTGCATCGCAACAGAGCGTTCAACCGGGGGGAGCCCAGTGTACCCACGGGCAGCTGCCCCATCGAGGGGAGGAAAGGCGGATGAAACTAGCGAGCGGTCGCGGGAAGACATGGGAGTCTTCCAGGACTTCGAGATTTCATCATGCACGTCCGGGAAGAAAGGTATTGGGGCAGGCTGAGGACGGGAAGCCGGAGCTGCACCCAAAAACCAATCGTCCAGCCGCGAGCGCTCAGGACAGGGTGGAGGGGTCCACTCTAAACCAATGCTCGCGGCCGCCCGCGAAAGCATGGCCGTCATCTCTGGATCAGACTAAGCCACAGCCGTATTCACACCCGAAGGTGGCAGCTGTGACGAGTCATCAATTCCAGATGAATCAGACCCGCCTTGTGATGCTGCGATTGACATCACGTCTTCCTCTGGAGCGCCAAAGGAAACCCGCGGGACCTCAAACACGGTCCCGCGGGAATCCCCTGAACACTCGCGGGTTGCAACACTGGTGAGGGTGCTGTGGGGCACGGACAAATAGTCGACGCTTTGTTCCACACAGTCACCCTCAGATCACCCTGGCCACCAGCCGAAGTAGAGCCTCTCGAGGAGGCGCTTGATCGGGGTGTGGATGAGGGGATCATTGAGTCTCGATCTAAGTGTTGCGATGGTCATGTTCCCACAGAGAGAACATGACTCATCCACGAGCGCTGCTCTAGCGTGATTAATGCCCAAACACACTAGACAGCGCTCGTGCCCATCAGAGTCAGACACAAGCCGACCGCAACCAGAAGTGCACGGCGAGGCATCTTTAAAAAGACGTGCCGCGTGCAAGCTCTTTTTGTGAGAGAAACTCAGTGCTGAAGCGCCCGCAGAGAACACACTCACTGGCAAACCACGCTCAGATAGGCAGGAAGTGGGCACTCGCCGGGAGATCGCCGTCACACCAACACTGGAGAGTTGCTCGTCTCGTAAGAAGCTGACAATCAGAGATAGCTTAGGGAGTGAAGAATTACACTTGTCTCCGAAGCGAAAACATATCTGCATGTTGCCGGCTTCCTCCTTTTATACCCACGAGGTGGGGCGGAGTTACGCTATGCAAATTCCGCAGACCCATGGCATTTCTTTGCCATTGGCTCGTTTTGTAATATTCAAAGTTGATAGGCTTTCTAAGCGAAACCCCATTCGTCGTCATCCGACGTAACTCGGAGTGACAACGAAAGGGGACAGTAAAAGCAAATGTGTTTGTTCATTTCAAATATCCTAGATTATTTTCAATCCTACACCCTGAAGGAGGGAACGGGATAATTTACGTCCCGTCGCCATGGTTCCTGTACCATCGCTGTACGGCCGTCACTATCTCAGCTCCTAAGCGAAAAATAAAGGTGCGTGGATCCACTTCTCTATTTATACCCGCGCTGCGGGGCAGGCCACAAGATGCAAATCTTGAACGCCAATATACATTGGCTCGTTCTGTATACACTCAAAGATAATAGGGATCCCTGAAGTGATCTGAATTATGTTGGCATGTTGACATAACGTCTCCCGTTCCCTCCTTCAAGAAACAAGGGTACCATATGTAACCGAGACGTTTCTTTTTTTCTTTTTGACAGTCAGAGGAAAATGATGAATAGAAGATCTGCAATCCATGAGTATGAGGTGAGATAATAAAATAATCACAGAATAAAATCAATAAAAGAAGGAAATTAGCCTCTTCATCCATGCAGAGATTGTGTGTGTGTGTGTGTGTGTGTGTGTGTGTGTGTGTGTGTGTGTGTGTGTGTGTGTGTGTGTGTGTGTGTGTGTGTGTGTGTGTGTGTGTGTGTGTGTGTGTGTGTGTGTGTGGTGTGTGTGTGTGTGTGTGTGTGGTGTGTGTGTGGTGTGTGTGTGTGTGTGTGTGTGTAGAATGATGATCCCAGTGCAGGCTCATATGCAGCTCTTGACCCCAGGACCAGATCATCTGACCAGTACAACACACTCACAGTAAGTGAAATGTCCAAAACTACATGAGCAAAAGATTTGCATTCAAAATTCAGGTAATAAATAATCAATGTGTTTTTCACAGGCTGTTCATCCCAGACCTGCAGTTCACCAGTCAGGCTCTTCTGAATATGAAAATGTGTCAGTA
This sequence comes from Siphateles boraxobius, assembly GCF_051911475.1. Taxonomy (NCBI): domain Eukaryota; kingdom Metazoa; phylum Chordata; class Actinopteri; order Cypriniformes; family Leuciscidae; genus Siphateles; species Siphateles boraxobius. The sequence goes on along the minus strand of NW_027509108.1, from coordinate 3,021,441 downwards.
AGTATGAGATCCTTAGGTCTTTTCAATATAAGCAATAAAGAAAATGTCCTTGTACTCATCAATAGATAGTGAACATCACTTTAATTTTCATCACTTTTAATCACTTGTCCCATTTCTGTTGTAGCCACACAGCAATACAAAACGTTAAAATTAAGCACAATTAAACTTTTCTCAACTTTTGTGACGTCACTGGACACGCCCACATCACAACTAAAATGAGCAACTTTATCTGTGTTTCTGTTCTGCCGTGAAGTAATGTTTATAGTTTTTGTATGACCTCAGTCTGTGATGAATGAACAGTATTGTAATCAATAAACATGTTTTCCACTATGAGCTATTGCTGAAAGGACCTTGCACATGTGACTGAATCATGTGGAAGAATTTGTAAATACCTTAAAATATTATCTGTTTATTAAAGGAACTGTGTGTCTGATATTTTAGCTTTATTCTTTTTAAATATAAATTAAATTAACAATAATAAACAGACGAATTTCAGCCAAATGTTTCATATTGGTGCTTTGAAGCTTGTATCGACCTGTCACGTGATTTTAACAAACGAGACTTTAGTATGTCATAATGTTTCAAACTGTGTTTTGAAATTGTAATGATTTGGCGCTAGAGGGCGATGATCCCACAGCGAACACCTGGACTGAAAATGTCAGTTGTGTAGAAGAACAAATGAATATACAGATGTTTCGTACAGTATAATGTTTTTTTGTTGTTGTTGTTTTTGTAGTCTTTTTAGTTTTGTGACCATTCCAGCAAACTTTAAGTCATAATAAAAATTGTGAGGAAATGATGTATATCTATTTCAATTTATTTTTGTGTCTCTGTGCAGATATTGCTGTTAATATCCTAATAAAAGTCTGGGAAAACTTTGCATGATTGTTTTAAAATAATTTATTGAGTTTTATGTTTTTGAGTGATGTAATTTCCAATTACTGAATTGCCCAATCGCATACCAAACCAGCACAATGTGGGGCCAAGATGGGTTTGGCCTAGGGGTTGAACCGACTAGTCAATTAGCCAATACGAAAAGTATTGGATAAAGCCAGGTTCAAAATTATTTTTTCATTGTGTTTACATATTAGATGGGGAAAAAATTACAGAGGGATATATGGATATCTACTTTTGTTATCCTGTAAATCAGAATATACTGCCAATTGACCCCTTTTGCGCCGACGTCACAATTACGTCACGGCGTTAGCTGGAGGCAAAACAAAGTGAAAACTGGAGGCGGCCAATACAAACCAGCACAGATTCGGCTACATAATATGGATCTTGAATTATTATTAATTTTAGTAAATGTCATCTTGTTGTGTGTCTGGGTGCGAGAATAACCTACAGGATTCAATTCGAAATTTTATTGCATAATGTTTTCTAAAATATTGTGATTATTTGTGAATCATCTATGATACATTGTTGTGATTGATTGTGATAGACTTTTTGAAGAACCTGGTGAGAAAGAATCATCAATTACATAGTTAATTAATATAATTTTAATACATAAAAAATATTTTTATTTCTAGAAAATATTCACATCATTAAAATTGCACTGTAATGTAAACTCTTTACATTGTCGTATTCTGGCCTTGGCGCTGGGCAGGACCGCGTAATGTAACGTTGCCACAAGTCAAGACAATTCATCACATAGTTAAAGGCATCTTAAGATTCATACGCCCTCAGTTTGTCTTTACGCTCGGTTTCTCTATAAGGTAGGTGTAGATGTCAGGCCACTCAACCGAGGTAACGTTAATCCTGTCAGATCGTCCATCCATTGACTAAGCGTGTGTGGGTCGGCCAATCTGGCTCCGTCCGTTAAAATTTACTTTTGCAAATAACAGTCGCGGTCCTGGACAGTGAGTGACCTTGCACATTAAGATAAAATCTGATTTTCTCCAGTCGTTGTTAAAAAACAAGCAAACAAAACTTTGCAAACTAGCGTTAGTGAAGCGGCCAGAGGACTCGTTCTGCCTCCACCTAAGATCCGCCCACATAAAAACGTCATCATGTTTACCAACTGAAAAGGGGTCTATAGCCTCAAAAAAATGATTTTCGCCCAGTTTTTTGGAATAAAATGTTATATAAATCAGGCTAGGAATAATATATTTACAAATCCCTCTGTAAATGTCTTCATAATATAACTAGGTAAAAGACTGGAAAGTTTGGTGTATATACAGGTCCTTCTCAAAAAATTAGCATATTGTGATAAAGTTCATAACTTTCATATATTTTAGATTCATTGCACACCAACTGAAATATTTCAGGTCTTTTATTGTTTTAATACTGATGATTTTGGCATACAGCTCATGAAAACCCAAAATTCCTATCTCAAAAAATTAGCATATTTCATCCGACCAATAAAATTAGTTTTAATACAAAAAAAGTCAATGCGGCTCGGCATGGAGGCAATCAGCCTGTGGCACTGCTGAGGTGTTATGGAGGCCCAGGATGCTTCGATAGCGGCTTTAAGCTCATCCAGAGTGTTGGGTCTTGCATCTCTCAACTTTCTCTTCACAATATCCCACAGATTCTCTATGGGGTTCAGGTCAGGAGAGTTGGCAGGCCAATTGAGCACAGTAATACCATGGTCAGTAAACCATTTACCAGTGGTTTTGGCACTGTGAGCAGGTGCCAGGTAGTGCTGAAAAATTAAATCTTCATCTCCATAAAGCTTTTCAGCAGATGGAAGCATGAAGTGCTCCAAAATCAACTGATAGCTGCATTGACCCCGCCCTTGATAAAACACAGTGGACCAACACCAGCAGGTGACATGGCACCTGTCATATCTTCAGTAATAGAGGAACTGAATCACGCACTATAACTGTAATAACACTTTATTGTCGTCCAAGCTTACAGAGTCTACATGTGACAGGAATACTTTCTCATCAAAACCCCCCGTCTTACTCTACCCCCAGGACCCCACATGATCCGGAAGGTCCCCTGCACCTCTTGTGGTGTGGAGAGGAACTGCTGTTAACTATAACCTAAATCTCAGGATACCCCATCCCTCCCCCCTTAAGAGAAAAAATACTTAGTATTAAGTATGGTAAGGGAAATTGAACATAATACTGTTAACACAGACATACACGTGTAGTATTATTATTTTTTTTTATATATATATAAATGGAAATAACTCCATGAACAGAGTTAAAGAGAGAGAAGAAAAAAAAACTAACTAGGAAGGTGGGTAGACTGCCATCCTTCCAGTGAGTCCCAGAGCTCATTCTTGCTCTGACTTGAGGGATCTCACTACTATTTCACAAAGTCTTTCAGATAAGCAGGAATCTGTCTTGTGCGCTCGGAACGGCGCGGCCCAGGAAGTGAATCTACTCCTGCTTTTGTCTGTTCAACCACGGAGGAGTGTGCTTGGTCTGTCTCAGAAGCAATCATTCTCTCTCTCTCCCCTATGGTGATGGCAGAGTCTGCAGGCAGGGCCTCCAGTCCTGTCTCTGAAACCTGAAGACTGACAGGCTCCTCCATCCTTTCATGTGTGGGCATTTCACCGCTCACTATTACATGGCGTTTTCTGATTTGATCGACATGGCGCCTGATGACTCTTCCATCTCCTGTCTGTACGGTGTAGGATACAGGTCCGGTGTTCTCTTCAACGACCGCAGGTATCCAACGAGGTCCATGACTGTAATTTCGGGTGTACACATCATCCCCAGGCGAAAAACTCCTCCACTTACTGTGTGTGTCATGTTGTTCCTTCTGCGTGAGTTGTTTCTTCCGTATCTTTGACTTCACATCCGGCAGCAGAAGATCCAGTGTTGAGCGCAACCTTCTGGACATAAGCATTTCAGCTGGTGACAATCCAGTCGTGGTTTGCGGGGTGATTCTGTAATTAAACAAAAATCTAGCGACTCTTGTTTCCAAAGTGTCTCCCTTTGTTTTCTTTATTCCATTTTTGAACGACTGTACAGCTCTTTCCGCTAGACCGTTCGACGCCGGGTGGAATGGTGCAGATGTTATGTGCTGTATGCCATTCTGTTTTAGGAATGCTTGAAACTCTTGGCTTGTGAAGCAAGTTCCATTATCCGATACTAAGGTCTGGGGCAGACCATGTATGCTAAAGCACTGTCTGAGCTTTTCAATGGTAACTTGACTGGTTGCTGTACTTGCTGGGTACACGTCAATCCATTTGGAGTGTGCATCTACAATGACAAGGAACATTTTCCCTAGAAAAGGGCCGGCGTAATCCACATGCAGTCTGCTCCAGGGTGTCTCCGGCCACTCCCATGGATGTAGCGGTGCTCCTGCTGGAGGATTTCTGTTTTCCTGGCATGTCTGGCAGGACTGCACTTCCTTTTCAATTTCGGAGTCCATCCCTGGCCACCAAACATATGAACGTGCTAAACCCTTCATTCTACATATTCCTGGGTGTGTGTGGTGTAGCTGTTTTAATATGGCTTTCCTACCCCTCTGTGGAACGACCACTCTCGCCCCCCAGAGCACACACCCATCTTTCACACTCAGCTCCAGCTTTCTCTGACTGTAGGGTTTGTACAGTGTATCCACCTCCCTTGGCCATCCTTTCAGACACCAGCCTAGCACTTGGGAGAGTGTTTCATCCTTAGCGGTCCACTGTCTAACCTGTTTTGTCGTGATTGGTGGGTCCTCCATGACCTCCAACATGAAGACATGGTCAGACTCGTCCTCTTCCCCTGTTTGTGGCAATGGTAACCTGCTCAGCGCATCTGCATTTGCATGTCCCTGCCCAGGTTTGTATATGATTTTATACTCATACGCTCTGAGGAGAGTTGCCCACCTCTGCACTCTCGGTGAGCCCATCTGAGGCACTGGCTTTTTCTCATGAAAGAGGGATATCAGTGGTTTGTGGTCAGTGCTGATTGTGAATGTTCGTCCGTAGATGTACTTATGAAACCTCTTGATCCCGAAAATGATAGCTAACCCCTCCTTATCGAGCTGTGAGTAACGCTTCTCTGCTGGTGTTAGCGTGCGTGACACGAAGCCCAAAGGTTTTTCACTACCGTCTTCCATGACATGTGACAGTACGGCGCCTAGCCCGTATGGCGAGGCATCACAGGCGAGCAGTAAATCTTTGTCCGCTGAATAGTGACCCAGGACTTTCGCTGACTTCAGCAACTGTTTTGAGTTCTGAAAAGCTTCTTCCTGCTCTTTGTTCCATACCCACAAAACATCTTTCCTCAGCAGCTTATGTAACGGGGCTAAGCGTGTAGCTAGACTAGGGAGAAACTTGTTATAGTAATTCAAGAGACCTAAATAGGCCTTTAGCTCAGTCACTGTGGTTGGTGGTGGAGCTTCCTCTATGGCCCTCACCTTGCTCTGCACTGGATGTAAGCCTTCAGCATTCACCACATGCCCTAGGTATTCTACCTCATTTTGCTGGAACGCACATTTGCTTCTGTGAAGTCGCAGGCCAGCGTCTTTCAATCGACTAAGTACCTCTTCCAGCGTACTCAGGTGTTCAGCTTCGTCTCTCCCTGTCAGAATAATGTCGTCTAAGTACACAGCTACTCTTGGAAGGCCTTGTAACAGGTTTTCCATTGTTCGCTGGAAGATGGCGGGAGCTGACGAAACTCCGAAAGGTAGCCTATTGTAGGTGAACAATCCTCGGTGTGTGTTTATTGTGAGGTACTTCTTTGAGGCATCATCCATTACAATCTGTTGATAGGCGTGGCTTAAATCGAGCTTGGTGAACTGTTTCCCTCCTGACAGAGTATTAAACAGGTCTTCAACACGGGGAATAGGGTATTGCTCTAGTGAGGAGGCACTGTTAACGGTTAACTTGTAATCTCCGCATATTCTGACCGACCCATCTGGCTTTAAGACAGGAACTATGGGCGCGGCCCATTCGGCATATTTAACGGGAGCTATAATGTCCTCCTTCAGCAGCCGATCTATCTCCGCTTCTACTTTTGTCCTCATGGCATACGGAACTGAGCGGGCCGATAGAATTTAGGCTGTGCATCAGCAGACACACGAATGGTTGCTTTCATGCCTTTCAACATGCCTAACTCCTGCTTGAAAACATCCTCATTTCTCATGAGTACTTGCGGTAGGCTCCGTGCCTCTGTTCTCACATTTTTTATTTCTTCCCATTTCAATTTTAGAGCCTCTAGCCATCCTCTTCCTAACAAGCTAGGTCCTGTACCTTTAACCACCCCTAGGGGCAATGTCTTTACTTGCTGCTCATAGTTTACTTTAACTTTGGCCACCCCCACTACTTTGATTGTATCCCCTGTATATGACTTAAGTAGAAGTTTAGTTTGTCTTATTAGCGGTCGTTGCTCTTCGTTCCACATCTCATTGAACTTCAACTCATTCATTATGCTTACACTACATCCTGTATCAATTTCAAAATGTACCGTCTTCTTATTCACTGCCATCGTCACTTCAAACGGTTTTATCCTCTGAATTGATGTCTCCGTTTCCATGCAGTTTAATGTGAACACTTCCTCTTCAGATCTATTACCATCCTGCTTTTCACACTCTACATTATATGATCGATGTGGACGTGGACGCCGCTCTGCTCGGTATGTTTTCTTCTCATTGTAGCTGGCACTTTCTTTATTTCTATTACGGCAAGCCTTGGCTATGTGCCCTACTTTCCCGCAACAGTGACACTTTGCCTCCTTAAATTTACACGTGGCCGCGTTGTGTTGCTTCCCATGACATCGGTAGCATTCTTTATCTTTTTTTTTCCATTCACCCTCCTTTTTCAGTGCCCCCTCTGTCCTCACGCTGTTGCATGCTAACAGTGCTGTATGGAGATCTTGAACATTTTTACTAGCGGCCTCCGCAGCTACTGCAATTTGGAACGCTCTCTCAAACGTCAAGTCTGTTTCGGATAGCAAGCGTCTTTGAATCCTGTCATCATTAATACCGCATACTAGTCGGTCTCTCAACATCTGTTCCAGTGTTGTACCATAGTTACAATCATGTGCTAATCGTCTCAATTCAGCTACGTACACACTGACGGTCTCCGTCGGCTGGCGGGAGCGCGAGTCAAATTTATATCTCTGTACTATTTCACTCGGTTTTGGGTCGAAGTGCTCTTTCATTAAAGTTTTCAACTGACCGTACGTTTTCGAGCTGGGCTTATCTGGACTCACCAGGTTCCTTATGAGCTTGTATGTGGCTGGTCCCACCACACTGATGAGGATAGCTCTCTGCTTATCTCCATCATCAATTCCGTTAGCTTCAAAAAACTGTTCTAATATCTCACAATACTCTTCCCATGTCTGCTCCTTTACGTCAAAAGCCGACAGAGTGCCTATCATCGTAGTCATCTTTGCTTTTGTCTCCGTGAATCCTCCGGTCCAATGCTAGCCCCTCGCTCTCCCGTCAGCTCATCCCGTATCATCCGTCTTCAGGCCGACATTTATTTCATCCTTCCAATATCCTCGTCGCCAATATGTCGTATCTTCAGTAATAGAGGAACTGAATCACGCACTATAACTGTAATAACACTTTATTGTCGTCCAAGCTTACAGAGTCTACATGTGACAGGAATACTTTCTCATCAAAACCCCCCGTCTTACTCTACCCCCAGGACCCCACATGATCCGGAAGGTCCCCTGCACCTCTTGTGGTGTGGAGAGGAACTGCTGTTAACTATAACCTAATTCTCAGGATACCACAGCACCCCAGACCATCACTGACTGTGGGTACTTGACACTGGACCTCAGGCATTTTGGCATTTCCTTCTCCCCAGTCTTCCTCCAGACTCTGGCACCTTGATTTCCGAATGACATGCAAAATTTGCTTTCATCCGAAAAAAGTACTTTGGACCACTGAGCAACAGTCCAGTGCTGCTTCTCTGTAGCCCAGGTCAGGCGCTTCTGCCGCTGTTTCTGGTTCAAAAGTGGCTTGACCTGGGGAATGTGGCACCTGTAGCCCATTTCCTGCACACTCCTGTGCACGGTGGCTCTGGATGTTTCTACTCCAGACTCAGTCCACTGCTTCCGCAGGTCCCCCAAGGTCTGGAATCGGTCCTTCTCCACAATCTTCCTCAGGGTCCGGTCACCTCTTCTCGTTGTGCAGCGTTTTTTGCCACACTTTTTCCTTCCCACAGACTTCCCACCGAGGTGCCTTGATACAGCACTCTGGGAACAGTCTATTTGTTCAGAAATTTCTTTCTGTGTCTTACCCTCTTGCTTGATGGTGTCAATGATGGCCTTCTGGACAGCAGTCAGGTCGGCAGTCTTACCCATGATTGCGGTTTTGAGTAATGAAACAGGCTGGGAGTTTTTAAAAGCCTCAGGAATCTTTTGCAGGTGTTTAGAGTTAATTAGTTGATTCAGATGATTAGGTTAAAAGCTTGTTTAGAGACCCTTTTCATGATATGTTAATTTTTTGAGATAGGAATTTCATGAGCTGTATGCCAAAATCATCAGTATTAACACAATAAAAGACCTGAAATATTTCAGTTGGTGTGCAATGAATCTAAAATATCTGAAAGTTAAATTTTTATCATTACATTATGGAAAATAAAGAACTTTATCACAATATGCTCATTTTTTGAGAAGGACCTGTAGGTGCTACTGAAGTGGAGATTTGGGACTTGGAGTATAAGAGAAAAGTCATTTTGAGAAAACGGGATTTTAAAGACTTAGCATCAGCCAATGAGTTTGCGCATTTAGAGTAAAATCCCCCCTTTTACTTTCACAATTGGTTGCTGATAAAAAGGAAATGAGATAGAACGAGGACTTTTTTGGTTCCCTTTCCCTAGGTCTATGTTGATTGGTTCAACTTATAAGTCACGCCCACTGCCAACACGGAACTTGCAGCACGCTGTCTTAAGAACTTCAGACAAACATAACGCATTCAACGCATTGTGTAAGTTTGTCTTTATTTTTTGATCGGTTCTGGATAATTATTTGCCTAATTATTTGTCTTACTGCATGTCATTTACACCTTTTGTCTTTATAGATCCCCCAGTTATTGTCTCATTGTCCATCAGTCCGTCTGGTGTAATAGTGGAGGGAGATTCAGTGACTCTGAACTGCATCAGTGACTCAAACCCTCCTGCAGAAATCAGCTGGTTTAAAGGAGGAACGATTGTAGGATCTGGAAGAATCTACAGCATCTCAAAGATCAGCTCTGATCAGAGGTGTCAAGTAACGAAGTACAAATACTTTGTTACCTTACTTAAGTATAAATTTTGGGTATTTATACTTTACTGGAGTAATTATTTTTCAGCCGACTCTTTACTTCTACTCCTTATATTTTCACGCAATTATGTGTACTTTCTACTCCTTACTTTTTAAAAATAGCCTCGTTACTCCTATTTAATTTCGGCTTGTTGTCATTCCGGCTTGTCATCATTCAAAAAAAAGACCAATAACACACACGGATAATAGATCTGAGTCCCGCCTCCTGAACACACATAGCTAAACTGATTGGCTTTGTGTTTTCTTTCTAACTTGTGTAGGGTCTGGACCAATCAGACACACACTAATTATTCATATTCACTATATTTAATGAATATAAAGGTCTATGAAACTCTCCCCCAAAACTAACCTCACAAATGAAGTTACTTTGTCAGCCGGGGGTGTCCGGTTACAGAACACTTTAAGACTGATAACAGACTTTACGACCTCAAAGGAATATGGCCACATGCGCCACATGCTTAAGAGAGAGAGACCATCTTTAATTAAATAAACTTTGCGGTGTTACTCTGATCTATGAAGGAACATGCCTCACAGAAACTGTGATGATTTACTGTCTCGTGTACTATTAGGTATAACAACATGGTATGTTTGATTGGGGTGTATGTGGTTGAACAACCACCCAACGGTCAATATAACCTCACCTGTATCATTCTTCCTAGCAAATTAATCCTCATTTAATGACACACACTTTGATGTACATCACCTTCTCTTAGAATGCAATGTGAATTTGTTATGTCTATTTGAGCTTGAATGAACAGTCTAAGCATGCTGGGGACGAAGACCATAAATCAACTAAGAGCCGCTTCCCCTCTCGGACATGTCACCTTACTCATAGGTCCATTCAAACCTTAGGGGTTGGTTCTTTTCTCAGGGTATATCAGAGGCAGGCAACAGGGACCGCCCTCTCTTAGTTCTTTCATCCAGCCGCAACACTGTTCTGGTGATACTGGGGAGCCCCCCTCCCCCTCCCCGGGGGCCCCAGGGCCCAGCAGGCCTCGATTCCAACCAAATATGGGCTCAGGCAGGAGAGAGATGACTCTCTCACAAAGAACCAAGGACAATCTCAAGAGTTTTGGAACAAAGACTCCAACCAACAACGACTCCAATCACCCATCCTTCCGACTTCCTCACTTCTCCTGGGTGCTCGGCGTGGCCTCAACAGAGTCCCAGGCCTTGCCCAAACCAGCCATGCGGTCCTGGAGAAAGAGAACGCTCAACCAACTTCCACTTGACACTGCCGGAACCATCAACGACTTCAATTTTCAACAACTTCAAGAATTGTTCCCATTACAAATGCAAGTATTCAATTCAATGAAATGTGAAAATGAAATTCTGATGGTTCTTCTCATAGACCCTCTTCCGGTTTCCAATTTCATCCTATCACTAACCTATTTATGTATTCATGTGTGTATGTTGTTTAGTTTATTTATATTCATATAAATATCTATATTTAGTTAATAAAACTTGTACATAATATGTATTTGGTTCTGTTTTGCTTGCAATACAAGTCACTTTACGATCACGGTTTTTGCTACTGGCTCAAAGTACAAGTACAGGCGAAGAAATAATTATTCTTCGGTGGCCATGGAAGATACCCTTTTCTTAGAATAAATTAATAATCAAAAGAGTTCGTTGGAAGAACTGATTAATTGATTGTAATATTAATTCAGCCACATCAAGTTAATCCAATTAACTGACCCAAATATTTATAATTAATAATAACAAGATATTATTGATTATTAATATTTCCAAAAAGCTGAGTTCCTTACATAATGGTGGAGAATTTTAAGGCATCGTATTAAACATTGTATGCAAGCAGACAGTAATCAATCATATGTTGTCCCATAAGTTTTATTAACATCTCATACATGCACGTACAAGTTTCTGAGTAAATCAGCAAAACTATAGCTTGAATATGCCTTCCTACGAATGGCAGAAAGTTCACAAATGCTATAATGCATATTTAAATCGTACGATAAGAAACTCCTGATATTAGCGAAGAAAGCCTAATTTCAGATATAAATCGAGCATAAGCCTTCTCTGACGAAGAAATCTCAGATTAGCCGCGCGCATAAATGGTACCAGAACTAATTAACCTGATATGGACGAAGAAATCTCCATTTTCAGCATTTTTGAATGTGATCTGAGCGATGTTCCTCAATCACCGATTAAGGCCTTATTATGCGTTACGTCATTGTATTCATATTAAACCGCTGAAGCGCTCATATGAAACAATCGCGTCGAATTAGTGGTATAAATTCTAGCTTAGCTAACTAGTAATTTGCCATTGTCTGTGAAAGAACGGTGCTGTTTTGATTTGTTAAAAAGAGTCACTCACACGCAACGTCGTGTCTAAGCGAGAGACTCAGTGCAAACTGTCAGCACAGCTCGATCGCTGCTCCGAACGATCTGTGTTGTTGGTTGGCATTGCGTCCGGAGCGCGAGCAGGCGTTCCTATCTAGTTTTTCTGACAACAGCACCAATCTCACAGACCCTCGTGTAAACAAGCGACGGTTGTAGCCAATAGCTCCCTCAATCCTAACTTACACGCATGACTTACAAGTAAAACCCTCTACCTCGAGTGATAGTTTTAGCACCGCCTAAAAACTTAGACACGTTAGAGCGTAAAGTGTAACCTTAAACCAAAGACTATAGATTTTGTGTGATTTGAACTGAGTGATTTGAACACGAGTAATGAGAGTCAAAGCTCTTCGAGGCTTTGAATCAAAGGAGTCAACTGAGTCACAAATGACTCTTTGTTTGAAGCGCCCTCGCTGGCGACCCCTGCTGGTCAAAACAGTGGAAGTGTAGCGGAAACTCAAATCAACGGAACACCTTTTACAAACCAATCGCAAAGGTTTTATCAAAAGGTGTAATCAGGTAATGGCAATCCGCGAGCTACCTAATATCGTTTAATATGAGGTGTCTTTCAAGGCATAATATCTTAGTAAACCGTAGGGCTCGTTTTATGAAAGCTTGACTTGAAAGTCAATCAGACCCTTTATCAAATGCGTCATTAAATGTGTACGAATCTATAAAGTGATACGAGATCACATAGAGACCAGATACACAATGGTTCACGAACCGTTGAAATTTAAAACAATTTCGAAACAGCTGTGACGCGTAACGAAGCCCAGTTTAATAAAATCACGTGACCTTAGCAGTGATACACTCCGAATGATTTGAGACGAATGATTCACCCTGGTGTCAGAGCTTCACAAAGCACGTCTCATAAGAGGGTTAAACCACCCTCTTCTCTCTCTCTTTCTCTCTCTCGACCCCTTCCTCTTGGTTTCACTTTCAGATTGAAACCCAGATACTTTGGGTTTTTATTTGTGTTTCTTTTATTTTTACTTAAATCTACCCCTATTTTATTTTGTGTATTTACACCTGTTGAGCCTGGATAGTCCTATTCAGTTAAATTGAATTTAATTAAATTGGGAATTTAATTAAATCAATTTGCTTAGTCAAGTTCCCCTCTAGTTACCAGAGCTATGAGAACAAACAATGTTTACATACATTTTTTTATTTTTTTTTTTATTTTATTTCAATTTAGTTATTTACGTTTGTTTCAGCCTGAATTCTTATATTCAGCTAAAGAAAAAAAGAAGGGCTTAACTAAATTTGAAATTTAATTAAATTACTTGATACGCTTCCCTTTCCTTTTAGTTTTCTTAGAGCTATAAGGACGTTCTAACTTTACCTTTACCTTATTTTAGATCACTAGTCACTATCCTCATCTTCTCTCTCTCTATAGGATTACAATATCTAGCGACTGTTGTTTCCATAGCGAGTTACACAGGTCATTAATATCCTACTTCCTGTCTGTGTTTTACCCATCCTCACTCCTTAGCACCAAGCTAAGTACATGAAGTACGGCTAAACACAAACGCACAGTAGGCCCCAGACAGAACTGGAAACACTTCCCATTGTTTCTTCTTCTTCTTTTGGACCTTGAGATGTCTGATGTGTCCCTGCTAGCTTAGTCTAACAGCAGCATAACCCATAAGTGACTCCTGTTTACCTATGTCTCCTAGCTAAACCTAAATAGGTAAAACACTCCTTTCTTCCTCTTCTTTTCTGGTTTCATCCCATTGTTTTATTTTGGTTTTGCTCTATCTGTTACTCTCGTAGCACAACATGTGAGAAGGACCATCAGCATTTTTGAGTAATAGGTTATGACATGTAAGAGCCCAGTCATCAGTCGATGCTGCTTAAAGCACGTCAACTAAGATACTCAAAACCTTTTTTTTTTTTGTTGTGTGTGCTCACCAACACTAAATTTTAGCTGCTCCACATAGCCATTCTCCCACACAGATAGCTCACCACCTCTGTAGAAACTTGCATTTGCCTTTGCCATTTCTCTCTCGTGTTCCCACAAGTGTTCCAGTAGGCCTCAGACACCCAGCCCTGCCACCAGGACCACCTGAAGACCCGGCAGAGCAGTGTCATGGACATCCTTCAGCCTGAAGCAGGCAACGACCTGCCACGGCAGAGGAAGGAACAGTTAGGCAACAATGAAAGCAGACGTCTGACACCCAGCCTGAGCCACCAAGAGCTGACCAGCATTATCTTCTCCTTGGCCATGCTCCCGCAGGCCTCAAACAGGAGGTAAATGAACTAACGCTGCCAGCCACAGGACTCCACAGAGAACGAACCCTGCTCAACGGGAGAAGGCACAGGACAGATGCAAGGACCCTGACAGAGCAGAGCAACTGAAAGAGATCATCAGTTTTCAGGCGGACGACAGCTCTGAGCACCTGCAAACCGACGGGTAAAGAACTGTTTCACTCAAAGAACTTAAAGAAATGGTTGAACTCAAAGAGAGCTAAAGCCATCAATGTGCAGCGGAAGTCCGAACACTGACTTAGCGATGCTGTAACATTATTGACGCACTCCATGTGGTCCAAAGAGAGCTGCAACAGTCCAACCCACTGCAAATGGACCACACAAGAAAGATGGACCCTGCTGACCTTCACATTAGCAGCGTAAGCTTCCCCAGCCCTGCACAAAGGGGGGAGGAGCCAAAGCCCTCGGCTTAACACTTCACCAGACAGTGCCCTGAGAGCCCCTGCAGCTGCAGGATGAAAAGGTAAATCAGACAAACCCTGAAATGGCACATGAAGTGACACTCAACAATCTCAAGTGAAAGGTCAGAAACATCCCTGCCAATCTACGAGACATTGATTTTCACCTGCAGTCTCCAACCGGTATGGCACACCGAGACAGACTCCATCTGATCTGGACACATCCAGCCCAGCTGGGCCCTGCCCAAACACCAAGCAGGACAGACCTAGAAGGCCCTGTGCTACCACCACCAACTCCGAACGAGTTGTCTGTGGAACTTACAACGAACCTGTGACGGAGGAGGACACCAGCTTCAAGAAACTTTTCCTCCAAAACCAGTTAGTCACCATATTTTCACCTGCCCCCACGCAATGCCCACTCAACGATGTGTGACCTGATGCGGAAGGCCTCTAACACAGAAGGCCTCCCCAGAAAGGGTTCCTAAGACCCCATTGATCCTGAACTGCAAAACCAGAAGCCACACAGCATGAACACAATGCAAGACTCTGCTAAAAAGTCCCTGGTCAGCATAGGACATAAAACTTTTAAAGTAGATGAAAATGGGTGCTCAAAGAGCAGCAAGACTCTGCATTAGTAAAAATAGAATTTTACTGATATAAAGAAAATCTTGAATGGACGTGTAAGCCTCACCTGCCAACAGACTATGCACAACTCTTTTGAAACAAACATTTGCTACATGCTGGTTGAATTGGCACTGCTACATTAGTTTCCATGACAATGAAGGGTTACAGGAAACACTAGCTCCAAATAGGGCATACCTTGACGCCATAGTGTAGGAAAACCACCTGAGTTTTAAACTACTGTTAACCTACAGGCGTGCATTTGACCATTGCGGTCCAACTGGAACACAACATGCGATACGCATTTTGATCACTGGTTGCTGGCTTGTCTAAATGCAGATAAAACGATAGCGGGAATTGACATCTCTACTGTAAGTGAAAGAGTCTTAGATTTCCAACTGGTATCAGTAAGTTCAGCATTAAAGCGTAAGTCTGTTTGACAAAGGAATCTCATCTCAGGAATCTCATCTCAGCAGCTTGTAAACTGTAAACTTTACATATCTATCCTGCTTTGGTTAAAGAAATCCAAATTGCAGTATTGCTAAACCTGTTTCTGAAAAAGAAAGCTCAGGACAGTGTTATATATACGTTGACCTGGGTGATGCTCCCCTTTCTACAATGTAAAGGCCTTACAAATTATTGTTAGATTGATGTAATTCACCTAAATTTTTAGCTGCATCCACAAGCAGAGAGCTACCTAGCGATCAAAACTGTTCACTCGCTGAAAAGTCAGCATTCATGCATGAGAGGGACGTAACTATATAGGCTTAGACAAGCTTTGACTTACAGCAAATCTATTTCCTTACTTTGTAAACGAATAGAATAAGTTGTGTAAAGTAAAGAGAAGAGTTCCATGAGTAAAATTAGCAAATGCCAAAACACATTAGCATTTTACTGAATGTAACATCAAGTTCTTGAAAGACTTAAAGTATAGGCGCCCCCTTTTAACCCGTTTAAACATGCATAACTCAGTAAAATGTGTAGACATTCTTCAGGTACTGTTGAATTGTTCTGACATGCACTGGTTCCCATGACAACGACTTGTCACAGGAAGTGCTAACTCGTGACGTCATTTTGTAATCAAACCAGCCTAGGTGGCTAAGCTAACTTAACCTAGCGTCCATCCAGCTTAGGCTAAGCTAAGCTAACCTAGCATCCATCCAGCTTAGGCTAAGCTACATAATAACTTCTACAGTTAGCGGTTAGCATCATTTACTTGAAGCCTTAATTACAGCTTTTATGTATACAGCGCAAAGTATTCTAAAATACT
This sequence comes from Siphateles boraxobius, assembly GCF_051911475.1. Taxonomy (NCBI): domain Eukaryota; kingdom Metazoa; phylum Chordata; class Actinopteri; order Cypriniformes; family Leuciscidae; genus Siphateles; species Siphateles boraxobius. Next base: position 3,005,362 of record NW_027509108.1, on the reverse strand, counting down.
TTCTTTAACCCCATTTAGGGTTTCTAATTTTTCTCTTTCCTTACTTTCAATTCTTCTCAGCTGAATTTCACCTTCACTAGTTTAGGCATAGTCCTTGCTGAGCGCTGTAGGCTAAATTTGCAGATGCCCTGGCAATTAAACCCAAGTTTAATTACATGCAAGCTGTGTAGCTAGAGAAGAATTATTATAGTTATGAGAATTTTCATCAGCATATTGACTAAACCTTTGGAGGGACACACACGGTGTGGTCTTAAACACGCAACAGCTGTGACCCACTAGGGAGTGTTGGTCCAGGCAAATCTAAAGGTTAGTCACTAGTGCTATTGATTATTCTCAATTTCAGATCATTACCGCTGTTTTGATTACTTACTTTATTTTTTATTTTATTCTTTTATTTCCACTTTGATAATAATAGCAGTCAGCTATTCCCTTGTCTATTCGGTCATCTATATGATTTAATTCCATTTCCTCTCTTGTTCGAATGTGGTTCTATTTCCCATTGGGCCCAGAAAGGAAACAGAGACACCTTTATTTGTGATTGTGTTTATTTTCAACAAGTGCACTCATTTTTGTGACCCTGCGACACAATTAATTTCAACAATTACTAGGGCATAACTATAGTCCTGAGGATTGATAATAAGCATAATTTGAATAGGAAAGCTGTCCCTTTTCCTCCTATCCTTCACTTCGTCAAGCCGCAGTGAACCACCATTTAAGTCCAGAGAAATAATTTAGTCATAAAAACCATCTTAAGTCATTTATTTCATCTCGGCTATGCCCTTTCCAGGAAATACTCTAGGAACCACACAAGTCTTAGCCTCCTAACATCCACAGCTAAGATGATAAAGATACAAGAGACACATCACTAGCTAGATACACATGAAACACCTAACTTTATGCTACATATCTAGCGAACCCATTAAACAGTGGTTCTGAACTTTTAGGGTCATGAATTAGTCTCTCACCACAAGTGTGCCAAAATGTCACAGAGCCTCTGCTTAACCTGACCCCAACCTTCCAGCTTACCAAAGACTATGACAAACCAATGGACACTATGAGAAACCACCTCTAACCCCTCCAACCACCCACGAACGCCGTCTGCACCCACCGACAACCGGTGCCCCAAACAACTGAAATCAACAAGCACACGCTGCGTGCACAGGACAACACTCTGTGTTATGCACCTGATGACATCGCTGCGCCAAAGCTTGTGGTGCCACAGTGCAAAAGGGGGGTTCATGCCAGTGTATGCCCATGACGCAGCATGTGCTGCACACCGCAGCACCAGAACACCGAAGCAATTGGCATACCGGCGTCCTCGAAGCGGAAAGACTGTCCTAGCCAACAAAGGACGACAGTCGCTGAGATCTTTCCTCCCTTTCTCTCTCCCTCTCCCCTTTGTCTGTTCCAGGATGCTGCTGTGGTTAGTCTTCCTGTGCCTCCAGCCAACCAGAGGACAGCCGCAGTCGGTCATCTCACCAGGTCCGGTATCAGGCAGCGTCCCGAAGGAACAACCGGGACTCCTTATCACCAACTGCAGGACCCACACCCAGAGAGTGTATGTTCGACTCCACTCCCTCGCCCACGCTGAGGCCAATGTCGAACACATGCTCAACCAACTTGAAAAAAAAATGTCACACAAGCAGAGCCAGATGGACACAACCGCCACTGCCGTCGGAACTCTGTTAACATTGGCATGTCCAGTGTCAACGCACTGAACCTAGGCACCGTGAGACAACGTGTGGCTGAAATTCAAACTGAAATCCCACAGCTAAAAGGGCAACTCACAACACAGAGTGCCTCCCTGCCGTCCATCGGCAAGACATCGAAGGGAACTGTGGTAATTCACAACACCCACAGCGTTCGGCTGAACCAGACAGTGAACTCCATGAAACAGCTGTTTACTGTCTTCCAGAATGACTTTACTCAAACTCAGCTGGTCTGCAGTCTCTGATCCAAGACACACGCTGCCCTGCTGAGGCCAAACCTGAATCAAAGCTGGAAACCTCATCCTTCTTCAAGAACCACAATTTCACCCTAACTCCAGAATGACAGGTGATACCCAGTCAAGGCACCTTCTGCCCCAACACCTGCTGCAGAGACCTGTACTGGGCTACTGTCCACATCAACCGCCGTGGAACGACCACCACTCCAGAAGACGCGAGCAACCAGAGGCCACCATGGCCTTCCAGCCTTCTATGACAAAGGTGTGTCTGATCTGTCGGCACTTTCAACTTCAATCATGGTTGTCCTTGAGGGGGACAACAACGGTCGAAAGGGGGGGATGTAGGGTCTGGACCAATCAGACACACACTAATTATTCATATTCACTATATTTAATGAATATAAAGGTCTATGAAACTCTCCCCCAAAACTAACCTCACAAATGAAGTTACTTTGTCAGCCGGGTGTCCGGTTACAGAACACTTTAAGACTGATAACAGACTTTACGACCTCAAAGGAATGTGGCCACATGCGCCACATGCTTAAGAGAGAGAGACCATCTTTAATTAAATAAACTTTGCGGTGTTACTCTGATCTATGAAGGAACATGCCTCACAGAAACTGTGATGATTTACTGTCTCGTGTACTATTAGGTATAACAACATGGTATGTTTGATTGGGGTGTATGTGGTTGAACAACCACCCAACGGTCAATATAACCTCACCTGTATCATGCTTCCTAGCAAATTAATCCTCATTTAATGACACACACTTTGATGTACATCACCTTCTCTTAGAATGCAATGTGAATTTGTTATGTCTATTTGAGCTTGAATGAACAGTCTAAGCATGCTGGGGACGAAGACCATAAATCAACTAAGAGCCGCTTCCCCTCTCGGACATGTCACCTTACTCATAGGTCCATTCAAAGCTTAGGGGTTGGTTCTTTTCTCAGGGTATATCAGAGGCAGGCAACAGTGACCGCCCTCTCTTAGTTCTTTCATCCAGCCGCAACACTGTTCTGGTGATACTGGGGAGCCCCCCTCCCCCTCCCCGGGGGCCCCAGGGCCCAGCAGGCCTCGATTCCAACCAAATATGGGCTCAGGCAGGAGAGAGATGACTCTCTCACAAAGAACCAAGGACAATCTCAAGAGTTTTGGAACAAAGACTCCAACCAACAACGACTCCAATCACCCATCCTTCCGACTTCCTCACTTCTCCTGGGTGCTCGGCGTGGCCTCAACAGAGTCCCAGGCCTTGCCCAAACCAGCCATGCGGTCCTGGAGAAAGAGAACGCTCAACCAACTTCCACTTGACACTGCCGGAACCATCAACGACTTCAATTTTCAACAACTTCAAGAATTGTTCCCATTACAAATGCAAGTATTCAATTCAATGAAATGTGAAAATGAAATTCTGATGGTTCTTCTCATAGACCCTCTTCCGGTTTCCAATTTCATCCTATCACTAACCTATTTATGTATTCATGTGTGTATGTTGATTAGTTTATTTATATTCATATAAATATCTATATTTAGTTAATAAAACTTGTACATAATATGTATTTGGTTCTGTTTTGCTTGCAATACAAGTCACTTTACGATCACGGTTTTTGCTACTGGCTCAAAGTACAAGTACAGGCGAAGAAATAATTATTCTTCGGTGGCCATGGAAGATACCCTTTTCTTAGAATAAATTAATAATCAAAAGAGTTCGTTGGAAGAACTGATTAATTGATTGTAATATTAATTCAGCCACATCAAGTTAATCCAATTAACTGACCCAAATATTTATAATTAATAATAACAAGATATTATTGATTATTAATATTTCCAAAAAGCTGAGTTCCTTACACTTGTGAGAGGCTGTTGTCACATTTGGTTGTGCGGAGCGGCAAAACTCCTCCAAAGGAAACCTAGAGATGCGGTAAGCGACGGAGAAATAAACAGTTTTCTGCTCAAGAATACGGGGCAAATCGTGTCAAATTTGGGGACAGATGTTTTTACAATAAACTGTATGACAATTCCGGGATAAGTGGCATTTCTACTAAAGTTTGCATTGTACTAAAATTGAAATTGAAATAAAACTGAAATTCATTTTCTATGGACATATAAACAGGTATTTACGTGGTGAGAGTGAAAAGGATTTAACCTTCTTGCACCCCTGAGGAACCTGATGACCAGGTCGTTACCGAGAGATTTCCCATCAACTGCATCGTGATGTGCAGCAATAGCGGCAACATACACTTTTAGAGTGGAGGGAGACAGCCTATGCTCCAAACCATCTTGCATGAAAGCCAGTGAGAACGAGCGAGAACTTACAAGCCCTGGGTGGGTGACGCAGAGTACCCCTCCAGGAAGCACTTTTAGGACCGACCTGCATCGCTAAAGCAGTAAGTAGTCAAAGGAGCTAAAGGAGTCAACGCAGCCACTCACTGTGATCCTCAAGTCACCCTGGCTATTCGCTGAAGTAGCCCTTTTCTGGACTGGGATCATTTATCTTTCAGTCTGGTCAGATTTGTCCGGGAGATTCAGTGACTCTGAAGTGCATCAGTGACTCAAACCCTCCTGCTCTGAACTTCAGCTGGTTTAAGGAGAATGAAACCTCAGCTGTTGGATCTGGACAGAGTTTCAGTGCACTACTGAGTGGACGCTTCTACTGTCAGGCTCACAATCAACATGGATCTCAGAGATCAGACGCTGTAACTGTCACAGGTGAAGCTTTTATTAACACACTCCTGTATCTTCACATCATTCATCAGTTTGGAGAGTTAATGATGATCTTCCTCTTTCAGTTCATCATGTTGCTGGTAGGAATGTGATTGTGATCACAGCGGCATCTGGAGGATTATTCTTCATCATTATCATATTATTATTATTATCATTTAAGTCTATCAATACAGAGTACATAAATATAATACTTTCAAACTAATTCAGAAAGATATTTGATTATTAATGGTATATGAACAATGAAATTACTTGTTTGTGTTTTTGACAGTCAGAAGAAGAGGATAAACAGAAGATCTGCTATAAATGAGGTGAGATAATCAAAGAAGAACTACAGAATAATGTCTTTGAAAGAATAAAATTTGATTTTTTGTAAATTCAGAGATGTTTTTTATTTATTTTTACAGCTGGTCCAATGTGAAATATTGATTTGAGCATAATTACGTTTTACTGTTTGAGTAAGAGACTGTAGAGTTACAACACTTTTGATACTTGTTTGACGCTTCTGTTCCGGAGTTGGCAAAGACTCTTCCTTTATTGTTACGGCAACAGTTTGTTATCAAGTCAGATTACACAATATGTTAGGAAATTTTCAGACTGCTCAAACATCTCATGACAAACAGACACTGAGACGTGAACGCACAGCATTTAAAATTTCTTGTTTTCTGCTGTAAATCCTTCTCCTTGTTTCCTATCGATACAGTTCACTTGTACTGGATCACTCCTTTTTTCTCAGATTTACTGAAGTTTTAATAAAATCACGCAGTGAAACTGCACGAGCCAATGGACGCTCGGCGCAGAGGAACGAACCTAGGGCATGAAAGCCAGAAGTTACGTTTGTCTAAGGTTCTGTATTCAACCCTGTTTAGCCATGGCACTCTTGGGCCCTTATTCAAGTGCCCTAGATCTGGGCCCTAGAATGACTGTCGTTACACAGTTCTAAACATAGCGGGATTGGACTGGGTTCCCTTTGCGTCTAGCGACGCAATACGATTGAACCGTATCGATAGGTAACTTACTCGGTTACAGGCGTAACCTTGGTTCCCTGAGATAACGGGGTAATGTGTCACCGGCCGTGTGATCATGCTGCACGACTTGCCGTATCTTCGCTTCAGTCGAATTAACCTGATCCCTATGGGCAGAATGCATGCTTATATAGAGGGCTGGCCCTGACCATTGGCTTGTTTAATTTCACTGCGTGATTTTATTAAAACTGCAGTAAATTGGAGAAAAAGAAGATTTCCCATTGTGTCTAGCGAATCAGTACTTGTTCCCGTTATCTCAGGGAACCGAGGCCACGTTAGTGACTGAGTACGTTTCCCTGTAGAACGATGATCCCAGTGCAAACACATATGCAGCTCTTGAGCTCGAAGTCCAGATCATCTGACCTCTACGACACACTCACAGTAAGAGAAATGTTGAAAACTACTTGTGCAAAACAGTTTGTTCATTCAAAAGTCAGATAATAATCAATGAGTCTTTCACACAGTCTGTCCATCCCAGACCTGCTGTTCACAAGTCGGGCTCTTTTGAATATGAGAATCTGTCTCTTCAGTAGCACTTCAAGTCTTCTCAAGAAGAAACTCTCCTCACTCTTACTCAACAGATACTAAACAGTCCTTACATTCAGTGTTTACAAGCTATACTATATGAGCAATCTCACCAACAGTAATCACATTTTTAAAATATGTGAGAAATATTATTTGTACCATTGTAGTGTTGGCTTTATTCATGTGTTTTTTAAAAATGTTTGCAGATCTTTGTAAATGTGTTTCCCTTCAAAATAACAATAAATAACAAGACGACACAGTAAGATGAAGCACAAGTTTAACTTTACTCAACTTTTGTTGCATCACTGGATATCACAACTACTAATGAAAATGAAGGACTTTCTGAGTAAACTCACCTTTAGAGTTTCCATTGTGCAGGGAAGTGATGTTTCTCATAGCTTTTGTAGAAAGTAATGGATTATGTTAATTAATAAATGAGTTTTCCACTGTGAGCTGTTGCTTTATTAAATGACTTAAAAGCACTAGTGTGAGTAAATCATGTTCGAATATATATAGTCGTTAATTAAAGGGTTTTATCTTTATTCCTTTTTAAATAGCACATTCAATTATAGAAAGGTACATGTTTTTTTTAGAGCATGTATCAAACTGGCTTATATTGTTTCAAACCACGTTTTGAAGTTCTGCTGCTTTGATGCTAGAGGGCGATGAGCAAACACCTGATCTGAAAATGGTGTGGGCTTTTACATGTCTGGTGTTTAAAAAAATGAAATGAACCAGTATACAGATGTTTCATAGATACTATAAGATATAAACAATAATTACAATTACACAAAAAACATAAATATTGTAGAGGTATGTACACAAGATTAATTTAAAACACATATAAAACACTGATATTAATCATGAAAGACTTCACTTTATTAAGTTCTATAGTCTGTAAAATATCCATCAGTGTATTGAAGGATTTTACAGATGTTATGAATACATTGAGTTGTATTATTCAGCTTGTTCCTGGGTCTTATCTTTGCATTATCACATGCATTTGACCAGCAGATGTCCTCAGAGAAACACTGAGGGCCAATTCCAATCCGAAGTGTGCATCCCTATTCCCTACTCACTCTGGAGGCCAGAGCCCTATAAGTGGGGAGTTTGGAGAGAGTCTGCCCTACAGAGTGGGTGTTTCTCAATACTCAAATTGATGCTTCTGTGACCCAGACACAGATCGAACTCAGCCATCTTGAAGGGAATCTCAGTTCTCTAATTGCACTGCGAGGAACGAGGAAGCTTCCTGAGGAGTCATGTGTGAGGATACATGCTTAAGTGCTACGCTGCGAGGAAATGAGGATGCACCAATAAGACATGAGACATCCTTGAGATATTCACAGTTCAACAACATCAGCAAAACTACAGATGTTTGAGTAACAGGTGTGTGACATCAGCACTCGTCTGTCCATCGCTCACGAGGGTCACATGATCACACTGTCAACAGAGAGATGCTGTGAAGTTTGACACGTTTTTTCTCACCTCTCTCGCTACAGAGGAAACTGCATTTTTGAGTTCTACATAAATAACCAGCGATAACAGTGAAGTAACACATGACCACTTCTAAAAAGCTTAAAATAACTTGTAGAAAAATGTAAAAAGAAAAATTGAAGACATTATAGCAACTGAGGTATTCTATTATATACTGATACGTTCTGGTACCAAATTGCTATTAATCAGTCAAGGTTTATCAAAATACACGATCAATCATTTTCTGGGTTCCTTATAGGATCAGATAAAAATACATGTACGTTTGAAAACATTTCATGAGCATCTCTACAGACTGGTGTAAAGTTTCTCTCAGTTGAACTTGTTGGCTTTAGTCTAATGTTGCATCAGTGAGGATGTCCTTTAGTCTTTGTTAAAACTCTGCTTCTGCTGTATGCTTGTGAATTGTTTAACACACATCTTAAACACACATTTTAAAATGTGCTTGTCGTTCAGAGTCTGCAAACCCCAATGCTGGTTTCATCCTGATCATTTGTAGTGCTGTCACTGGACATGTGTGTCGGTGAAACCGGTAAGAGCATGATTTTACAATACTTTGTAAAGATTGATTTTACAATCTATTTAACTCTCTTTTTCCTGAGTAGCCTAATAACAGTGATGATGTTCATTTGCTTTTTATAACCAAGACTTTAAACGTGTCTCTATACAGAAAGTGATGTTTTAAAATGAATCTAGCTTTAGAAATATTCACTGGTGTAAAAATGTGACAGCTAGCCCCAGTATATTTACAAGTCTGTATTAGTTGGTCTGATTTTTGGAGATAAAATCCCAGCAAACACAGAACGTTCCCCTAACGTTCCCGAATGGTCCCATGAGGTTATTTTTTTGGGAACCAAACAAGAACGTTATAGGAACGTTCCATGTAGGTTATTTTTAGGTTCCATTTTTATGACGTAAGGAAAACGTTCCGGGAACGTTCCCCTAACGTTAAGGGAAAGTTCTAGGAATGTTCTGGGAACCAAAAACTAACGTTCCCAGAACCTAAATTTGTTTGCTGGGATGATGTTGTTAATTAATGTGGTGGCCAAAAAAGCTTAGACCTGCTATCGAGTCACTCACCTCGCTGTCGGACATAGAAAAGAAGAGAGGAAAATATTCAGTATTTAACAGCAGTGGTGATGATGAGGTGAGCACCTGTGGTTTCTTATTCAGGTGTTGTGCTGAAATCTGACCCCCGCCAAAAAGTATTACCCCTCTAGCATTGGTAGGTTTAATGTAGGGACACACCAAACCGACGCCAAATAACTAGTGCTGACGAAAGCCGACTGTGTTGACGCCTGCGTCGGGGCAAAAAAAGCTGCACTTAAACACACAAGAGAACTAGAGCCGACTGTCCGCTTGAATTTGCATTTTGCGCTTGCATGTAACCATACACATACACTATATTGCCAAAATATTGTGAATCCCTGATTGGGATCACTGAAGATCCCATACTTGCGTGCTCTTTCCAACACCTGCTGGTGACTTTATTCCAATCCAACATCATTTACTTTCTCCCTGAAATGAAAGCGTAGGGTACAAGAGGGCTAAAGGCTCCTTTGATTTGATTTTCCTCCTAACCACTAGATGGCACAGAAACTTGCCACAGCACTTCCTACAACATCCACTTTTCAAAATGTACGTGGAAATACACTATATTACCAAAAGCATTGGGACACCCCTCCAAATCACTGAATTCACTGGTTCCGATCACTCCATGGCCACAGCACCGAGGCATGTAGACGCTTCGACAAACATTTGTGAAAGAATAGTTCGTTCTCAGGAGCCCAGTGAATTCAAGCGTGGTACTGTGATCGGTTGCCACATGTGCAATAAGTGTATTCGTGAACTTTCCTCACTACTAAATATTCCACGGCCAACTGTTCGCGACACGCGGGAACATTAGAGTTTAGCGTCATTGACGTCAAACCAAGAGCAGCGTCCAAAGGGGCCATTTTTAAATTGATCCAGGAGATTATAGTGATTATCGGCTTTAGTTTTGGTCTATCCGTAGCACAGTTATGTTTATGGTTTCAAAAAACTTGGATATTATTCACCAGTTCTATGCATTACAGTCACAGCGGAAAGAAAATAATGTTGAAATGTCATATGGAGGTGAGTACATTTAATATCTGGATTTTCTGAAGGCTTTAGGCTCCTAGTGGATGTGATACATTTATTGGACAGCCATACATTTGCATTGACTTTGAATGACTTGCACCAGTGTCTTGCTGCTTTAAATGCTTCATTATTTTAAGCTACACAAAGTAAACATCCAATGTGAGAAAACAATTGTCACATGTCAGTAGTGTTTGTTTCTTTTTAACAAGAAAAATATTCCTGTCATTATATACTGAGATGATTACAGCATTTTTTTAATATATTCATGTTTTATATACTATAGAAAAACTTAAGTCAGAATGAAGTGTGCTTCTCAGGTAGCAAGAGAGTTGGTACAGAGCTTTAAACACATTATTTTATTAATACAAATACATATAAATATAAATATTACAGGATGCAGATTAATTGAATCATAGGTAAATAATGTTTAAAATGTTGTAGTGATCTTTAATGAGCTGTAGTATTCAACATGACATCAGCTATAGATATTAAAATACATAAAAATGTATTTAAAATAGAACACATATCAAAGATTTTAGTGCAAATGTCATTCATACTGCAGCAGATAGTCAAGTATTTACATAACTTCAGTTAACATTATCGAATAGTAAAATGTTATAGTAAACAATGATGTAAACAGAAATGTCTGTAGTCAGTCCTGGTCTCATTTTCCTACATTCTTATAGAGGATCATGGAAACCACCATCGCTGCAATCTGTGAAGGAACAAATTAGGTGCAATATTGTATAAATAGTTTTTTCCCCCCACTTTACAGTATAACGAATCTGGATGAGTTGGTTACATGATTTGTTTTTATGATTTTCCTCTGTTGGTATTGTAAAACTACCAGTTCTTATGTTTTTTTTATTATTATTTTAGTTGTGAAGACTTTGTGGCAAATTACAGATGTTTACATAAACCTCAATATCTTGTCCAAAGATGGTCTGTGGAACAAAAACTGGTGAATGAAAAATACATTATAATGTATTGATTAATCAGGATCACGACCATTGGTGTTAATGCACACAGAATTATCTCACTAAAGCTTTGCCAATCCAGACCATCAATTCTATTGTATCACTTACTGATATTGGTCATAATGATGTTTGACGTTTGTCTTTCGGTGCAAACGGCATATTAGTCTAAACAAAAGATCTCGCATGTGTGTAAGCTGAAGTAAATACCTCTAAAGCAGCGATTCCCAGAGCCACACCAGCCAGCAGAACTGCGTTATCCTTGATCATCTGCTCTAATGCCTTGAAACAGCCTCTGACAGACTACAAAAATCGTAAAACACACACATCAATGCAATGCAAGACAATTCGTTTTTCAATAGTTGATGGAGATACTGTGTTAATGTTTTTCTCTTTTCAAAAGTTTTAGTAGGTTTTTTTGCACATCATTGGCATCTTTATGCTCATGCAACATTTCTTCTTTTACCGTACCACAGCTTTGTTTCACTTTGCTGTCCTTAATACACAATTACATGGTTGGTTGCATTTTATTATACACATTTATTGTTTGCAACCCACAGAGCCAAACCAACGCGTCTTTCATGCAAAAAGTATATTGCCATCTTGCTCATTAACTGCATGAGTGAGTGACAAATGAATAGTGTGCATTGAGGCTATACATGCATTACATTCATTTGATACATTTCTGCTTTGATAGTAAGTTTAGCACAAAGCGTTCTGTAACATACTTCTCTTCCTGCTGCAATTTCATTACAGATTGTATTGTTTGTGCAACACGTGACAGGATATAATGATGTGTCAGATACGAACGGAGAGCCCGTGAAGTCAGTGTAGTTGTTATATCCGCAGCATTTCAGCTAGAAAAAACACATGCGCACGTTTGCATTATTTGGGATTGTAATGTCAGAAAAGAGCCAGAAATGGCAGCTAGAATCATCATTAAACACATGATGGCTGGTGTCGTACCTCATTCATAGTGCTATTCCAGACTGAAGTAAAACCTTCATCCTCTCCATACTTCTCCTCAATGCTTATAGCAACTTTCTGTCCAATTTCATTCAGAAATTTCTCAACCTGGAATGAAGTTAAAATCACATTCAGCCTCTGAATTCACAGTCCCGTTCCATAATACTTATAAAGACAGATTCATTTAAACCATATCATTATGGAATCATAAAGAGACCATATGATGAGATGTATGTGGGTGTTAAATATATTTTTGTACAGACTTAATAAGCCATTGTGGTTCTTGATGTGTTGTATTTTGCATTGCCAATATGAGCTTGGTCATGGAAAATGTATTATTCAAATTAATTTAAATATGCATTGGTCAGAAGGTCTGTGAAGCCTGCTAGCAGTGGTCAAAAATAAATAAATAAACAAGATAATGTTTTACAAGAAAATACTATTTCAGTCTTTCTACTTCAAAATATCATGTTTAATTCAATGTGTTACTTTCTATTTCTGTATCTTTCTTTACGTAACACTTTACAATAAGGTTCATTATTTAACATTAGTTAACTACCTTATAGTTAACATGAACTAAGAATGAACATAACTTATTCAGGATTTATTTTTCTTAGTTAATATTAATTTCAACATTTACTAATACATTATTGAAATCGAAGGTTGCATTCGTAAACATTAGTTAATACACTAACATGAACAAACAATGAACAGCTGTATTTTTATTCCCTAATATTAACAAAGATTAATAAATACTGTAACAAATCTATTGCTCATTGTTAGTGCATGTTAATTAATACATTAACTAATGTTAACTAATGAGCCTTATTGTAAAGTGTTACAATTACTTGTGAAATTTGCTAGCAATTTTGAAAATTGTAAGTCCTTCACCAGATTGTTTCAGTGTATGTGTGCTCTTGTATGTTGTATCTTGTATGCTCTTGTATGCTCTTGTACTGTTTCAGTGTATGTGTGCTCTTGTCAGCTCTCACCAAAGGCTCGAAGACGATGAGCACGACCCCCGCCGCCACCTCCACGAGGAAGATGATGAGCACGATGATGAAGAACTAGGGAGACAGGCCAGAAATTT
>NW_027509108.1:2887500-2985000 GCF_051911475.1 Siphateles boraxobius | reverse complement strand
GTCTATGATTAAAGGTCTGGCAGACATTAAGACTCATTAAATCTATGCATAAAAAAAAAATGAAATCTTTATTTTTACCAAAGTATCAAAAATGTCAGTCTTTAAACAAACGGCTACAAATGATATTGTATGAAGTTTACAGTTTTTCTCAATCGCTTTGGTGCATTTTCTGAAACTAAACATTCTCTAAACTGTAAATTCAATTGGCACAACTGTTTGCTGCAACATGACAACTGTATTGTCTGAAAAATGTAGTAACTTACCCAAAACATTTAATTCAGGCCTCAAAACCTAGTTATTGTGTCAGTAAGTTAGACAATATAGCAATTTTGTTTTAGGCATTGTGAGAGCGACACTAATCAAAATCTTCAGATGTTGTTTTTCACCATGGAAATGTTATATTCAATTGTGATGTTTTCCTACTTTCTTATTGACTGACTGGTTTCTATAGAAGAATCCCAGTTTTGTAGCTGAATCATCTTGTGTATCTCAATGAGCTTTTTAGATACAGATCTCAACAGTAGGTAAAACATTACTGGGAAAACTTCCTTTTTTAAGTCCAACTGTACATTTATTGGTTGATTGGTAAGATTGTGATTCCTATATCAATGGAATAGATATAGGTAGGCCATTGGTAGGCCATTTGCCAATTTGGCAGACATTACAAACATCCAATGTCATAGGTATTTATGGAATATTCATGCATGTTTGAGAGATTTTGATAACTGAATTAATAATTTTGCAAGTGATGGCTCACACGATGAATGAATGTTTAGCAGCTGTGAAGTTCTGGGTCGCATTAAGACAACATCAATTTTATTGTATTAATGCGACCCAGACCTTTAACCACAGACTATAGAAATCCATCCCAAAAATATGAATTATTGTATGTTCAAAACTTTGATAATTTATTATTCAAGCAAATCTAATCCAGTATGCCATGCAGAAAGAACTGAACTTATTAATAACGCTTTTACAGTGTTTTAGATGCTTTTCATCATTCCAGTTGACAGGAGATATTCTTAAATAGAGTCTCATTTCTTCTTAAGATAAGCCTGGCTCAGCTTACCCCAATGTTGTCACTAGACATAGTTTGAAAGATTGTATCTTATCAATGAGAATTAACTGCATTTAGTTATTGTGAAAATTGTAGACACTTGTACTTACTCTTTTGCACACATCTTGAAAAAAACACATCCAATTTGGTTAAATCATTAATAAATTCAAATGTTATTGTTCAGAGATCTGAACCTATTGTTTTCAGAAAAAAAAGAAAAAAAAACTTGAGAATTCGAGATATGAGCTACAGCGATTGAGAAAAACTGTAATAGATACAGGTGGGCGTCCAACTTGTTGAGTCGCCCCTATGCTGATCTCACAGGGGACTTTTATCCACTGTATGTGACCGTTCAAATTATAATTAATTACATAATGCCAAAAATATAATTTTGAAAATCTTCTGGACATTTGTTAGGTGTTGCTATATGGTGATGTCAGACAGAATGGCTCCTTTTATTCTGATCTTTCTCCTCATGATTCAGGGTGAGTCACTGCAACTGTTCACTCTGCAGACACACTCAGTTTTCGTTTTGCACTCATTTATGTATTACATATTACATAATTTCAAACATTTATTAAAAATAAAATACCTATCACATTATGCAATGCATTTTGATGATATACTGTGCTCATGGTGAATTGTGTATTTCAGGGGTTTCTAGTGCTGGTTGGAGTGTGAGTTACAGTCCTTCACACATCTGTGCACTAAAGGACTCAACAGTGATAATGAGATGCATTTATAAATACCCGACTGGACGTCAGATCGAGAAAGTGTTCTGGAGCAAAACACTGGTAAAAGATTGTGAAGAGTTTCCAGATCTGTCTAATGACACTGAATACAGTCAGAGGCTTCAGTATCTGGGAGATAAACAGCAGAACTGCAACATCAGACTGAGTCATGTGACCCTGCAGGATTCACACATGTACTATTTCAGATTCATCACTGATAAACCTGATGGAAAATGGATTGGTAAACCAGGAGTGACTCTTACTGTCACAGGTGACTTTGATGAGGTTTATCTCTTCTTCTGTGCATTATGTTGAATAATAATCAGTGTATGACAGCAGCACTAGATATAATGTGTGTGTTGTGTTCAGTGTTGTGCAAGTTACTTCCAAACTGTAATACATTATATATTACTTGTTACTGTTATTTAAAAGTAATTCATTACCTTACAATATTACTGTCTCAGAATTGTAATGCGTTCCATTACTCCTGTATTACTTTTGAGTTACTTTCACCAAAATAACTATACAGGAGTAGAACTTAACATTCTAAAATGACTAAGGCTGTAAGGATATGCCCGAAATCCCGACACTCAGATCCACGAACCTGCAGAATCGCGACACACACCTTCCAACTCCCAGCGTTATCCTTCCCGTCCAGATCCAATGCTACCACATCTTTAAATTACTATTAGTATTATTTGAAGTTAACTTAACATTATAAAATACGTAGACCTACACCACAAAACTAGTTGAGGATAAATTATTTAAAATCTGGGAATTCCAGCGTTATGGACATGACATTTGCAGTCAAAACTTGAAATATAAATTCTCAGAAAATGCATTAATACCAAAATATTGAAACGTCTGTTTATCCATAGGCTCCTCCCTGAAAGGAGTCCAGACATTAGAAAAATATCAGTCTACACATGCGTTTTATATTTAATATTAGGGAAATAGACAGTCATGCGTGACAAAAAAAAACTTTAACTTTTAGGAGGCAACGATTATTTTTATTTTTTATTTTTTTGTAATTCTGTGAATTGCACTGCGCAAATCGGATGAAGAAGGGTTGGCTCTCCACAGAACATAAAATATTCATTTTATTTTATTTTTCGTGTTCGCATTTATGAGGAAAAAACAATGTTACAGACGTGACAGTTCTCCGTTATGGACGCGACCGCTCTGAAGCGGCACTAAGACTAAGACTGCTTTAAAATTTTCACAGAGACATTACACACACAAAGCCTTTCTTTAAAGTGAATTTCGTTTTGTATTAATTGTATCTTAATTTTAACCAATGTTTCATCAACCAATTGCCTGGATTTAAGCGCGTGAACTGGAGCGCGTCTCATAAATGAACCGAAACTCAGCGTATAAGTATAGCCTATTCACGAACTTGAAAAATATATCTATATTGAAATGTCTACTTGTAAACAGAACAATTCAAAACTAAAGAAAACAGACTGCTCTCTGCTTATGAAATGAAATGTGCATTTCTCTCTGGTGCATTCACTACTGCGAAGATCGCGAGTCAGCATCGTCAACTTAATCTTGACTTTATTAATAAACAATTAAAATGTCTCCTTACTATATTTGACATATTCATAATCATCGCCGGTTCTTTGTGACAGCTTTTAGGTGCTTTATCGGCAGCGCCGCCGCCCTTATGAACGCGTCACCACCGCATCAAAAACATGATTGCGTGATGAAAACATGAAAAATACCACATAAACATAGCCTAACTGTTTAGAAAGAAAACAGAACGAATAGCCTAATGCGCATACGTCCATCTCGCGAATATAGTCTTCTTCATGCCATCTTCACCATTAGCTGCTTTTCCACTGGCCAGCGCGAGCACAGAGGCCGAAATCATACCTCACGACATTACTGTAAAAAATAAATCGCTATACAAATATATCAGACGCTGCCATTTAGTCTTTAATTGCAGACTTGGACACCAAACGCGGCTATTGACTGACCACGAACAGGTAATTTAGCCTACTTGCATTTTTCATTCGTTAATGTCTCGCGGTCTTGCTGTTTTTTGTTGTTGTTTGTTTTACAATTAAAACTAAAAGTCTGTTGTAACACAAGCCTTACTGAACATGTACCGAGTAAAATATTACTGAAAATTGATAAATAATGCCTTACACTACTGCGTTACAGCAAAAAGTAATATGTTACTGTAATGCATTACTTTTGTAACGCGTTACTCCCAACACTGGTTGTGTTCAGATCTTCAGGTGGAGTCTCCTGAGAGAGTGACAGAGGGAGATTCAGTCAGTCTGACATGTAAAAGCAGCTGCACTCTGACTGACAGAGCAACATTCATCTGGTACAGAAACTCACTGAAGATATTAACTGAGAATAAATTCAGTAACAAAATCATCCTCAATCCAGTCAGAAGAGAGGATTCAGGCAGATATAGCTGTGCTGTAGACGGACACACTCACATCTCTCCTGATGTTCAGCTCAATGTCATGTGTGAGTATTGCATCATTCTTTAATTCTTTTTCAAGCATGTAATGTAATAAATAAGGATGCTTAATGTAGATGTTTACTACTTTGTGCTCAGACCCCCCAAAGAATACTTTTATAGTGGTTAGTCCATCTGGTGTAATAGTGGAGGGAGATTCAGTGACTCTGAACTGCATCAGTGACTCAAACCCTCCTGCAGAAATCAGCTGGTTTAAAGGAAGAACGTTTGTAGGATCTGGAAGAATCTACAACATCTCAAAGATCAGCTCTGATGACAGTGGAGAATACAAGTGCAAGTCCATCTATAAACATGGAGAGAAATACTCTAAAGCTGTGACTTTAAACGTCATGTGTGAGTTAATGATGATTCAGTGACTGTGACATTAAATCCTCTTAAGATCTGTAATTTCAAGTTTAATATGATTGTTAATGATATCAATGTTTCTCTGTTTTAGATCCACCCAGGAGCGTCTCAGTGTTGATGAGTGGATCTGGTGTAATAGTGGAGGGAGATTCAGTGACTCTGAAGTGCATCAGTGACTCAAACCCTCCTGCTCTGAACTTCAGCTGGTTTAAGGAGGATGAAACCTCAGCTGTTGGATCTGGACAGAGTTTCAGTGCACTACAGAGTGGACGCTTCTACTGTCAGGCTCACAATCAACATGGATCTCAGAGATCAGACGCTGTAACTGTCACTGTCACTGTTAAAGGTAGAGCAGATCATATACTTACATTGCTCTTTTAAATGGGGATAAACAGATCACTTTATCTTTATCTTTCCTCTTTGTCCCAGTGAAATATTGGAAGATATATCATACAACAATTGTAGTATCACTTTGTGGAGTTGTAGCTGCTGTCATTATTGTGTTACTAACCTGGTAAGAGTCTGAATTTACATTCTTTATTTAGTTATGTAGTTAAATATTATATTGTGTTAATATAATATGTTATCTTTTCGAGCAGCTGTATAATAAGGAAGAAACTGCAGTCCAAGGTCAGTCTGTTTCAGTACAATATGAGCTTAAATACACTGAACATGAACTGATCGCAACACTTCATTTAAAAATGAACTCACATTCTTTCTGTTTTCTTCCTCTCAGTCCTTCACAAACAATGCTGATGGCATAAGCGTGCACTCTGAAAATAAGCTGATTTCATATGTGTATGAGAATGTTGTGGTATGTTTACTTAATTTTCTTTGAGCCTACGCTAATTCCAAAACTAGTTTTGTTTTACTTTTTCTCCTGGTTCTCATATTTCTTCTATCTGTCTTCCATTAAGGCTGTTCATCCTTGCACCAACGCTCCTAAAATGACCTTCCCTCTGTATGAGAATGTAACCATTTATGAGAATCTTACCGTAAGTGTCCAGCTTTTCTCATTGTCAGTCAATAGAGATTAGTATTGTGCTATTAAATGCCCAGTCTTCTCTTGACTATTGACTAAATGGATCTAATTTTTGTCTCATTTTTGTCTCAGGCTAACAGGAATATGCTGTAGTGGACGATGGCACACACCAAAACATTACAGTCTTCGTGCGACTGTGTGGGTGGAGCCTTGGATGATTGACAGGAGTGTCTGATGAGGATTTTCTGGAGTATTTTGAAAAGATTGAGGAAAATGTAACAATGGGTACAAGTAGAAGTTATCATGAAACCATATTGTTGCTTTATGCATTGTGACTTGTTTGATTATAATTTCTTATAATTAGTAACTAATTATTTATTAATTAGATTTTTTGTTATTGTTGTTTGTGTCACTGTAAACCTGTGCTCAGTGTAGGAATACAAATGTTACAAGTTTAATATTTAACATTTTGAATTAATCTTTCATTCAATAAATTAGTTTATACTACGGGGCTGTTGAATGCTTGAATCTGATTGGTTGATGAATGTTCTAAGGTGTGCAATTATATTCAGGGAAATACACAGTTCCATATCAGTACAGTTCTATATCAGTACCGTTTCATATCATTTTGACAAATTATTTCAGTTATTTTAAAGGTCCTTACAGTCGACAATAGCAAAAGAACCAAAACCAACAATGACACTGACCCAGCAAGATCACCCACAGGCAGAGGCGTGTCTAGAAGGGGGGCACGGGGTGGCACTGCCCCCCCCCCCCCCCCCCCCCTGAAATATGATTGCCCCCCCCTGGTGCCCCCCCAACATCATTGGCCTAGATTTACTGTCATCCTGACAATGCCCAACTCCATTGGATCAGACCGCTGTCAATCACTGCTTGATTTGCGATTCGCAAAGCGGAATCACAGGTCCGCGTTTTTCAAAAAGTAGGAGAGAGAGAAACACCTCGACAAGTCACTGTTTATGGTATATACACACTCAATTACAGTATATATTTTGGAATATCGCACCATATGTTAGTCTGATTACTTTCATGTGTGACTGATCAAGCCAGTAACGTTAGATTAGCTAACGTAATTTCGGCAGATGACTTGTCAGTGTTACACTGTAAAAATGAATACGAATGAATATGCTAAATCTAATCAATAAAATTGAGGCAACAGATTACAAGCAATATTATTAATTAAATTTAACAAATTAGAATTGAGTAATAATACACCAAATTAATTCCTTAAAAGTTAACCACTTAAAATGAGTAAAATTTACACATTTTTTTAAACAAAAATATCGGAATAACAGACTGACGTCAAAGATAAATTAAGAACACTTTTTTTATTGCCAACATTGAAGACACCTGATGTTAACAAGCCGAATCACTGAAGGAGAAAACCGTAATTGGTATGTTACCATTATGGAAAGCATGTGGTTGGTTGTGTTTTAACATAACCATTATTTCACAATCATTTGACCTGAATCATGGAACTCATATAGAGCCCAATTTAGGTTTACTTTATTAATTATAGCAGCACTGTCCTTGTACAGCATAATATTTGTAACCTTTACAATGTAATCCTAAGAATTTTTTAAACATATCTCAAATACAATTTTTTTTTTTTTGTTTTTAGACACACAGACATCAATAATCAGCCTGTGAATCTCAACAATGGTGACAATTATAAAGCATGTTGCAGTGCATTCTGCATGCCACCAATCAAAACTCATTCATGGCTCCCATCATGCATTGCTGCATGAATAAATAATGAGCTTGTGTTCAGAGTTGATCTGTTTGTCACCATTGTTGAGATTTATACGCTAATTCTTGATGTCTGTGTGTGCCAACATAAAGTACCTTTAAAAATGTCTTATTATTGATTTGGTCTCATTGAAAACACTAAAAATATGAAGCTGTACAAGGACAGGGCTCCTAAAATTATTTACTTTTAAATATAAAGTAATCTTAACTGAGAAATAGGACTCTATATGAGCTCAGTGACTCAGGTCAAATGATTGTGAAATAATGATTATGTTAAAACACAACCAACACCATCAGATCACCTTTTCTATTTGTTCACCTGACTGTTATAACTGAAGTACAACAACCAAACAAAATCTAAAGTCAATGATTTAAGAGTCAAGAGCCCAACTTAAGCAAACACTAATCTCCATAATGGTAACATACCAATTACGGTTTTCTCCTTCAGTGATTCGGCTTGTTAACATCAGGTGTCTTCAATGTTCAATCTTCAAAAAAAAGTGTTCTTAAATCATCTTTGACGTCAGTCTGTTATTCCGATATTTTTGTTTAAGAAAATGTGTAAATTTTACTCATTTTAAATGGTTAACTTTTAAGGAATTAATTTGGTTAATTATTACTCAATTCTAATTTGTTAAATTTAATTAATAATATTGCTTGTAATCTGTTGCCTCAATTTTATTGATTAGATTTAGCGTATTCATTCGTATTCATTTTTACAGTGTATTCCGCGGCAGCGCGTCTACATAAATATAAAATAGATACATGGGTCATTCCTGGTAAGCGGTGACTTTCCTGTCCCAGTTATTTATTTACTCATATTTTCTCTAAAATTAGTCACATATTTATAATAAATGGCTTAAATTGTAGATTTAAGTATTCTTTACCATTTAATCAGAGATAATAGACATTAGAAATACTATTTTGTATTTTACACAATTTTAATTGATGGATGCATTCAATTATATCATGTCCTCAGTGGACAGTAATCAACCTCTGCAAGAAATATAAACCATGAAATGACAAAAACCTCAAAATATTTTTAAATTATGTTACAGACTAGGCTAAATTGCCTCTAATCATACATATAAATCATGTGGAAATATAGGTTTTTTTCTTTAAATTTTCCTCAAATACTGCGTACCTGAAGTCATCTTCCACCCTGTTAGTATGTACTTTTTTGCCTTCCAAATCCAACTGCAATTTCCTTGAGACCATTTTCAAGAAGTGAAATTTCTTTTCTTTTACCTGCTGGAATTCAACTGTATAAACTGAGGTAAGCTTCAACTCTCACTCCTAACTTTTTTTTTAGTTTTTGAAATGTTATCCTGCTTGTCCCAGCCTTAAAGGTCCACCCTGTTAGGCTATGTTATGGAGAATGTTTGTCCTATCAAAAAAATGTAAAAACAAATCCGACATAGTTATAAAAGTTCTGTTCATCTGTAGAAGGTTAGCTAGCAAAAAATGTTGATCACTCAAAGAGCTATGGCTAACTTAGCTCAGAATTTTCCACCCTGTTAGATCTATAAACCTAGCAGGGTGGAATGTTAAACATATTCGATTCATCAAAAATTGTTTTGCTTGTTTCAAGAAGAAGAAAAAATCTAAGATGGCATAAGGGACATATACTATGCAAAAAAAGCTCATTACTGTTTAACATTTACATTATTAACATGTTGTGATATACGTATATGTCCCTAACAGGGTGGAATATTTTTATGGACAGTGTCTGAACAATCTACCAATAATTATTATTATAGAGTCCCTGAGCTTGACCTATATGTCAAACATCAAACCTATATGTTAAACATGTCACTATTTTGATAGAATGCTAAAAACATGAAAATCATGCCTTTTTTTCCCAACACTTATGAAGCCAAAATGTCACCGCATACCAGGAATGACCCACATATTACTTTATCTTTTGTTTTAAAGACTAAAGGCACTATAATTACAACTGTGTAATTTATACTGAATGGGTATTTGTTTATTTTTACACCACAACAGGACATCCAAGGTTTCTTTAAGAACAAACCATGTCAGAGACAGATTCCATGCAGAGAACGTTCGCCAACACACACACACACACACACACACACACACACACACACACACACACACACACACACACACACACACACACACACACACACACACACACACACACACACACACACACACACACACACACACACATTCAGTGTTTGTGTTGAGAATAAAGCATGTTAAATGACTAAATAATGCCTAGGTGATGTTTTTTATTTATTTTAACAAAACTGTGTGGTCCAATCCATGTATAATACAAAATGATTTTCAGGCTCTTGTTCAGTGCCACATTTAATACCATCTATATTAGGTCACTGAGCATTGCAAAGATTGTTTTAAAATCGTGCTTAATATTTTCTAAACACGTATTTATTTCCATTTGAATTTTCTGATTTCCCATGGGCCCCCCCTGACTGGATCTTGGTCCCCCCTGTGCCCCCCCATTTATAAAATCCTGGAATCGCCCCTGCCCACAGGTAGGGCTGGGCGATATATCGCATCACATTGTTATGCGCATCTCGTCAGTGAAGCCGGTTCCTTGATTAGTAGTAAATCGCCTTCACCTGCTTTCAGATGGAGCGGCATTTTCTTCAAAGAGCCGTAGTTAACTGACAAGCTGAGCCATATCGCATTAATATCGCGGACGTATTGCCAGCGATAATTAATGCGATATGGCTCAGCTTGTCAGTTAACTACGGCTCTTTGTACACAGCAAAAACTCCAGTGTTAAATTAACACTCCTGGGAGTGTATATGAGTTGTATGTTGAAGTTAATGAGATATTTAAGTGATTAATTTAGTGATGATTGAGCATTATTGAAGACACCTAAAGCAGAATCACTGAAGGAGAAGATCTAAAATTGTAAGCCACTGTTATGGCGATCATTGGTTGCTTTAGTTGGGCTCTTGACCCTTTTATTATTAACTTTAGATTTTGTCTGGCTGTTGTATCTAAGTTATAACTGTCAGATGAACAAAGAATAAAAGTGATCTAATGGTCTTGGTTATATTATGACAATCATCATTTGAACTTTATGTTTGTGATTTATGCTGTTGGTTACAGCATAACTGTGATTATGCATACATATCCAAAATTTTAGATATAAAATAAAGGATTTCTTAAGGTATTTAAAAAAAAAAATCTTTCTTTTAGGCACACACAGACATCAAGATTAAGTCAATGCATCTAAACAATGGTGACGAGCAGATTATTATTATTTCCATTACACGAGAGTAGATGTTAAAACTTCATGCTGATTTGTACTCGGCTTTCGCCAAGATAATCACCAACTAAGACGTAGCTTTACAGTAACCTATGCTTCTCCATCCATTCTTTCCATCTGGTGACGTGAATTTTCTGTCTGGTGTTAATACAGTGTATTGCGCGTCAGCACACACAACGGCTGCAACCACAGTGCGGTCCCCCCATAACAACCCTCTGGATTGAGCGGAGTAGGGAACATCTCTTGGGTCTTCAAGTGGGCACCTTCCGTCCTCAGTGTTTCGTCGACTAGCCCACGACACCTCAAGAGGGCTCGACAGTGACTCTGGCGTCCCAGAGTCACCCCCCTCCGTCCCCCACTCAACTCAGCCCAGCTTACTGACCTCTACTTCCCTCTTGCTGCTGAGACCTAACCACAATCTCACAATCTCTCCGCAACCCAACCATACGCGCCAACCCGTTTGAATAAGGCTGTCGAGCCCCACTGGTGCGTTAATATGCAGTTTCAGTGGCAACGGTTCCGTATGGCATACCACCTACCACAAAACACAATATCTGCCCAACCACCCGTCATTCACGCAATATATACAGGAACGTAATGACTGTAAATACTATACAACCTATACAAATAAACCAACAGTTGCTGCTGAGACCTAACCACAATCTCACAATCTCTCCGCAACCCAACCATACGCGCCAACCCGTTTGACTAAGGCTGTCGAGCCCCACTGGTGCGTTAATATGCAGTTTCAGTGGCAACGGTTCCGTATGGCATACCACCTACCGCAAAACACAATATCTGCCCAACCACCTGTCATTCACGCAATATACACAGGAACGTAATGACTGTAAATACTATACAACCTATACAAATAAACCAACAGTTGCTGCTGAGACCTAACCACAATCTCACAATCTCTCCGCAACCCAACCATACGCGCCAACCCGTTTGACTAAGGCTGTCGAGCCCCACTGGTGCGTTAATATGCAGTTTCAGTGGCAACGGTTCCGTATGGCATACCACCTACCGCAAAACACAATATCTGCCCAACCACCTGTCATTCACGCAATATACACAGGAACGTAATGACTGTAAATACTATACAACCTATACAAATAAACCAACAGACCTTTCAAGTTTTCAAGAATTCTACGAAACCGTAGCATGGCGGCCTGTACACAGCCAGCTAGAATCTTTCCGTCTCAACCACAGCCAGTTGCTGCTCCTTTCTGCTGCTTCAGATAAGTTCTTTACTGTACGACGCAATTCTTGGCCACTGAATCCGACGTCTCTGAGGAACCGGGTTGTAGAGTGTGCCACAAAACCACGACAACCCACTTCCACTGGATAAACCTGGACTCTCCATCCTCGCTGTTCTGCTTCAGTGGCCAGATGAGCATACCGCAGTTTCTTCCTCTCATATGCCTCATCTACCGCATCCTCCCATGGCACTGTTAACTCTATCAGTTGAACAATGCGTGCTGATCCAGACCACAAAACAATATCTGGTCGTAGGTTAGTGGTGGCAATCTCAGGTGGAAAAATAAGCCGTTGATCAAGATCAACCAGCATATATTCAATTAGGAAAAGTAAATTACATAGACAATTCAGATTATAATTTATTCATACCGCAATGCATGATGGGAGCCATTAATGAGCTATGATTGGTGGCAGCCTCTGCAACATGCTTTATTATTGTCACCATTGTTGAGATTCACAGGCTGATTATTGATGTCTGTGATTCTAAATTAATTCAATTGAAAGTGTTTTGATCACAACAATGTTTATTAAATATTTTGGATTATAAGAAACTTACTGATAATCATATGTTGTAGAATCTCAAAGCTGTTGCTAACAAGTTAATCCAAACTATCTCAATAAGTTTAATTTTTCAGATCACAGCAGGATTATGTCAAAACAAAACCAACACTATCAAATCACACTTTTCTTTGTTAATTTGACTGTTATAAATCAAGAACAGCAGACAAACAAAATTTAAGTTGAAAGTATAAGGGTCAAGAGTCCAACTAAAGCAAACACTGATCGCCATAATGGTGGCTTACAATTTGTGATTTTCTCCTTCAGTGATTCTGCTTGTTAACATCAGGTGTTTTCAATAATGCTCAATCATCACTAAATTAATCACTTAATTATCTCATTAACTTTAACACTCTTGAGTGTTAATTTAACACTCATATCTGCATCATATCTTCCATCTGAAAGCAGGTGAAGGTGATTTACTACTTATCAAGGAACCGGCTTTACTGACGAGATGCGCATAACAATGTCATGCGATATATCGCCCAGCCCTACCCACAGGTGCCTCTCCATTGCCACCATCGCCACCATCGATCTACCAACCGCGGCAGCGGTCAGCTTGGTGGTGCAGAGAGCCGGATCTCTGATACTGCATCAGGAGAAAGACACCTATTCTGATACAACTACTTCAGCAGATCGACTTGGTAAGATTGAAGCACTACCTTGGAGTGTAGCACCAGCCTGACCAGCTGCCGCATATGGAGCTTTCAAGATCACAAACGTCTCGTCGATGCTCCCTTCAAAAGGCATAGAATAAAGAATAGGGATAATCCTTGGTTCTCTCATGAATTAGCCCAGTTAATTCAATCAAAAAATAAACAGTGGTCCCTCGCAAGGAGGACCAACAGTAATAATGTAGACTGGCAACATTTCAGAATTTTGAGAAATCAATGCACCTCAGCCATTCGGACCTCTAAATCAAATTATTATCTTACTTTAACTAATGATAATTTTAACAATCCATTAAAATTCTGGAAAACAATCAAGGTATTACAGAACAAAAAGGCTTCAGGCTTTCCTCAGGAATTGAAAATTGGAAATGTAACTATTACAGATAAAATTGATATATTAAATGCCTTTAATGGTCATTTTGAGAAGGCAGGTCACTTATTTGATCAACAGCTTCCATCAATTTCAGTTGATCCTTCAACATGATGTTTGTTACCTAGTACATCTTCCGCTTTCTCATTTGATTTTGAAGCCATACAAGTTCAAGATGTTCTGCAATCACTGATTTCAATAGACCCCAAAAAAGCGCCTGGACCTGATGGTCTGGATCCCTTCCTGTTAAAGGTGGCTGCACCGGTCATAGCTGAGCCTATTACTCACATTTTTAACATGTCACTAAGTTCTAACCAGGTTCCAGTCAAATGGAAGCAAGCTTATATTACACCCCTATTCAAAGCTGGTGATCGATATGACATGAACAACTTTAGACCGATCTCTAATCTCCCTGTTCTTTCAAAAATATTGTAATCATTAGTTGCTATTCAACTTAAATTATATTTGCACTCACATAACATTTTAAATGAAATGCAATCCGGGTTCCGGTCAGGGCACAGTGCAATAACTGCCACTTTAAAAGTCATGGATGATTTCAAAGAGGCTTTAGATAATAAATGTACCTGTGTTTCTCTGTTCATAGACCTTACAAAGGCGTTTGATATTGTGGACCACTCATTACTTGTTAATACCCTGATGAGAGCTGGTATTGGTTGCAATGCAGTCAAATGGTTCTATAGCTATTTGACCAATCGTTCGCAAATGGTCAAACATGGCAATGATCTGTCAAATCCAGTTCCTGTTACAAAGGGTGTTCCACAAGGTTCAGTTTTAGGACCCTTGCTTTTCCTACTTTATATTAACAATATTTGTGACAAGTTTAAATTTTGTAAGTATCATCTGTATGCAGACGACACAGTTCTGTACTCCTGTGCCCCCACAGCTGAGTTGGCCTTTTCTAATGTGCAGGCAGATTTTGATACCCTGCAACACGCTATATTAGATTTAAAGCTGCTTTTAAACCCACACAGATCTGAAGTCATGGTTTTTAATACTGGGCATACAAAGCTACCATCCCTATCCATCACGTCACTGGATGGAGTCTGTATCCAGTCTGTAGATAATCATACATATCTGGGAATCTGGATGGACAAAAGCCTAAATTTTAAATGTCATGTTGATTATCTTGCAAAGAAATTAAAATTCACATTGGGCTTTCTGTATAGGCTAAAGTCTTGTTTCTCCTTGGCTTCACGTAAACGCTTAGTTGCTGGTCTTTTTTTGTCCCAGATTGATTATGGAGACACTATTTACAGGTTTGCCTCTCTGTCCACTCTGTCCTAACTTGACCCCCTCTATCATTCAGCTCTCAGATATGTCACTAACTGTAGTTTTAGGACACATCATTGTGTATTGTACAATTTGGTAGGATGGTCATCTCTTCATTTGCGCAGGCTCGAACATTGTTATATTTTAATTTATACGGTAATTTTTAGGAAAACTTCCAAATTATTTAAACAGGAAATTTTCATCATTTCAAAGCGGTCATAATCTCAGGTCACATAAATGTCTTCAGTTCAAAGTGCCTGCAATCAGAACAGAGGCTGGAAAGCTAAGCCTGTTCTATCATGGCCCTTGGTCTTGGAACGATTTGCAGACCAAACTTAAACTACAATCCCTCATTTCTCTAAATGATTTTAAACATAGAATAAAGGAGGTGGTCACTATTAACTGCAGTTGCTATGCAAATGCTATTACCACTTAACTTTTTACTAAACTTAGGATTTAATATTGTCTGTTTCCGTGAATAGTAGTATGTAGGGCACTATGCTGTACCTAAATGTTTGTGTTTTGTTGTGTAATGGTGTTGTATAACATGTTGTCATGGAGTTTTGTTTTGTTGTGTTTTTGTTGTATCTAATGTTAATGTTGTGATTGGTTTCTTATTGTTGCTTTTAATTTGTTTTTAACCTGCTATCTGACCCTGTCTTGACTAGGTCTCACTTGTAAAAGAGGTTTTAACCTCAATGTGACTTTCCTAGTTAAGTAAAGGTTAAAAAAAAAGGTTTCTTCCATGCCCACGTGATCTCAGTATGGAGATCGGGAAGAAATGGAAGGTTCACTGGAGCTGGAGGGTTATGCCCGGAAAGGAACTGCTTGTCCAATCTGCAATCTATGGTCTCTTCCCGAGCGCTCCCAAGACAGCTGCAGCCTGTCTGAAGTGTGCTCTATAACCCCCAACAATTCCATAGCCTTCGGCAACGGACGTAGCGGAACGTCCGAAGCCAGGCCTATCACTCGTATGCACACAGCAAAATCCCCAGTGTTAAATTAACACTGCTCAGTGTTTATATGAGTCCACACTCTCAGAGTGTTACAGTGACACTGAACCAGTGTTGAAGTGAATGAGATAATTAAGTGCTTAATTGAGTGATGATTGAGTATTATTGAAGACACTTGATGTTAACAAGCAGAATCACTGAAGGAGAAAATTAATGTAAAATGGTCACCATTATGGTGATTTGTGTTTAGTTTAGTTGGCCTCTTGACCCTTACATTATTAACTTTAGATTCTGTTTGGCTGTTGTAATTCAGTTATAACAGCCAGATGAACAAAAAAAAGGTGTTCTGATGGTGTTGGTTGTGTTTTACCATAATCATTATTTGACCTGAACTCACTGAGAGCATAATTTCTGAGTTAAGTTTACCTTATGGATTATAGCAGCACTGTCGTTGTTGAGCGTACAATTTATAGCTTTTTCAATGAAATCCAAAGGATCAAATCAATTTGACCTGAACTCACTGAGAGCATAATTTCTGAGTTAAGTTTACCTTATGGATTATAGCAGCACTGTTGTTGTTGAGCGTACCATTTATAGCTTTTTCAATGAAATCCAAAGGATCAAATCAATTACAAAAAAAAAAAAAAACTTCTTAAGAAGTATTTCAGTTATGCCGAGTTCAGACTGCATGATTTTCAAAATAATTGTGTCACTGTTGTTTTCATACTGCATGACTATCTGGGGTAACATTCAGTTGCTGGTGTGTTCACACTGCACGATGGATCGGCGACAGGAGGTTTCACACTGCATGACTTTACAAAAGAAAGAATCGCCGACAACTTCTCCCTGGTCCGCAAACTACGTTTCACAACCAAACAAACGTGAGAAGTGATAAGGAAATACCGGAAGATCACACGTGCGTGAGACCGGAGTTCTCGCGCGACACTGAATTTGTAATTAAAAATGATAGCCTACAAGAAGATTGCGATCCAAATTGTCTGTGCGCTGATTTGCAGCGAAAATGAGAAAAATAAACAGTTTATGCAGGAGGAAATGGTTGGGAAGACGTGGGGAGCAAGGACTGTGTTTTGCAGTTTGGGGTAAATAAATAATTTTACAAATGTCCTGCTGTTGCTGCTGGCCATGCAAATGTTTGTACTTTGTTTCTGTTTGATATAATTGTAAATATAGGCCTATCTATTAAAATACTGATATTCTGGTCTATAACTCCTCCCCGAACATCCTGCTGTCCTGTATCTTGCTCTCTCATTGGCTGTCGGTCATCGCCGATGTAGTTTTCAGTCAGAATACATTCACACAGCAGGATTGTGAATCGCCGATAGGTCCAGATATTTAGCATGCCAAATATGTCACGGGCGTCGGTGACTCGTCGGCGATTCTCTCAGATCGCGTCTTTGCTCATTCACACTGGGTGATTGTCACTCGCGTGAACGAGCACCGATTTACCTGTGATTTCGGGCAATTGTCTGCGATTTCTCAAAACCTGTCGGCGAGCCAAAATCGGGGCTAAAATCGTGCAGTCTGAACTCGGCATTAGGCACACACAGACATGAATAATTAGCGTATGAATTTCAGCAATGGTGACAAACAGATATTACCTCTGAACATAAGCTCATTATTTATTCATGCAGCAATGCATAATGGGAGCCATGAATGAGTTTTGATTGGTGGCACCCAGAATGCACTGCAAAATGCTTTATAATTGCCACCATTGTTGAGATTCACAGGCTGATTCTTAGTGTCTGTCAAAAAAAAAAAAAAAATATTATTTAATATACAACTTAAATTATTTGTATTATTTGTATTATGTTGTAAAAGTTAAAAATATTATGCTGTACAGAGACACGGCTGAAACAACTAATAAAGTAAATCAGAGTGGTCTGTTGGTTGTTCCCAAGACGCGGCTTCGTTCTAGGGGTGATAGAGCATTTTCCTTCGCTGCTCCCAAGCTCTGGAATTATCTCCCGGCTGACATTAGGGAAGCAAATACATTAGTGACTTTTAAATCTCTTCTTAAAACATTTTATCTTAGGATTGCTTTTATCTGATTACTTATTTTACCTGCTTATTTATTTTACCTGCTTATTTTTGTGTTTAAAGTGTGTTGCTTTTCTTTTCTGTTGTTATGTTTGTCTGTAAAGCGCTTTGAGAAAGCAAATTTTAAAGGCGCTATACAAAATAAATGTATTATTATTATTATTATTAAATCTTACTCGGAAAGTGGGCTTTATATGAGTTTAGTTATTCAGGTCAAATGATTATGTTAAAACACAACCAACACCATCAGATCACCTTTTCTCTATCTGACTGTTAGAACTCAGGTACAGCAGTCAAACAAAATCTAAACTTAACGACTTAAGGGTCAAGAACCCACCCCACTGGCATTCCATATTCTGTACTGCCCAGTCATCTGCCCAGTCCATATGTGTATTCTCAACGTTACCTCCCTTTGGGCTGGATGTGGCTTCTGCAGTGTATTCCTTTCCAACGAAAGAACGCTTTCCCAGTGGTTTTGTGGAACAGCAGTGACTTCCCTGGCCTAAGCCCTGTCCCATCTCTGCCTCAAATGATGCGGGGGTTATCATAAGGCTTTTGTCTAGGGATGAGATGTATAAGGGCCATTTCCCAGGCCAAGCAGGGTGAGTGGATGAGATGGAAGAGTGTGGAACAACGCAAAATGGGCTGGCAAGACCTTTGGTCAATGGAAGAGAGTAGGATCAGTTTCCTTATTAGGTCAACATATGATGTTCTCCCATCACCGCAGAACCTAAACCTTTGGGTAGGAGAGGATCCCTCTTGTCCTTTGTGTTCATCACCTGCCACATTAAGGCACAATTTGACAGGATGTAAGGTGTTCTTGGCCAAGGTCGGTTTACTTGGCGCCATAACCAAGTATTGCGATGTTTGGCTTTAGCATTCGAAGGCAAGCGTATTATGACCAATAAGTTGCCGCCTGTTCTAGCAAACATTACACGCAGAAGACAGTATTCCTCCGCCCAGGCGAGCAACCACCAAGAAAAGGTGCTAACACCAATTCTCGCCCAGGACAACTGGAAGGTGCTAGGGACTGGAAGATGCTGGCTGATCTTGATCAACGGCTTATTTTTCCACCTGAGATTGCCACCACTAACCTACGACCAGATATTGTTTTGTGGTCTGGATCAGCACGCATTGTTCAACTGATAGAGTTAACAGTGCCATGGAAGGATGCGGTAGATGAGGCATATGAGAGGAAGAAACTCTGGTATGCTCTTCTGGCCACTGAAGCAGAACAGCGAGGAAGGGGAGTCCAGGTTTTTCCAGTGGAAGTGGGTTGTCGAGGTTTTGTGGCACACTCTACAACCCGGTTCCTCAGAGACGTTGGATTC
Organism: Siphateles boraxobius; assembly: GCF_051911475.1. Lineage (NCBI taxonomy): Eukaryota > Metazoa > Chordata > Actinopteri > Cypriniformes > Leuciscidae > Siphateles > Siphateles boraxobius. The sequence continues at coordinate 2,965,859 of NW_027509108.1, read as the reverse complement.
AGTGGCCAAGAGTTACGTCGCACAGTAAAGAACTTATCTTAAGCAGCAGAAAGGAGCAGCAACTGGCTGTGGTTGAGACGGAAAGATTCTAGCTGGCTGTGTTCAGGCCGCCATGCTACGGTTTCGTAGAATTCTTAAAAACTTGAAGAGTCTGTTGGTTTATTTGTATAAGTTGTATGGTATTTACAGTCATTACGTTCCTGTGTATATTGCGTGAATGACGGGTGGTTGGGCAGATATTGTGTTTTTGCGGTAGGTGGTATGCCATACGGAACCGTTGCCACTGAAACTGCATATTAACGCACCAGTGGGGCTCGACAGCCTTAGTCAAACGGGTTGGCGCGTATGGTTGGGTTGCGGAGAGATTGTGAGATTGTGAGATTGTGGTTAGGTCTCAGCAGCAGAAGGGATGTAGAGGTCAGTAAGCTAGGCTTTGTTGAGTGGGGGACGGAGGGGGGTGACTCTGGGACGCCAGAGTCACTGTCGAGCCCTCTTGAGGTGTTGTGGGCTAGTCGACGAAACACTGAGGACGGAAGGTGCCCACTTGAAGACCCTAGAGATGTCCCCTACTCAGCTCAATCCAGACGGTTGTCATGGGGGGACCGCACTGTGGTTGCAGCCGTTGTGTGTGCTGACGCGTGTTAACACTAGACAGAAGGAGATTTACATCACCGTATGGAAAGAAGCGTAAATGGATGGAGAAGCATAGGTTACTGTAAAGCTATGTATTAGTTGGTGCTTATCTTGGCGAAAGCCGAGTACAAATCAGCAAGAAGTTTTAACATCTACTCTCTTGTAATGGAAATCATTCTTTATTCTTTTATTTTGGATAGCCCCTTGAGATGTACCATCTCATTTTCAAGGGGGTCCTTTCAATCACTGATTATAAATAACAAACTGAGCCACACATGCTCAAAACAAGACAATACACAATAATACAGAAAACAAAGAAAAAACAAAACTCAACAAGACATCATTCACAGCATGCCCCCCCCAATACTCATCACTCCCCAAATTATACAATAAATTACATGAATACATTGACAATAATAATGCCTCATATGGTATTCGCATGACAATACAGCATTTTAATGAGCCCAAATTTACTACAATATAAACTGGGATAAACAAATAAAAAATATATAAAAATAATCCTCTGTTAAAACATTTACATGATGTCTTTAAGTATAAATATAGTGCCGATTTAAATTAATGTAAAGATGTAATAGATTTCAATGGCAATAGAAGGTTATTCCAGTCCATAGGAGCTTTATAACAAAATGCTCTTCTTCCAATTTCACGATGTATTCTAGGTGTACCAAAAAATGGATGTAACAAGTGTTGTATGGGATAGGCTGAGATATGTCTGACAAAATATTGTTGAAAATAAGGGGGACATTTGTTGGCATAATTAATGCAACTAAAAATAAACATATACCAGTGAAACCTTCTTCTTTCTTTAGGTTGGAGCCAGTCCAGTTTTTCATAGAGCATGCAGTGATGTGTCATGAATGGATACCTTAAGACAAATCTACATATGGAATTAAATAAAAAATCTAGAGCTTTAAGATAAGTAACACTTGATGTGTGATAAACAATATCTGCATAATCAATTAGTGGTAATAGGAGTTGCTGCGCAACACACTTTCTTGTACCAATTGTAAAGCAATCAATTGAACAGTTCAACTGACACAAACATTGTTTAACTTTCTTAACTGTAGCTTTAATATGATCATTAAATAATAGCTCAGTATCTAGCCACAGACCCAGGTACTTAAATGCATACAAGAGATCTTCCATCAATCATACAGATTTGTAATTCATTCATATTAGCTTTAGATGGTCTCAGTTTAAACAACATAGCGCAAGTTTTTTTTTTCTCATTAAGAAAAAGGTTGCACTCTCTGAGCCAATTCTGAACAGTAATAAAATCTGATTGTAGTGCATTTTGTACCTGGTTCTTCTGGTTATACGATGTATATAGAACCGTATCATCAGCATAAATATAAACATTACAGGATAACCATATACTAGGCATATCATTAATATAATGATGTGACATGTGGAGTACCGCAGGGCTCTATTTTGGGACCGATTCTCTTCTCCCTTTACTTGCTTCCTTTAGGATCCATCTTAAAGAAGCATAATATTAGTTTCCATCTGTACGCAGATGATCTACAAATCTATCTGCCTATAAAAAGTAACGGTGAGGATTCGATAAAAAGGCTGTTAGATTGTATTTATGACATTAAAGCATGGATGGCTTTAAAGGCTTTACATTTTAATGAAAGTAAAACTGAAATTATGATTTTTAGACCTAGCAGTTCTACTAGCACCTCCAAATTAGTCCTGGGACCCCTGACGCCCTACGTCAAGTCTATGGTAACGAACCTTGGTGTAAAGTTGGATAGTGATCTACACCTAGAGAAACAGATAAACTCTGTTGTTAAGGCTAGTTTCTTTCAACTTAGGCTACTTACAAAATTGAAGCCATTTTTATCTTTCAAAAATTTGGAGAGGGTTATACATGCGTTTATCACCACTCGCCTGGATTATTGTAATGCTTTATATATAGGAGTAAACCAGGCCTCTCTCTCTAGATTGCAAATAGTTCAGAATGCTGCCGCTCGACTCCTTACAGGAACCCGTAAACGAGAGCACATTATGCCTGTTCTTGCCTCTCTTCATTGGCTACCAGTTTGTTTCAGAATACAGTTTAAGATTTTATTGTTTGTTTTTAAATCTCTTCATGGTCAAGCACCAGCTTACATAAATGATCTACTGAAGATGCATGCTCCTTTGAGGTCATTGAGGTCCGCTGACCAACTACTCTTATCTGTTCCTAGAACACGACTTAAAAATAGGGGAGATCGAGCATTTTCAGTCGTGGCACCGAGACTTTGGAATGATCTGCCTATGCGTATCAGAGTAGCTCCCAGCCTTGACATTTTTAAATCACAACTTAAAACTCACTATTATTCATTGGCTTTTAAACCAGCCTGAGAGTTAATTAATGCATTTTATATATTCATTCAGTTTGTCACTTGTTTAACTGTGCTTTGTGCTCATGTCATGTGTTTATAATTTGTCTGAAATTATGTTCAGCACTTTGGCTAACCTCGGTTGTTTTAAATGTGCTTTACAAATAAAATTGTATTGTATTGTATTGTATAAACAGAAAAAGGGAGTTGCCCAGCACAGAGCCTTGGGGCACACCCTTACCTATAATTATATTAGTAGAGCATGTATTTTGTAATGCAACGTATTGACGCCTACCATGTAAATAGGTATTAAACCATAGTAAAGATCTTTGACTTAACCCTCTGGGGTCGACAAACGCGCCGGCGCGTTTTGCTTGATTTTTTTTCACATAGCAGGAAAATAGACTTAAAATACTCTGTCATTTTTGGTCATACACACTTAAGAAATATAAAAAAATAAACTGTTGAATGTCTATTTTTTTATGTGCCCACTTACAATCGAAATAAAACATTGTGCTTTTGTAAAATAAAGAATAAACAGGGTGTGCTTTCTGTCTCGCCATCTCCGTTAACCTTTTTTCTGGAGCACGTCTCTAAACTTAAACAAAACTCAGCGAATACTATTCACCCAAGCATGAGCAATACATCTTTATGATCATTTAAGTTTGTACTATTAGTGTCAGCCGATCTCATTATCGTTCTCTCAGCTCATTATTCTGCTAATGTGACACGCCCACGGACAGCGCGCGATATTCAGACGCAAATGATCTGAAGCGACACATGCAAACGTGTCAACGCCCCTCATAAACGCGAAAACACAACAAATTTAATCATCAGATTAATGTACCTTTTCGTCTTGCGAGGCTGTGACTGTGAGGAGTAATCCTGGGACATTTACCTCAGAACATGTGCTGGTTTATTTTCATTTTGAGGAGCGACCGATCTAGCCGAGAATTGTGAGTAGCCTACGTTTTTTATTCATGTGCTTTGTTCTAATGTCTGTAAATACAAAAAGACTGTTTAAATTTGAATCACGTTTCTGTGTGTGAATGAATTAGCGGCACAGATGGGCGCTGTTGTTTATGTTTAGCCTACTTTGTTACAGATGTAATATGAAAGACAACATTTCGTAGTTTTGGATAGATTACAAAGTTTTTATTCTAAAATATCAAATAAGCTTTTGTCATCCAGTTTCTGCTCATATTTTAAATATATAGTAGGCTATGTTCTGTCAAAAATAAACTCATCAACTAAGATGTTATTATAGTGTTTGTTCCAATGTAAGCTATATATAAACTAATGAATCCTTAACTTTAAAATATGTATGATAATACTGTAGGATAATACTGAGGAATACTGTAGTAAGTTTTTTTCATTCTCAAGTGAATCAGAGATATCATACAGAGATGCGCTGTTTACCACAACTCGCAAAAAGTCAGTTTAAATTTGAATCGCATTTCTGTGTGTGAATGAATGATCCGCTATATATATATATATATATATATATATATATATATATATATATTAGAGGTGGGCATAGATTAATTTTTTTAATCTAGATTAATCTCACTGGAATCTTGGAATTAATCTAGATTAATCTAGATTAAAATGGCTCATTTGAATTCTGCCGAAGGCATTCAGAATATGTGTGCTACCCAAATTATAACTAAAAGTAAGTCTTTGAGAATAGTTTGCCTCGCGTAGGGATGTGAATTTCTGCCAAAAATGCCATTCGACAATAGAGGAGCAAAAGTCGAATATCGTTCAAAGAAAATTATAAAATAAAATAAATAAATAAAACGCACAATTACAATGACAGAAAGGGAGGCCAATTTCATCTTTAGCGATTTGTCATCAAACAAACTGTTTATTAATTGAACAAGTAACATGTTTTCGTCGTTTTTTTTTTAAACATAGTAATTTAGGCTAATTGGAAGAAGAATAAAACAATAAGCACGATGTAGCTACAGTCCGTTTTTGCATCGCCAAACCAGATGCTCGTTAGATCAAAAAATAATGTCATATGTCATAATGATTTTATGTGAACCTCCTCCTTTTTATGTGAAGCCTCCTCCTTTTTAAACAAATAAGTTTCAAGCAATGTAAACTATTCGTGTGACTATGCCCCTGCGCAATACACACACATTACCGCGGGATGGCGGGTGTTCATTTCATAAACTGTACACAATGGTAGCTTATTTATTTTGTAGCCTATAAATTAATGTATATGTCCAACGGATAATGTCATACTTTTTAGTCGTGCTATCGTGGCGTAATAATCTGTTTGGTTGTAAAATGTATTACCTGAATGAAATGAAATCGAATGTAGGCTATCGTCCTGTGGAATCATTCATTCACAGACAGCTTACGAAGGTGTTCAACTAATAGAGATCTTCATCGCTGGCAAAAATATGATGCATTTGCAGATTTGCTTTCACTAGACTAAACTGTAGCTCTTGATGTTCTTAAATCTTCCTGTTACGACTCCGTGTCGAGTGTGATTGAACGCGCTTCAGACGATTCGGTGCGTGAGGAACTGAACAGAACTGATTCGTGAACCGATTTAGACAGATCAGCCAACTTGTTTGATGAAGTCTTTGAACAGAATCGAACCAAAAGAGTGATTTATATGTAAATTGAACATCGCTCATGCCCATAAAATACAGCGCGCTTGGAATAAACTCATTTAACAACATGTAAAGTAACGAGAGGAACGATCGCCCAACGTAAAATGTAAAAGTATACACCTTGTGTCCCTGACAGGAAAATACCCTGCTGCGCAATTTGCGCGAAAATATAACGATATTCGAAAAAGCTATTTTATTGTTCCCAACCCAACTTTGAGAATAGATTAACGGCGATATTTTTTTAATCGCCCGATAAGATTCTCACGTTAACGCAGCACGTTAACGCCGATAACGGCCCACCACTAATATATATATATATATATATATATATATATATATATATACACACACACACACATATATTGCTCTTGCATTCTTTCTTGTGGCTCATTGACACACCTGAATGAATGGCTCATTAAGTATGCGGGCCCCACTGTCTCCTCAGGTGTGAACCCCTAAATATGCATGATGGTGTTGAAATCGTTGACGCCCCTTGCGCATATTGCCTTTCCAAACAAAAAGTGTCTTACAAAATTTAAATCAATGTATTATTTTATGTGAATGATTAGGCAGGATGATTTCCACATCATTTTGAAGAAAAAACTCTAGGCAACAACATCCATTAGTCAAAAGTCTTGTGGACACATATTTGTGTGTTTTGTGGCCTTATTTCAGAAACTTTATTTTTTTATTTTTTTCAATAACCATGCATAAACAATATTCTCTCAAAAATACAAACATGTACATACATGTTGCTCACATATTATGGTAGCCCTGTTTGTGCTGAATAGAGTGTAATTACACCTTTGCCATTAATATGTTTATAAGCAACTGAAAAAAGCACAAATGTCAGGGCATGTTAGGACATCTCAAGGACCCCAAAAACCCCTTAGACCCAAGAGGGTTAAGCCAATCGAATACAAATGATCTAAGATTAAATAATGATCAACTGTATCAAACATGTAGCGTATGAACACTGTAGCGTATGAACAAGAATCATGATTCTCTCATTCTGAACGCAATGAACACATTTGTGTTAAGATTCCTAAAGCTTGCATTAATTGTGACTCATCCAAATCTAAATCTCTGGTTGAAGCGCCAGAAATTCTGGGGAAGATGGCCTTTTCGACACTTTTATGGGCCATCAGAGCAGTACCAGAACAGTCCACACATTCCCCCAGCTCTAGGTCCGAGCTTCAAAGTGAAATTAATCGGCTCTCCGAAGAGAGTGAGAGATCTCTTCACAAACGCACACAAATACAGGCATTCCTCACATTTGAAGTCAGAAATAAGTAGTTCTGACAAGGGTAAAATATATTCATGTATACCAATGTGTTCTGTTTTCATTGTAGTATAGTTATGACCTCTCTAGATGTGTTAAATAAACTCTAAATGCCTAGAATCATGCATATGAATGTAACTCTCTTGTTGGATGTGCCAAACACGTCGTTCTTAGTATTGATGTAAACCTCTCGGTTTGCATCAGCTGAATCTATATAGTAGTTTGTGATAAAATGTATTTTACCATGTTTATCATCGCTGGAGTAAGACTGCAAATTATGCTTCGACAAGACAAAGGAACAAGTTTCCCGCTCACAGAACTCCAAGTCGATTGGTCAGTTTCACTCCGGGAGGTGTGAACGAGGACCCTTGTTAAAACCATTGACCAGCGGTTTTCTCACTCTCTCTTCAACTACCCTTCTTCAACTATGCTCTTCTCTTCGTGATCCTCTTAAACTTTCTTCAAGGCTCTTCAAGCTTTCATTTTCTTTTGTTTGTTTGTTTCTTTAAGTTCTATTTTCCATTTTTGGATCGTCCTTTGTTATTTTCCACTGACGAGTGAAATGAACTTAGCCTGAATTATCTGGCGAACTTTACCTTCAACGGACTACCTTTCGCGCGCAGCTCCGAAGAACCAAGAAGACGCGCGCAGCTCCAACGGACAGCCACACACACGCCTTCTTGACAACACAAAAGAGCCCAGGGGGCACCTTGACATCCATTTTAAAATCAATATGACATCAAACATTATGTCAAAATGACGTCACAAAATAGGTCAAAAATGAAAGTCATATTGACGTCAAAGTGTCAATGTCAATTTGATGTCAAGATTTTGACCTCTGCTGATGTGATTATTGAAGACACCTGACGTTAACAAGCATAATCACCAAAGGAGAAAATACAATTTTTAAGCCACCATTTTGGTGATCAGTGTTTGCTTTAGTTGGGCTCTTGACCCCTAAACTATTAATATTTCAATTTTGTTTGGCTGATGTAAATGTCCCTGCCAGATGAACATTGAGAAGAAGTGATCAGATGGTGTTGGTTATGTTTCGACATAATCATCACTTGACCTAAATCACTCGAGTCAAATAGGGTGTCTTTACCTTGTTAATTACAGGAACACTTTGATTCTATAGCGAACAATTATCAGAAGTTTCAATATAATCCAAAACATTTCCTAAAAGCTGATCTGATTGGAAGACTTTAAAACAGGTGTGCCCAACCCTGCTCCTGCCGATCGACTGTCCTGCACAGTTCATCTCCAGACCCTAAGCAAAGACACCTATAGCAACCAAGTAAGGCCTTCAGGATCTGAAGCAACCAATTAAGGTCTTCAGGATCACTTGACAATTAAAGGCAGGTGTGTTTAATTAGAGTTGGAGATAAACTGTGCAGGACAGTCGATCGGCAGGAGCAGGGTTGGGCACCCCTGCTTTAAAACATTGTTTTATTTAGACACACTGACATCAATAATCAGCCTGTGAATCTCAACAAGGGTGGCAATAATAAGTTGCAGTGCATTCTGGGGGCCACCAATCAAAACTCCTTCATGGCTCCCATCATGCTTTGCAGTATGAATAAATTATGATCTGATTTGTTTTAGTAATTTCCTTTTCCTAATTGAATATTTTGTTTGTCACCATTGTTGAGATTCATACACTGATTCTAGATGTTTGTGTGTGCCTAAAATATACATTTGTTTTATTAGAGCAACTTTTAGAAAATCCTTTGGATTAAATAAAAATGCAGGATTATATGCTGTAGAATACTGTGATGCTGTAATTACCAATATAAATCTAAATCAGAGGTAAGACTCTAAATGAGTTCAGTGATTCAGGTCTGACGATGATTGTCAAAACATAACCAACACCATCAGATCAACTTTACACTTTGTTCATCTGGCTTTTCACCACTCAGTTTCAACAGCCAAACAAAATCTAAAGTTAAAAACTTTAGGGGCAAGAACCCAACTAAAGCAAACATTGATCACCAGAATGGTGACTTAAAATTGTGATTTTCTCCTTCAGTGTTTCTGCTTGTTAACATCAGGTGTCTTCAATAGTGGCCAATCATCACTCAATTAATCACATCAGCAGAGGTTACAATCTTGACATCAAATTGACATCGATACATTGACGTCAATATGACTTTCATTTTTGACCTATTTCGTGCCGTCATTTTGACATAATGTTTGATGTCATATTGATGTTAAATTGAAGTCAAGGTGCCCGCTGGGAGCTATATGTGCAAGTATTTGTTTATTAAGCTTTCAAAGCATTAAGATTTGTTAACCCCCTTTCATAGGGCGATTGTGATTCCTTGTTGGTTCTCTCTCAAAGGTTTTGTCCAGGTAATTTGCCATTCTGTGATCCTTACGTGATCTCTCTCACACTCAAAAAAATGATATGTTGGCTTTAATTAACTTTTTAATGTCAACAGGTTCCATAAATTAACTTTTTTATGTCAACAGATTCCATAAATTAACTTGTTTATGTCAACAAGTTGCACATAACTGGGTTACGTTAAACAAACACAATTTGTTCATGTAACTTCAACAGACTCAAATAAATGATATGTTGGCTTTAATTAACTTTTTTATGTCATCAGGTTCTGTTAGGTTGGCTTTAATTAACTTTATTATGTCAACAGGCTGCACATAACTGGGTTATGTTGAAGCAGTATTAAAGCTAATGAGATAATTAAGTGAATAATTGAGTGATGATTGAGCATTATTGAAGACAGCAGATGTTAACAAGCAGCATCACTCAAGGAGGACTTTAAAGCCACCATTATGGTGATCTGTGTTTGTTTCGGTTGGGCTCTTGACCCTCACATCATTAACTTTAGATTTTGTTTGGCTGCTGTACATGAGTTATATCAGCCAGATGAACAAACAGAAAAGGTGATCGGATGGTGAGGGTTATGTTTTAACATAATCTTTATTTCACAGTCATTTGACCTGAGTATCTTAACTCATAGAGAACCCAATTTCTGAGTTAAGTTTACCTTATGGGATATAGTAGCAATGTCGTTGTAGAGTATACCATTGTGAGCCTTTTCAAGAAAATCCAAATGATCAAATTAATAAAATAAAAAAAAATCTAAAAAATATATATATACATATATATCTCTCATGTAGGCACACACAGACATCAATAATTATTGTATGAATCTCAGCAATGGTGACAAACAGATCACCTCTGAACATAAGCTCATTATTTATTCATGAAGCAATGCATGATGGGAGCCATGAATGAGTTTTGATTGCTGGCACCCAGAATGCACTTCAACATGCTTTATAATTGTCACCATTGCTGAGATTCACAGTCTGATTCTTGATGTCTGTGTGTCTACATAAAATATGGTTTGGAAGTTTCTTTATTTTTATTGATTTGATCATTTGGATATCATTGAAAATGCTAAAAAAAATTGTATGTGCTACAATGACAGTTCTGCTATAATCCATAAGGTGAACTTACCTCAGAAATTGAGTTCTACATGAGTTCACAAATTGCTGATACTTTAGATAGCATTTTCTTTTATAGACGAGAAAGTTGTTTTTCATGGCCAGAAGAACAGCCATTCCTGAAAGTCTGTAAATCGGATAACTCCTTTTGAGATTTGATAAAAGATCGTCCTGTCAGTTTGCTGGACAAACGGATAGTCGATAACAAATTCATTCCATTAAGAGTTTGATCTATTTTAGACAATTGAAATATTAATATTTAATCAAAACGCTTTGTGATTGAGAATTGATATAAAAATTTATCTAATTTTGCCTCCCTGTATGGGTAATTGATTACAATTCGTTGTGTTGAATTGCCCATACAGATACGTTGGCAAAATATTCCCGTTAGGGATACTATTATAACTGTAGTTGATTCACGGATCATATCCCTGATCTTATATTCCCTTATTTGAGCTAAGAATCGCTACAAACGCTTTCTAGAAATCAAGAAAAATGGCTCCAGTATATTTTCCTTCATCAAATGCTGTATATATTTCATTTGTAAAGTTTAGTAATGCTGTAGCAGTAGAGTGCTTAGGTCGGAATCCAGATTGTGCGGATGATAAAATACCATGTTCTTCAATAAATTCGGATAATTGCATGAAAATTAATTTCTTTTTTGAACTGTACATATAATAGAAATAGGTCTGTAGTTATTCAAATCATCCGGTTTTCCACCTTTGAAAACAGACAATACCCTAGCCAGCTTCCAAATAGGTGAAAGTGAGTTTGAATTTATAGATAAATTATATAATTCTGCCAGGGGGAACATCAAAATATGTGATGCATATTTTATGAATTTGGATTCCATTCCATCATATCCAGCACCAGTACTCAACTTCAATTTTCCTATAGTTTAATACATCTATAGGTGAGATTAGTTTAAAAGAAAAAAGAAGGATTTTTGAAAGTTGTATGTGAATACGGGGTCTTCTTAGCTTGAGAGACTGCAACAAAGTGTTCATTAAGAGTTTGTGTAATTATTGTGGGATTCTGTATAATTTCTGTGGCGAACAGGACGGCCGAGGGACGTGAGAGAACGGCGCGAGGCCGGTGGTGCGATTGCTAATGAGCAGCACCTGTGAAGCACACCGGTCTCGCATCTCTCACGGAGGAGCGGAAGCATAAAGGGGGAGCGACGACGTTGATGATCGAGAGAGGAACAGGCCTGTGTTTTAGTTGTGTTTGGTTTTTGTGTTTTATTTTAGCCAGCAGTCGTCCGCGAGGGCTGCTGGCAGTTATGTCTATTTTCGGTAGCCAGCAGTCTTCCGCGAGGGGCTGCTGGAGGTATTTTGGTTTGTTTGTTTTATTTTAAATAAAGTAGATTTTGATTGTTCGCCGGTTCCCGCCGCCTTCTTCCCTGAACATTGTTACAATTTCATTATTGATATTAAATTGATTAATTCTCCCTATTTTGTTACGGTTAAGTAAAATAGGTAACACTTTATATTACGACCCGCAAACAACTAAGTAAACAGAAATTACAGTATACGTTTATGTAATTATAGTGTACTTCCGTGTAGGTATAAGGGAACAATATGTTAAGTTTTGGGTAATAAAGGGGTAACAAGGAGATATTCAACCTGCAAAGAGCTGCATAAGTAAACCGAAATTACGGTGTACGTTTCTGTAATTATAGTGTACCTCCATGTAGGTATAAGGGAACAATATGTTAAGTTTTGGGTAATAAAGGGGTACAACCAGATATACAAGCAAATTATTTATAATGTAATTATTTTAAAACTAACAGGTACCTATTCTGTTAATATATTCCAGGCAAGAATTCCTAAAAGAAGAGCAAGAAAAGAAAGAAGAAGAAAAGCAAGAGAAGCAAATAAAAGGGGGGGATATAATGTGTTACTTTGTTGTTTGAGTATACTGTAGAAAAGACAATGTCTTATTAAGATGAAAAAGTGTTTTTAAATTTTTTTGTAAAATAAAAGTCAGAAATTAAATGGGAATCCTTTATTGTATATTTACTGCACTTACCCTGTAACTACACAGAACAAAGGGGGTAACAAGCGCCACTTTAATTTACAGCCCACAGGAGTTACACTTACCCTGTTGTAAGGGGTTGTACCGTTAAAGACCCAGAACCAGATATGAAGAATGAAGACCCAGAGTCAGAATTATAAAAAATGAAAGAAAATATTTACTGAAGAGAGTTTGCAGTTTCATCAGCAGAAGTCAGCTTCAATACTCGCACAGGAGTTCGTAGGCCGCCCCGCTTACAGTTACAAAGATCACAGCAGTTATACGATTTCCAAGGTCTAAGCTACGTCATTGCTTACAGGATGAATGATTCTCATTGGCTATGAAACAGATAAACACAGTAATTTTCCACACATATACAGATAGACTGAAGCATATCTCCATCAATTATACAGCTGAAGTTAGGCATGTCATGACCTTCCAGGTCGCAGATTTGGGTTGCTGGGCGCCAGCATGTCCAGAACAACAACTCAGTCAATCTCCAATAATGCCAGTGGTTCCTTAACCTGTAACCAAGAAGACTAACACACACACCGACACACAGCTTTTCCAAGGTTGGATTTGGCCAGGGCTCTCACTATAAACAGGAGAGTCCTCTCAAAACATCAAGATAATGCGTTCTTTCTCTCAAGGATGGCTAAACTTTAGTCTAACTGGAAAGAAAGGCTTTAACAAAGAAATGGTCCCTTAAACTATTGGCTTCAATGACCCCTATATGTTGAAACACATTGAAGACCTTTCTCAGACACAAAACAAGTCCCAATTTCATTTCTGGAAGCTGGGTTAAATAAGCAAGCACTGGATTCAGATATCAAATACAGACATTAAAGAATACATGAAAAGAACATTTCAGTAATCACAATGGTAACTTATATAAATAAAGTAAAATCTCCAGAGAAGTCATTCAATTCATTTGATATTTAGAAGGAAAAATATTGATTAATACCTTAATTATAATCAATCATTACATATACATTGAAGCAGCAGTGGATTCCAATCCACCCCCTTCACTGTAAATACACAGTTGAATCGGCTAACAAACACTACTTACTATAACAATATGAAACAATTTTTTTTAATTACACAGTATATTTGCCCTGACATTTAAGTGTCATTGCAATACAATGTGATAAGGTAAGTACTAAGTACTACATGGTACGTTCTAAATTAAAATCATAGCAGAAACTATTTTTTTTTTTGGCTTAACGTTAAGTAGTTTAGTAAGAAAAGCCAATAAATTCATTTTTTATCATACTGTGCTTATATACAGCCATGTATATATATATATATATATATATATATATATATATATATATATATATATATATATATATATATATATATATATATATATATATACGTTTAATTTACAACCCACAGATGTCAAAATTACCCTGTAACTACATTGCACAATAACATATTTTGCCAGAAATGTGATAAAACCTTTTATATACAACAGACGTACAATTTTTGCCTGGAATATATTAACAAAATAGGTACCTGTTAGTTTTAAAATAATTACATTATAAATAATTTGCTTGTATATCTGGTTGTACCCCTTTATTACCAAAAACTTAACTTAACCCTTATACCTACACGGAGGTACACTATAATTACAAAAACGTACACCGTAATTTCGGTTTACTTACGAAGTTCTTTGCAGGTTGTATATCTGTTTGTTACCCCTTTATTACCCAAAACTTAACATATTGTTCCCTTATACCTACACGGAAGTATACTATAATTACATAAACGTACACCGTAATTTCGGTTTACTTACGCAGTTGTTTGCGGGTCGTAATATAAAGTGTTACCGTTAAATATTAAGTTTATTCCAAAATTGTCTTAGATTCTTTAACTCTTTATTTAAGCTATTTTTATAATATTCTGACTTTGCATTCCTTGTTTTAGTTTTAATACTGTTACGTAATTGTCTGTATATTTCCCAATCGCTCTTATTTCTAGTAAGGCAGAATTTGGCCCAAGCAACATCTCTTCGATTAAACAGAGAAATCAATTCTGAGTTAATCCAGGGAAGACATGTCCCTTTACTCTAACTGTTTTAAGTGGAGCGTGCTTATTGATCACATTCATAACCTCACTGTAAAATAAATCCCATGCATCATTAACTGTAGGTATAAGCGAGAACCGTTGCCAGTTAATATTGCCCATGTCATCATTAAAGAGATTCACATCAAAATATTTACACTGTCTGAATGTTATATATGGGTGTGCTTTATACCTTTTAATTTTCCACACACAATGAATTACAGAGTGATCACTTAAACAATCTGACATGACTCCAGAGGATAATATCCTTTCAGGGTTAGTTACAAGTATCCAATCTATTAATGTCGATGATTGTAACTTTACTCTGGTAGGTTTATTAATCAATTGTGATAAATTCACACTATTAATTAGATCTCTGTCTCATGCTTGCGGTCGAGCCAATTGCTGTTAAAATCACCTAGAATAATACATTCATTATTATTTTCTAAGGAGCTTAGGGTTGACAATATCTTCTCCATAGAGCCAGTGGAGGCAGAGGGCGGTCTGTATATGTTTCCTATTGTAAACGATTTATTTACATGTAATATTATATCGACAAAAACACATTCAAAATCAATTGGACCAATTTTAGGGGTAGAATGCTGAGAACACAAGTTGGAGCACATATAAGTGAACTCCACCTCCTCTTGACCCTCTATCAACCCTGTATAACAAGTACCCATCCATTTCAACATCCTTATTAGATATGCCACTATGCAACCATGTTTCAGAGACTGTAATGATATCAGGTTTATTGTGACTTGCCCAGGCTCTTAGAAGATCTATTTTAGACATAAGACTTCTTATATTTAAATGAATTATTTTAAGAGCTTAATTTATAGGTATTAAAAGCCATCATTATTATTAAAGCTTGTCATCAGCAACATTATGTGAATGAGTGGTGTATTCATCATTAAGTGGTGGAAAAAGTGGGGAGCACACTGTACATTTAAAGACAAACAAAACACAAAACAGAGACAAAACATAAAAAACCAAGCATGTGTGTACTGTAAAACTTTCAATTTTGTGATGGTGTAGATCCAGACTACTTACATAAATATATCAATGCATTAATAATCTAATCCTTATTTATTTACAACAATTGAAACAGATAAACAAAAGTTTACTTCATTAATTTACGGCAGCAAAAACTGTAGGCCTTATACTGCAAACAAAACAAGTGTGTTGGTCATAATCATACACGCTAACATTCTTATCGGGGGAAAATCAATACTGGAGTCACATGCTCTTTAATAACAAAAGTTAACTCAGAGTCAATCAGGTGATCAACCCGGTATACACGGACTTATGAAGAAGTTCAAATGCCATCGAAGAATTTCTCTGCATCCTTAGCACTACGAAAGAGTTTTGGTTTTCCATCCACATCGACCTTCAGAGTACATGGATACACGAGTGAATACTTACACTCCACGTAGTTTCTTTTTTATGGAATCAAACTGCCTGCGTCATTTAACCAGGTCAGCGCTGAAGTCAGGATAAATATGAATCTGCGATCCCTTGAATAGGAGCCCCTTTTTCTCCCTGGCCAAGCGCAGTATCTTTGTCTTGCCCAGGTAGTGCAGGAACTTGACGATGATCGGTCGAGGTTTGTTTAATTTATTTGAATTATAAGACGCAGTACAATGAGCTCTTTCAACCATCGTAGAAATGGAGAAATTGTCCCTGCCAAGTAGACCAAGTATCAGCTGGGTCAAAAACCCAATCACGTCATTTCCTTCACTTTTCTCAGGAACATTAATAAAAGGGAGATTGTTTATATGACTCCTGTTTTCAGCTTCATCCACCTTCTCATTTAGGTAAGCATTCTCCACCTCCAATGTGTGCACTCTTCTTGTTAAGTTATCAACATTGTCCTCATTGCAACTAACTCGCTGCTCAAGCTCAGCTATTTGGTCACCAAGCGATGATAGAGCACCATGAATATTGTTAAGACTTGTCTGTGGTGGCTTGATTTTGGAGTCAATATGAGCAGTCATTTCAGCCTTGCTCTGTTGGATAGCCTCCTAAATTGTTTGCAAGGACATCTCAGCCATCTTGTAATTTGGGTCCAATCAATCAGTCCTTTAAGACTGTTCAGAATATATTGGACAACAATTAGAGCTTCAAATGCTCATACCGTTTTTAAGTGAATTGTTTCTCTGTCAATTTAGAATTTGCATTAAGTCATATGATCAAAAAAAAAGTAGTAGCCAGAGATCCTTCAGAGGCCAAGTAGGCAGTTGCGGCCATCTTGGAAGTGACATATGTAACCCTCGTTCCCTGAAGGAGGGAATGGAGACGTAGTCCTGTCGCAACTATTGCTGGACCACCGCTGACTCCGAGTTCCGCTCGGCTCCTCAGCGAAAAACAACTGGTGCGTGCATCCACTTCCGTATTTATACCCGCGCCGCGGTGGTGGAGTGTTTGATGCATTTCTTGGACGCCAGTGTGCATTGGCTCATTTTAACAGTACTCGAAGATGACAGGCTCTCTAAGCGTGATCCCAATAAGTCGACACGTCAACTACGTCTCTGTTCCCTCCTTCAGGGAACGAAGGTTACATATGTAACCAAGACATTACTTAACCCAATGGATTACCCCCATGTGTGAAAAATGTAGGGCCTAAATTCTGGCCAAAAGTTGGACAAACAGATAAATGGAGTGGTTAAATCGTTTTTTTTTTTGTTTTTTTACATTTATTCATTTAGCAGACACTTTTATCCAAAGTGAGTTACAAATGAAAAAAATAGAAACAGTAAAACTAACAATAGGACAACAATATGCAAGTACCATGAGTTTCATCTTCGTCGCCTGGCTAAAGTCAAAACGTTTCTATCTAAGAAGGACTTCGAAAAAGTAATTCCTGCTTTTGTTATTTGACCGGAATCATTTAGACTATTGCAATTCTCTTCATTATAGTATAAATCACTCGTCCATGGAGCGGTTGCAATTGGTCCAAAATGCAGCAGCCTGGCTTCTGATTGGAATGCGTAGATTTCAGCACATCTCTCCTTCCTTGATTTCTCTGCAGTGGTTACCCGTAAAAGTTAGAGTTGAATTTAAATTATTAATCTTGATTTTTAAATCACTAAATAATCTCACACCTTCCAAACTCACTGAGTTGTTTTAATCAATGTTACACGTCTCTAGGTCCAGACTGAAGTACCGTGACTGAGCTTTTGCTATCACAGGACCAACTCTTTGGAACAATCTTTCTGTAGCCATCCGAACATTATTTTAACTTTCTGTACAGCAATTTGATCAATACGGTTGTGTTTAAATGTGCTTTATAAATAAAAAAAATTTAATGAATGAATGAATGTCCCTCTTCCCTCGAAAAGACATACAAACAAGAGTGGACCATCTTTAAAGGGACACAAACAGCTCCCTCAAGAACAGTGCGAGCGTGCTATTGGCCCAGACAATACATGCACAAGTCATGTGTGTCATCAAAAACCTTGGCCACGGGTCGGCACACTGCTTGAAGTGTTTCTCATTCATTGTTTTTACCTGATTCGTACAGTGCTTTAAACACAATCAGACCCTGAAGACGAAAAGAGGCTGAGATGTTCCCTAGGCGCCCCTTATATATTTATTGGTCACACTAGTATGATGTCATAAGGTGTCGCTGGCCAATAAGATTGCCGTGATTTGACAGTTGCTTCAGATACCAGTCACACTGAGGCGTTCCCCATAAGTGTCTCGGGACGCAGTGCGAGTTTCACTTTGAAAGGAAACCACTGGCCAAAGTCACATTTTAATAACATTTCAAATCAGTAAAATTGAAAATCACTAAAATTTGACATGATCCATAAATGTTTTTTTCTGATGGTAAAATTCATGTTTGTCTAGCCAATGTGCCTGTGCAGTCTTGAACGTGCATCTCAGAACTGTTTCTATGGAAATCTGAGCTTCTACAGCAGCAACAATGACATGATGACCAATTTGGATATTTTATTTAAAAGGCTAGAACCATTACTAGAGCCGCCATATGTGAAAAGGCCTCAAGTGTTACTCTGACAGGACTGATTTTCTCTTCCTCTTGGGTGTGACGTCCCTCAGCATCTCTCCATCGCTTATGAAGGTCACGTGATCACACTGTGATGCTGAAGTCTTACTTACTAAAGAGGAAACGGTATTTTTAATGACGTTATGCATTCAAGAAGAACAAGGCCGCTGACAAAAAAAGTTTTAGAAGTTCTCATGATAAAAACATTCAGATTTATCAATTCTGTTTAATCAGTGTGTTTTAAGTTATTTGTTTATTTAACACTTCAGATTGCTATTAATACATCGTTAAATTGGACGTTTTTCAAAATGCACAGTTGGTGATGCTGGCAATGAAATGTGTGTTTTGACGTCACTGCCACTGCAATACCTTTCAGTGTGTTACAAGCTAGGACAGTTGGTCTGCATATGCAAATTAAAGTAAAGTTATTCAAGCAATTATTGTCTCTGTTTCCTAAGAACAGGTTCCTTGTCATTACTATCTATATGCAACTGATTAAATATAGATATTCTCAAGTTTGAAAACATGGACTGATATCAAGTTTCTCTCAGTTTAATGTTTATGCTCTGCCTTTCTCTGCTCGATCTGCACTAGTTGAGGTGTCATAAGCTCATGTGAAAATATAAGGTGTTAATCACGTGTCATTCAGTGTGAAAACGCCTATACTGGTTTCATCCTGACCATTTGTAGTGCGGTCACTGGTCACGGTTGTTGGTGAAACGGGTAAGAGCATGATTTTATAACTGTTCTGTCAAATATCTTAAGTGTGGGGGAGACTTATGGGAGATTGGTTGGGGCTAGTTGTCACAGGGCTGTATCTCAGTAACTATATGGTTTAAAATCAAAAGTCCAATAGCACAATGTTTTCTCTAGCAGTGTTTTGTATGTTGGTGACAAACACCTTAAAAATCATGATAAAAATCAACTTTAATCTTTTAACAACAGATAACTGTGTAAAACAGGCTGACTATATAATGAATACTGCTGTCAATCAAAAGGGGACGGTGAAAGACGTTAGACAGTTCCGTACTCAAGCAGTGCAAAAAGTATTGTTGCTGTCATTTTCTTGAATAAATAAAGTATTTTATTGATTTCTGTTTGACTTTAAGATAAGATCTACAGCGTATTTCTCTTTTAGTTATCTGTACAATCTTAAAACAGATGGTGGTCAATTTTCACAAGAAAAGGAAGATGAGGTCACTGATGCTACATTAGACAAGATACAGGGGGTTTATGTTGAGCTAGTGACTTCATCTGTAGATCCAAGAATAGTATGACACTTTAGCAAAGTTTGTTGGTAAGGAAGGAAGAGGACAGGGTCGGCTGACTGAGGCTAGTGCTATTATTAGTTTAAAATTAACCAAAAACATACACGTGATCTCTGAGCTTCCATAAACTTCTCAGTAGATCAAAGTAGCATAAAGTCTGCTCTGGGCTTGGAACAGACACAGCGGACGAGTCCTCAGTCCTCTCTCTCTCAGAACCTCCCAGTGGCTTTTATCCAGTCTCTCCATGCCTATTACTGCAATTTACTGCAACAAGACGCAGATGTTTAACATTAGCACTTGACATGCTTCCTACACAACTCCATCTGTGTTTGACACTGTCACACATTCAAAAAAATGATATGTTGGCTTTAATTAACTTTTTTATGTTAACAGGTTCCATAAATTAACTTTTTTATGTCAACAAGTCCCAAATAACTGGGTTACGTTAAACAAACATAGTTTGTTCATGTAACTTCAACATCATGGAATAAGTCATTTTAAGCGACCCAATTAAACTCTGAGCAGAGTGTTAAATGAACACTGAAGCAGTGTTAAAGTTTATGAGATAATTAAGTTATAACAGCCAAATGAACAAATAGAAAAGGTGATCTGATGGTGATGGTAATGTTTTAACATAATCTTTATTTCACAATCATTTGACCTGAATCACTTAACTCGTATATGACTGGGGCCGGCAGTCACCTGTGTCCTTCAAGCTCTGGGAGGTCACTCTTGAACCCAGTTACAACCCGGAGGTTCCTCCCGTGGATTTCCCCAAGTATTTTTTTTGGGGGGGGGGGGGGGGGGGGGGTGGCAGTAGGTACCCTGAGAGGGCCATGGAGGCATCGCTGACATGGACCTTGTCGGTGCTATCTTCACCTGAGCCTCCTATGCCCTCGTCCCCTGCCAAGTGTACTCCGCCCTGGTCCCCTGCCAAGTGTGCTCCGCCCTGGTCCCCTGCCGAGTGTGCTCCGCCCTGGTCCCCTGCCAAGTGTGCTCCGCCCTGGTCTCCTGCCAAGTGTGCTCCTCCCTGGTCCCCTGGCCCAGGCTCACCTTGCCCGTGTCCTGGTCCCGGTTCCCAGTGCGGGCCTGGCCCCCCGTCCCTCCCCCAGGACCGCCCTCCTGAACTTTTTTGCTTGTTTTGATGGGCGTCGGGAGCCGCCCATGGGGGGGGGGGGGGCTATGTTACGATGTGGTTTTGTGCCCTGTCTTGTTCTATAGTTCCCTGTCTTGTCTATTAGTTATCCCAGGTGTTTCTGATTTCCCACGCCCCCTTGTTTAGCTCGTTTGTCCCTGATTATTTAAGCCCTGTGTTTCAGTCTTGTCTTTGTGAGTTCTTGTCTATTGTTTAACGTGATGTTGGTTGTTCCTGTTCGTGAGCCCGGTATCCAGTCTTGCTTGTTGTAAAGTTTGTAGTTTGTTAATTAAATTGTGTGCTGCAGTTGGATCCTGCCTCATCTTTACTTCAACCGCACCGCGTTACACTATCAGATTTAAAGTTATTACCTTGACAAACTATACATCATTAAAAAGATAAATGACTCAAATTCAGTATTTGACCACTATTGTATTCTAAGAAACTTTTAGTGACAGTTATGTCTTAATTTGTGTCAGGAGTTATGTAATCAAAAAATTAGTCGATAACTTTAATATGAATTATGAGCGCCAGCCGGTCTCATTCAGAAAGAAAAACTCCTCTGAAGTCGTCATGACAGCGGTTGACAAAACAACGTCTCTCAGGGCGTTTAGCTCAAAAATGTGCAGATTTGGAGAAATATTGATAGATTCTCATAGGTTTACTTCAGATTTATATAGACAGGAATAATATTTATTGAATTTATACCCAAATGGGCCGTTGTAATCATTATGAGGCTGGATACTCTGATGTACTGTGTTTTCAATCCATGCTGGCAGCCTGAGGGTGCCGTGTGCACATGCAGTCCATATATAGAACACATGAAGAAGAGCCATAATCATGTGACATCCCAGTAAGTCCCTGACACATACAAAGCTTCCAGAGATCGCTGTAACATGCAGACAAAGCGTCTAAGGAAAGCCTGGCCACTCCCTATTAAGCCCTATTGTACCAAATTTTGGTTGTAGTTCCACCAGAGTTCCACTGGGGGGCGATCGTCCGAGTGCAAAATGAATGGTAGTCTATGGGGCTAGACGGCTAAATTTGTCTCTTTCACCCGATTGCCGTTGAGAAATCTCAGATTTGAATGTAGATTTTGCAAGTTCAACATGGGTTATAGGTCCAAAGTTGAATGAACAAGTACGTATGTCCTTTCGATGTCTTACAGGTTGAGTTGTGGTTGCCCATAACACGCTAGGATTCTGCTAATGGACTTTGATTGGTCAGTGAAGGACTGATTACGTCCAGAGATACCGCTTGATGGCATGCTTACTGAAATGTTTCTTTTTTCAAGAAGGTCATTTGATACAGTTTCAAATGAGAACTGAGAACTTTGAAAAGAGAAATTAGGGTTTGAAACAGTGTGATTAGCCAGTCGTTAGTAATTATAATGAAGACAAAAGAAAAACACATTTAGAGCCATAACCAGGCCGGAGAGGTGTGAATGTGTGCAGGGGAGACTGAGACTGAATGGGGCTCGTTTGCACCACAAAACAATAGAGACAATAGACTGAATAGATGCTTAGAACATGACAATAAACATCAGTTTGCATTTTAGTGTCAAATGACATGATCTTTAAAGACATTTAACTAAATACAGAGTTTTAGACTTGTCATCTTCAGATTTTAAATATAACATGGTCAGACATGTGGCTTCAGCTGCAGTGCATTCATAGATTGATACAATGCCAACTTCAATATTATTTTTATGAAGATATTTCATCAAAAATACATTTCTAATAACTTTACAAAACATTGAAGCTATTTATAACTATTTTTTCATTATGACAATAATTAATTCCACATATACAATAAATTGCCAGGTGTCAGCTTTCAAATGAGATCATACTTGTGCTTTTAGTACAAAGGGTTCATGAACTGTATGTGTTTTAGTTTGGGTATGACACATTTCTGGGGATTTTTCAAAAGTGGGGTTGAAGCTGAACAGGTTAATCCTCCTCTGCTGAGATCTTCAGAGATTTAATGTCTTCTTTTCTCTTCAGTTGATTCCTACTAAGACTGTGTCTGAAGTCAGTTGTAGTTCTTTTGTTTCTGCTTGTCTCTTTTTCTGTTCTCTTCTTTCATTCAGTGATTCTGCTTGTTAAGGCTTGGTAAACCTGAGATGACTCCATATTTAATACACCACAGACACATAATATATAATACATTTGATGAAACATTTAATGCACTGAGAATATGAAAAGCAATGTGTAACAAGGAGACAGAAACGACAAGAGTTAAAGTTGAAAAATAAGCCAATGTACATTTGTTGTAGGTGTTGATAGTGACATCACTCAGAATGGCTCGTCCTCTTCCTCTGATCGTCCTTCTCATGATTCACGGTTAGTCAATGCAACACTTCAGAAACACTCAAGATAAATTGGATACTGCCTTTTTTATGCTCCTGCATTGTTAAATATTTAATTGTTCTGTGTTTCAGGGGTTTCTAGTGCTGATTGCAGTGTGAGTTACAGTCCTTCACACATCTGTGCACTAAAGGACTCAACAGTGATAATGAGATGCACTTATAAATACCCTACTGGACATCAGATCATGAAAGTGTTCTGGACAAAAGGCCCAATAATGGAGGGTGTTGAGCTTCTAGATCTGTCTAATGACACTGAATACAGTCAGAGGCTTCAGTATCTGGGAGATAAACAGCAGAACTGCACCATCAGACTGAGTCATGTGACCCTGAAGGATTCACACATGTACTATTTCAGATTCATCACTGATAAACCTGATGGAAAATGGATTGGTAAACCAGGAGTGACTCTTACTGTCACAGGTGACTTTGATGAGGTTTATCTCTTCTTCTGTGCATTATGTTGAATAATAATCAGTGTATGACAGCCAGGGACGGATTATGACTTGTAAAGGCCCTGGGGCCAGTTATCTCCAAAGCCCGCAGAAATAGGTCAATAAAACAACTGGAGAACAATATTTAGACTAATGACCACAGCATAGCTAGAAAAATTAACTAGACCTATAGAGAGGAGTATTTTTGCTATATATATATATATATATATATATATATATATTGTTTTTTTTTACAACCCCAAATATTTTATAATCCTTTCTAATGATTTATATGCACAGGCTGCCTTCTGAACATGGGTTTGAGCTCTTATATTTATGAGCTCTCAAAGTTCAGATTAATGCATTTAACTTTAAAATGTAGAAACTTTTCTTGCCCCCCGGATCTAAGAACTGAGGTCCACCGCTTACAGTTTCACAAAATCCTGTGGGTCGTTTTGAAGTCACTAGGTATTACAATCTGTTTGGACCAGTCGTTTCAAGTGCTGTGGCTAAAATTTGGTTTGACCAACAAAAAAAAGAAAATCTGTAATTTCCAATATACACTCTGCTTAATTGCCTTTTTTATTTGAAGGTGCATCTTTTACAGTCTTTCAAACAACTGTAGAGTGAAGGGTTTACGTTTTTACTTTTTACAGTTAAAATTTGAAATAATAACTATGCTAAAACATGCTCTATTGCTCTCTCTAGGCCCATTTTGTTGGATCCTTTTATAATTAGGCAACAAAAAATTAGGCAATGTTTAAAAATGTAGTCTTACTTCAACTTCAAAATGGGCAGCTATGGTGTAATAATAAATAGTTATTTTTCCAATACCTTTCACACAAAAACATAGGCTCAAAGAGTGGTTCTAATAAATATAATTTTAAACAGGAGGAGACAATAGTTCTATAAGAGGTTTTGGGGCCTTCATATTCACATAGGGCCCAACAGTAAGTTCCAAGGAGCCCTCATAGTCCAAGAGCCTTGTTTAAGAGGCCTTGTGTAGGCTACGGGACATACAGCATTAATAAACATTTGTTTTCATTGTTAATGGGTTTTCTGAACCAAACTGGATCGCACGGCCTTAAACCCCAGGCCCCCCCGGGCTTCTGGTAGTCAAGGGCCCCTGGGCACTGGCCCCATAGGCCTGGTCAGTAATCCATCCCTGATGACAGCAGCACTAGATATAATGATGTGTTGTGTTCAGATCTTCAGGTGGAGTCTCCTGAGAGAGTGACAGAGGGAGATTCAGTCAGTCTGACATGTAAAAGCAGCTGCGCTCTGACTGACAGAGCAACATTCATCTGGTACAGAAACTCACAGCCATTAACTGAGAGAAGAGACAGAAACAATGAACTCCTGCTGCAGTCAGTCAGAAGAGAGGATTCAGGCAGATATCGCTGTGCTGTAGACGGACACACTCACATCTCTCCTGATGTTCAGATCAATGTCATGTGTGAGTGCAGATTCGTTTAGTCTTTTAAAAAAAATAGAGATTGAGTTTGAAAGAGAGGATTTGAGGGTTTAATTTCTGTCCCTTTTAGACCCTCCAAAGAGCGCCTCAGTGTCCATCAGTCCATCTGGTGTAATAGTGGAGGGAGATTCAGTGACTCTGAACTGCATCAGTGACTCAAACCCTCCTGCAGAAATCAGCTGGTTTAAAGGAAAAAGGTTTGTAGGATCTGGAAGAATCTACAACATCTCAAAGATCAGCTCTGACGACAGTGGAGAATACAAGTGCAAGTCCATCAATAAACATGGAGAGAAATACTCTAAAGCGGTGACTTTAAATGTCATGTGTGAGTTAATGATGGTTCAGTAAATGTGACAATACATCCTCTTAAGATCTGTAATTTCAAGTTTAATATGATTGTTAATGAAATCAATGTTTCTCTGTTTTAGATCCTCCCAGGAGCGTCTCAGTGTTGATAAGTGGATCTGGTGTAATAGTGGAGGGAGATTCAGTGACTCTGAACTGCATCAGTGACTCAAACCCTCCTGCTCTGAACTTCAGCTGGTTTAAGGAGAATGAAACCTCAGCTGTTGGATCTGGACAGAGTTTCAGTGCACTACAGAGTGGACGCTTCTACTGTCAGGCTCACAATCAACATGGATCTCAGAGATCAGACGCTGTAACTGTCACTGTTAAAGGTAAAGCAGCTCATATGCTTATATTACTCTTTCTAAAGTGATTCAAATGAATCATTTCAGATATTTTACTCTTTTGTCTCAGTTGCAGGACGTCTGGTGATATTATACACATCCATTGGAGGGGTTTGTGGAGCTGCAGTGATCATTACGATGTTAGGGATTTGGTAAGATGTGTGTCTATGGTACTCTGTAAAGTCTAAATGAATGACTGAATAAGAAAGTTGTGAATTCAGTGAGACATCATTGACATTTTGTTAATTAAAAAAATAAGCACTTTATGTTGTAAAAATTAAACTATTATATCTCTAGGTAATAAAGATATTTTAACATAAAATATTTTAGAAGGGCCTCATTAACTAATTTTCCCTGGGGCCCACATGCAGGTTTGTCTCTGGTCGTGATGAACGTGAGCAAAGGCAAAATTTCCCATTCTATCTTTCCACACTGACAGCTACTCATTTATTGAATAATGAAATCTGAAGCTCATTACTGCCGTAAATCCTGAAGATAGACCAGATTTCATCACATTCAAAGCGGCAGTGCCATGTCCTATAGAGAAATATCATTAGTTCAAATCATATCTGTGTATTAAACATAATATTATTTCTGAATATGATTGGTTGTAATTGTGTCAAATCACTGTCTTTAAAGGTGGATGAAAAAGAGAAATGACAAACAAGAGTCTCAGGTGAGAAAAATGATCAGTAGTTTACTGATCAGGTAAATGTATTGTTATCTAAAAGTTTGAAAGTCTGAATGTAGCAGTGACTTTAGTGAGTTGTTTATAGACTTTATTTATTTTCCATTTATTCTGTTTTTTTCTTTAAAGGTAAAGATGAATCATTCCAGACCTGATCGTGACAGACGCAACGCTTATGATGTTGAATTGAGTGATCCTGTGTATGAGAATATAACGGTAAGTGTTTCCTACAAGACTAAACTCTCTTCACTTTTAGCCAAAAGGAATTAAACGCTCAATGTTGACAAAGTATATGGAAATTTAAATAACACACTCCTGTTTTTACTTTTACCTTCATTCGTAAAGACTGCTCAATAATTTTATTGTAATGATTGTAATGATTGTAACCCCGAACTGGAATCGTCTCTGTATGAAAATTTTCCACACAGCAAAATCCCCAGTGTTAAATTTAACCTCCCCAGTGTACATATGTGTCCACACTACAGGGTGTTAAAATGAACACTGAAGCAGTGTTGAAGTTAATGAGATAATTAAGTGATTAATGAAGTGATGATTGAGCATTATTGAAGATACCTGATGTTAATAAACAGAATCATTGAAGGAAAGAGAACTACTGACTTCGAGCCATTACACATTATTGCACGTATTATTACCAGTTTGACTTTATTTCTGTCATACATCTACACACGGTCTTATTTATATATAACAGAAGTTTAGATAGTAATGTTTTATGGAATGTTTCGTTTCACGTCACCGTTATGGTGATCAGTGTCAGTGTTTGCTTTAGTTGCTTTAGTTTTGCTTTAATTACAGTAGCTAATTCCAGTAGTGCTTTACTAATTTGAAGGTTTTTTACAATCACATACATGCTTCATATTGCAGTGCATGATGGGAGCCACCAATCAAAACACATCCATGGCTCACATCATGCATTACAGCATGAATAAATTATGCAGCTGAATTGTCTTGTAATTTTCATTGTTTTTTTCTGTTTGCTTTTATTTTGCTATTGTTTTGTTATGACTTAAGTAGCTTGTTTTGTGATGTTCAGAGTTAATCTGTTTGTCACTAGTTTGTTTATTGTGACCATTGTTGAGATTCATATGCTAATAATCATATGCTGGGTTTTTTGTTGCATTATTTTCCTGTTATCACTGTAAAGCTGCTTTGAAACAACCTGTATTGTAAAAAGCGCTATAAAAATAAAGGGTGACTTGACTTGACACTGAATGATGAACACAAGTACTATTACAATAACTAGTTTTGTTTTCCCCTTTCTCCTTGATCTCATGCTCTCTTCCATTAAGGCTGTTCATCCTTGCACAAACGCTCCTAAAATGAACTTTCCTCTGTATGAGAATGTAACAAATTACGAGAACCTTACCGTAAGTGTCCAGCTCTTCTCATTGTCAGTCAATAGAGATTTGTCTTGTGCTATTACCGTATTGTTCTGAATTTTTATTTATTTAATTAATTTATTTAACAGGGACAATGCACAATATATGTACTGTACCAGATTTAGCTAAAAGCTAATTCCCATCTGCAGTCACTGGGCAGGTGCAAAATAATACAATAAAAAAAATTATATATATATATACCAAATATACCAAACCTCCCAAAACCATAATAAACACAACATCAATAATCCAAATACAGAAATAAACAATCTGTCATTACAAGAATTTTACCATACACACAGTAAAAAACAAACCGACCACATTCAGTGTCTCATAACTCAGTGACTACAAACCTGATTGTCCTTCAACCATATTTTCACACTACCTTTATTTTTTTTTTAATGTACTGCATTCTCTGACACTCAGTGGTAAGGAATTCCACATGCCAGCGGCATTTACTGAAAAGCAGTTATGTCCAAATGTCGTAGACTGAAACTTAACACAACAGTCCCCTCTAGAGGAAGCTCTTGTTAACCTTGAGCCTGATCTGCTTATTGCTATAAGGGGAGGCTGCAGACCTGGAGCCGGTAGATATACGCCTCTGGCAGTTTTACGCCCCTGTTGTTCCTGATGCGTCCAGTAGGGGGAGAAGGATACGGCGAAATCAACGCTGGAAACTAACACATTAATAACCGTCCCGTCTATAGACTTTTACTAATTTTTAGGTATTTGTTCATTTTAATGAACGTTATAGACAGTGGAATTATCTGCACAACATCCAGATGTTCAGTTGGGCTTCTCTCTTCACTCAGCCTACTGAAGACTATTTGTTTTTGTAAATTTAAAAAATATTAATACACATAGTTGGATCAGATGGACAAAGTAATGATATACAGTATGATCTACTGTAGAATGAATTGTTTTTAAACTGTTTTTCTATACAGGAGACTGACTGATATATGTTGTTGTGAATTTATATAAAGTTACATTTAGGTATTAACCATATAGCTCATTACACATACAGTACCGTGTAATCATATGGATCCTCAATGAAATATCTGCTGTACTGTTCACAATTAATCATCATACAGCTACAGTACACTGTCCTACATAGCATTTAATGAAGACAAACACAGTTTAACCCTTTTCTAAAATTCCAAGGGCCATTTAAAAGAAAGAGACAATATTGTTGTTCACAAAAAAGGGTTATTTATTAACAGCATGTATACGATGACTCCTGTAGATGACTCTCCTATGGCTTGCCACTCTTCTCGTTTGCAGAGAGAAAAAAGAGATGGGTGTTTATAGTTTATAAAAGTTTATAGAGAGATATTTTAATTTTCTTAAGTAGCTAAAGCAAACACACACCTTTATGAGATACAAGTTAAAAAGAACTAAAGACAGAATATGATAAAACACACATTAAGTGCACATACATTTTAGTCCAGATCAGTAAGCTATTTTAAGAAAACTGTATAGTATGATATACATTAGAAAATTAGATAATCTCATGAATAAGAAACAACTAAAAAAAATCTACATTTAAACCATATGGGACCAAAGTTTTTAATGTGGGTTTTATCATGCATGACGTATGTATGTATTATATGACAAAATATTTGAGTGAGTGTGCAGTTCAACTCTTTACTCATAAGTCTTTCCATACATACAAATGCATACATACATGCATGCCTGTTATAAATGTGTATTTTGTGTACACATAATAAACTGTAAAAAAAATAAAAAAATAACACATTTCCAATATCGACTCTAATGTTGCTCCAGAAACCATGTGGAGTAGGCTATGTTTAAATGCAAGTAAGCAGGGTCTCAGGAGATGTCATGTCACGCAAGCTAAAGACAGACAGGATAAAAATAAAAATTAAATGAATTTTAAAAGTGAGTGAGACTGAGCGGGTAAAGAGAAGACTATAGGGCAGCTTTTAAACTTATATGTGGTTAGCTAAGTTTGAGCCAGACAGAACATCAACCTGACCGTCAAGACCCATCTTTTGAATTGATATCGAAACGATTGAAGCTAATCGTTTATAAATAATAAATGTTGCATCATTACAATACAATCAACCACAATAACTTAAGCAAATTATTTAAAATACCTCAATTCGTGTCACTTCTAGAAGGTCTGTTATGATATAGGACTAGGCTCATACTAATGTACAGCCTCCCCCTACTGGACGCATCAGGAACAATAGGGGCGTAAAACTGCCAGGGGCGTATATCTACCGGCTCCAGGTCTGCAGCCTCCCCCTACTCGCTTGTTGTTACATACTGTTTGAGATTGTGGTGCTAAGTCATGAATGATTTATATACTATATATATGACAATGTTAGACAATGACAATGTCTATAATATAAGACAATGTTTTTTTTTTTCTTGGAAATACATCTGAAAAAACAGGGTTTGTCTTATATCCAGGGATATAATAATACAATACTACACCCACAACAACAGGGAGCGCTGAATATGTGTAAAATGAGTGTTCCCTCCAGGAATGATAAACACAGCGGAGTCATCAAACTCCCATTTAGCAGCCATGAAATATGTTGTGTCAGAGTGTAATGTTAAAAGATGGCGAGCCAGTCAAAGAAAATATTGCTATGGTCCTAAAGGCGGGCGCTTCGGGGATGTTGGCGGGTGAGTGTGTCTGTGTGTGGCCAAGGGGAGAAATGAGGGGCTTCCCATAACCAGAGCCATCATCCACTGGATATTGCCAAAGAGCTGAACCATACCCACGAGCGAGGCCCCTCATTCCATTTTTTTCTACATAATGACACACTTGCCTGTCGGCTTCTTCGAAGCGTCCCCTTTGATGCGGCGTAATGGAACAAGGACAAGTCTTGCCAAGTGCTTAAACTCCATGTTCAGGGAGAAGCTGCTGTCTTTTTCAGTGCTTTAAAAACAATAATATCCCCTGGATCAGATCAAACACCTGTTTTATGAACTTTAGAAAATTGAAAATATGCAATATGAAAATAATTTCATAAATTATAAATTATTTTTATATGAAAATAAAATTACTTTCTTTATAAAAGACAAGATTTGGCCCTCAAAAAGCCTATTTTCCAAAAGGTACATGTTGAGAAAGGGGGGTCTTATAATCAGGGTCATATTACTTTCAGAAAAATACGGTAGATGTCCTACTCTGTCGTTCTTCTCTCGACACCTGTGCAGAATGACTATGAGTGTGCAGTTTAAACATTTCAAAATGGTTAAAATTGATAAATGGATCTCATTTTTGTCATTTTTTTGTCTCAGACTAACAGGAATATGCTGTAGTGGACGATGGCACACACCAAAACATTACAGTCTTCTTGCGACTGTGTGGGTGGAGCCTGATTGACAGGAGTGTTTTGAAAAGAATCAGGAATATATGACAATTGATATAAGTGGAAATAAAAGGCTTGTGGCCGAAAAAAATTATGTCATCATTGAAATATATTGAGCTTTATGCATTGTGACTTGTTTGATTACACTTGCTTATGCATGGTTAAAGCTATTTCTTTATTAGTTTTTGTTGTCATTTGTGTCACTTAAACATGTTTAAGCTCTGTGTAGGAATACAACTGTTTAAATATTAAATTCACTTTAAATATTTAACATTTTGAATTAATCTTGAATTCAATAAATTACTAGTGTCAATACTAGTACCCATGGATCCTTGCAATGCCAACTTTTAGAACATAATCAAAGTCCATTTCAAGGAAAGATAGTTTATTTCCAGCCCTTTCAGGAGATTTTTTGCTCATGCAAGACCAACTCCTATATGCTTGAAGGGCGAAATATCCTGAAAAACTGTTGGCCAAAGTCACATTTAAATAACATACAGGGTCCTTTTAAAAAAAATTTGCATATTGTGATAAAGTTTCATTATTTTCCATAATGTAATGATAAAAATTAAACTTTCATATATTTTAGATTCATTGCACACCAACTGAAATATTTCAGGTCTTTTATTGTTTTAATACTGATGATTTTGGCATACAGCTCATGAAAACCCAAAATTCCTATCTCAAAAAATTAGCATATCATGAAAAGGGTCTCTAAACAAGCTTTTAACCTAATCATCTGAATCAACTAATTAACTCTAAACACCTGCAAAAGATTCCTGAGGCTTTTAAAAACTCCCAGCCTGTTTCATTACTCAAAACCGCAATCATGGGTAAGACTGGCGACCTGACTGCTGTCCAGAAGGCCATCATTGACACCCTCAAGCAAGAGGGTAAGACAAAGAAATAAATGTCTGAACAAATAGGCCGTTCCCAGAGTGCTGTATCAAGGCACCTCAGTGAGAAGTCTGTGGGAAGGAAAAAGTGTGGCAAAAAACGCTGTACAACGAGAAGAGGTGACCGGACCCTGAGGAAGATTGTGGAGAAGGACCGATTCCAGACCTTGGGGGACCTGCGGAAGCAGTGGACTGAGTCTGGAGTAGAAACATCCAGAGCCACCGTGCACAGGCGTGTGCAGGAAATGGGCTACATGTGCCGCATTCCCCAGGTCAAGCCACTTTTGAACCAGAAACAGCGGCAGAAGCGCCTGACCTGGGCTACAGAGAAGCAGCACTGGACTGTTGCTCAGTGGTCCAAACTACTTTTTTCGGATGAAAGCAAATTTTTCCATCACTGACTGTGGGTACTTGACACTGGACTTCAGGCATTTTGGCATTTCCTTCTCCCCAGTCTTCCTCCAGACTCTGGCACCTTGATTTCCGAATGACATTCAAAATTTGCCTTCATCCGAAAAAAGTACTTTGGACCACTGAGCAACAGTCCAGTGCTGCTTCTCTGTAGCCCAGGTCAGGCGCTTCTGCCGCTGTTTTTATCAGTATTAAAACAATAAAAGACCTGAAATATTTCAGTTGGTGTGCAATGAAACTAAAATATATGAAAAGTTAAAGTTTATCATTACATTATGGAAAATAATTAACTTTATCACAATATGCTAATTTTTTAGAAGGACCTGTAGTTCAAATCTGCATTAAAATTTTACATGATCCATAAAGATACATAAATGTTGTTTCTGATGCTCAAAAAAGGTGTCTATTTCAGGTTTGTCCAGACAATTCACAATAGATCTTTTATTTAGGAGGCAAGACTTCCATTAAGAAAGCTGAGATATTTGGTATGTGAAAAGGCCTCAAGCGTTACTCTGACAGGACTGATTTCCTCTTCCTCTTTTGTGTGACGTCCCTCAGTGTTTCTTCATCGCTTATGCAGGTCACGTGATCACACTGTGATGCTGCTGTCAAAAGTTGATGCATTACTTTTCTCACCTACAAAAGAGGAACAAGTATGTTAACCATGTTTACAGACATGTGATGCATTCAAGAAGGACAAGGCAACTGACAGATTAAAAAAAGTAATATGAATCATGATAAAAACATTCAGATTAATCAATTCTGCTTCATCAACGTGTTTAAAGTTCTTTATTTAACTTCCAGATTCCTATTAATCAGTAAATTGGAGGTTTATCAAATGCACAGTTGGCGATGCTGGCAATGAAATGTGTGTTTTGACGTCACTGCCACTGCAATACCTTCCAGTGTTTTACAAACTAGGATAATTGGTCTACATATGTGACCGATCACGGAAAATAGAGACACAAGTCGGCAGCACAACTTACGAGCAAAATGAGAAAGAACCGTTTTTTTTTTTTTCAAAATTTGTGATTTCCGCTTTTTGCAGAATCTGTTAGTTGAGATCATGAAGTAGACTCTGCATGTTTGAGATAACAGTATTGGTATATTTAAAAGCGTATATTTTGAGGTTGAAATCGTCTTGTTTTCGGAGATTCTAGCCAGCAGTAGGGGCGTGGGGTGTCATTGTCTGTGTGTATTTCCATACTGGATAAGCCGGCTTTTGCCCCCGCCCTCCAAGTGAACCGCATGGCTACTTATTATGCTGAAAAATTCAATGAAGAAGGACGCCGCAAAGATTGTCACAGACGAGCTGAACCGTGGCAGTTACACCGAAAATGTTTTGAAGTACTTCTTAGACAAGCCGCACTGAAATAGCGAAACTGTTGTGCAAAGGGGCCATAGAACCGGCTGTAAAAGCCTGACTCGCTCAGAGAAGGAGGTACCGGTCCTATGGCCCCTTTCGATTCTGATATAGCATAGGTGGTGATGGCGCAGTGATAAGACACATGCCTTTGGTGTGAGAGACCCGGGTTCGAATCCACTGTGAGACACCATTGTGTCCCTGAGCAAGACACTTAACCCCTAGTTGCTCCACAGGCGTGCGACCTCTGACATATATAGCAATTGTAAGTCGCTTTGGATAAAAGTGTCAGCTAAATGAATAAATGTAAATGATATCCCTGGAATCGCTTCCCATGCTTTTAGATGTACAGCTAGGGGCAGAATGGCCTCCGGGTTCCGATCGCTGCACTTCGTGGGCTCGGGAAACTGAACCGGAGGTATGGGCTCGGCATACGCGGCATACGACTCGCTGACAGCGGTGGCTGGCTGTTTCATATGTGACGTCCCGATTGCTTTGAATGGGGAACGTTTTGTGAACAGGGAACAGACTTAATGGACTGGCAACTATCTCCATAGAACTTGAACTGGCACAGAGAATCGAAATAGAGGATGCAGTTAAGACCTTTGCTGCGATGAAGGCCCGCCGTGCGCGCTGAAACGTAAGTTAAGCTTCATTTGCTCTTTAGTCGTTATTTAAGATGCTGAACCTGCTGATGATATAATGTGCTTGTGGACATTTCATTTGTGTGTGTTTTACACACATAAGAAAGTGGTGTAAAGAGATTTGCAACAGCAATTTGAGGAGGTGAAATGTGATTATTTGGAAAAATTCCTGTCATAACTGCTTAAAGAAAAATGCCAGCAGGCATTTTGCCTCCTGCATAAACTTTAATATTGTTGACATTTTGGGCACACGCGCGTTGCGCACTATTTGCGTTATACAGTATGTTGGCCTATGGCTTATTGGTCTTTGTGTGTTGTTGCTGGTTTTGCGTTAAATGTATGGCATATTGGTCTTTGTGTGTTGTTGCTGGTTTTGCGTTAAATGTATGGCATATTGGTCTTTGTGTGTTGTTGCTGGTTTTGCGTTATATGTATATGGCATATTGGTCTTTGTGTGTTGTTGCTGGTATACGTTGCAAATAGAGGGGCAGCACAATTGTTTTTCGCCTAGAGCGGCAGAAGTGCATTCGTCGGTCCTGGGGGTGAGTTTCCATAAACATCAAAGTTTGTCGTTGTGTGTTCATTCTAAGAACACGTACACTTTACTCATGTTTAGTCCTTGTTTAGACCTTCCCATACCTACCTATTGTTATTAGCTAGCTCAGGAAAGAAAAAAAAGCTGTAAAGCACGGGGGGGGGGGGGGGGCTTTACAGGGGGTATGGCTTATCTAAATGAGATGTAAATGAGGAGAGAGAGGTGAGAACTGCACAATCTTTAGAGGCCGTTATCTAACCTTTTAGCTTTTTTGACAGCCTACGTTCAAATTGCCACAACTTCTCCAAATATTATCAGATCTCCATGTGTTACACATCGTTGGAAAGCTTGGAGACTACACTTTCAGAATCTATGAACAACTCAAAATGCCCCAGAACCGACTCGTGTCTCTACTTTCCGTGATCGGTCACATATGCAAATTAAAGTACAGTTATAAAACAATTATTTTCTATGTTTCTTAAGAACAGGTTCCTTGTCATTACTATCTATATGCAACTGATTAAATATAGATATTCCCAAGTTTGAAAACATTATTACATAAGCATCTTTATAGACCGACGTAAAGTTTATCTCGGTTTAACTTTTATGCATATAGACTAATGTTGTTAAAATGTAAAACTCTTTCTCTGCTCGATCTGCACTAGTTGAGGTGTCATAAGCTCATGTGAAAATATAAGGTGTTAATCACGTGTCATTCAGTGTGAAAACACCAATACTGGTTTCAGCCTGATCATTTGTAGTGCTGTCACTGGTCACGGTTGTTGGTGAAACGGGTAAGAGCATGATTTTATAACTGTTCTGTCAAATATCTTAAGTGTGGGGGATTTATGGGAGATTGGTTGGGGCTAGTTGTCACATGGCTGTGTCTCAGTAACTATATGGTTTAAAATCAAAAGTCTAATAGCACAAATGTTTACTCTAGCAGTTGTTTTGTATGTTAGTGACAAACACCTCGATAAAAATCAACTTTGATATTTTAACAACAGATAACTGTCTAATACAGGCTGACTATATAATGAAAGCTGCTGTCAATCAAAAGGTGTCAGGGAAAGGCGTTGGACCGTTTCGTACTCAAGCAGTGCAAAAATGACTGTGGCGCCGCTATAGTCAAGATACAGGGGGTTTATGTTGAGCTAGTGTCTTAATCTGTGTTCTCTGAGCTTCCATAAACTTCTCAGTTGATCAAAGTTGCATAAAGTCTGCTCTGGGCTTGGAACAGATACAGCGCACAAGTCCTCAGTCCACTCTCTCAGAATATCCCACTTTCCCAGTTGCTTTTCTCCATTGTCTCCATGCCAATTACTGCAATAAGACACAGATGTTTATCATATGCACTTGACCTTCTTACTCACTGCTCGTTGAATGAAGGGTGAATACTCGTCCCAGGAGATAACTGTGGAGGGTGAGAATGGCCCATCTAATCGCCAGACACTCTTTCTCAATGGTGCTGTACTTCATCTCTCTCTTCGATATTTTCCAACCGATGTACAGCACCAGGACCAGCACCAGTCTCAGGAAGGTTGCAACTGCAGCTGTCTTACTAATTTTGGGACGTGGGACACATGCCCATGACCCAAGTGGAAGCCCAGATATATTACCTACACACGCCCAATCGTACACTTCTTTGCATTGGCCATCAGGCCGGCCACTGTCCGAGATCTCCCAACAGCACACAGATATGTAATGTGTCGCTGCCAGTCATTACTGTGGATAATACTGTCCTCTAGATAGGCAGCGGCATACACAGAATGCGGCCGGAGAATCCTGTCCATCTGTCCACCTGAACCAACTTTTTTTTTGTTCAGATAAATGATATGGCCGGCTGCACACCACCATGCCCCGCTCTGTCTCATCATGGTTTTTAATAAGTTCGACCAGGCAGGGGCGAAAACACGTCTGCAAATGTTACATCAGTGAGCTGAAAGGGCAAGATGTGATCTGAGGTGGCCTGAGATGTTAATAAAAATAGTTTGTTACATTTATATAGCACTTTTCTCTGCACTCAACCACCACTTGGATGATGCAACGGCAGCCATACTGTGCCAGAACGCCCACAACACATCAGCTTACTGGTGGAGAAGGAGACAGAGTGATGAAGCCAAACTGTATATATGGGGATGATTAGGAGGCCATGATGGACAGAGGCCAATGAGCAAATTGGCCAGGATGCCGGGGTTAGACCCCTACTCTTTTTTCAAAAGACATGGAAATTTAATGATTACAGAGAGTCAGGACCTCGGTTTAATATCTTGTCTGAAGGATGGTGCTTTTTGACAGTGTTACGTCCTACGAATGTCTAGGGGTTTTAATAAACAGAAGATAACAAAATTAAGAGTTTTAAGAGCATTTATCTGGGCCATGCCACAGCACCACAACAACAAGGTTATTTTTTAACACCTTTATTCAAAGGCTCTTAACATATAACAGTTTTCTTAGAAAGTACAACTTAGGAGGGAAACAAAGACTTCAGAAGGGGGCAATACCAAAATAACAAACAAAATTTGATTCTACCTGGGAGTTAAATACTTACTAATTATTCTTACTAACAATATAACAAATAAATAACAGAAATGTACGCTCACTCCCTACCTAATCACAAATCAAGAGAAAACAGGGGATTACAAAATAAAATGGTGCCCACCTCCCTACAGTCACTAAGTAATAAAGAGAAAACAAACAATCAGGGGAATAACAGCTTAAATGGTAAAGCAAAACACAAGGTGACTGTTCAATAGCAAAGTTGTAGACTAGGGCATCTCACAACACTTCCAACAGCCATCTGTGCCAGCTGTCCCAGGGCCAACCAATGAAGAAACTATTGCAGGGTGGCTCGTTTCAGGCCATCGTAAACTAGGAGGTACCTGAACCTCTCGGTTAACCCAGCTCCGGAACAGCTCACGGTCCTCCTACTGCACCAGGACGAGGGCTTGGAAACAGCGTTACTGATCGTCCCTCATTGCCATAAGCGCCTGGGGATGTTCCTGATGGAGTCCTGCAGGCGATTTAACGTCCGCAAATGGGGAACCTGACGAGGATTGCATGACGACAGCGGTGTTTCTTCTTCCTTTCCCGGGTTTCGGAACAGACACAGTGCACAAGTCCTCAGTCCACTCTCTCTCAGAATCTCCCAGTTTCCCAGTGGCTTTTATCCAGTCTCCATTCCAATTACTGCAACAAGACACGGATGTTTGTAATTTTGCACTTGACCTTCTTACTCACTGCTCGTCTCCAGTCTCTCTCTCCCGCTGCAGACTTCACTGAACCACACCACACTAAAGTGCAGGGCGCAAGTGCCCGTGGCCGTGTCCGAATCCACTTTTAATTTAACGATGGGAAAAATGGTTGGCGCCTGGTCTAAATTGGTTGTCACTATTTTCTTAAAGAGTGATGGGTGTGTATTGGGCTTTACATGCAATAAACCAATCAGAGTCTCATCTTCCATTCCCTTTAAATGCCAGTTGTGCTCGTGCCATGGCGGATTCGCTATTTACATGACGGAATTTGATAGTGGAAAGACTGAACGCAAACAGATCTGCTCGTGCGCGAGGTTAAAGCTCAGACCATCTACGGGACAAGCCGGATTCATTCCACCATATCTTTATGTATACAATAATAATATTTTACATTGTAATCCTTTTATTTTTAATATTTGGCATGTTTGTGTGCTGCTGTATGTCTCTGTGTGTTTAATAAGCAGAGTGTACGCGCGTTGTGGACCCACCTATAGGCTCACATTACTAACGGCGCGTTAGTAATAACAAATAACAAATAACAATAAATAACAAAAAATATTTTACCATATATATATTATTCTATATATTCACATAGAAAACAGCTGTTTTACATTGAAATAATATTTCACAATATTACTGGGTTTGTTTTGTATTTTTAATCAAATAAATACAGTATTGGTGAGCATAAGTGACTTCTTTTAAAAACATTAAAAATCTTACAGACCCCAAACTTTTGAACGACAGTATATATATATATATATATATATATATATATATATATATTGTAAATTTTGTAAAAATATATACAAACACCAAGTTTGTTGTGCCTTGTAGGCATATATGTATAGCAGGCAGCCTATAAATCGTTAAAAATTAACACTTCAATAACACTACACTAGAAAAAAATATATGGATTATCATATGTTACTTCAAACGTTTCTATTCGTTATGAAATGAGATGAGTAAAAACATGAAGCCTAATGTTTGGCGTGTTTTGCATTTCAAACGCACAACGCGACTGACTGACCCAAACTCAGCGCATGCAGAGAACGTTTACTGAAGCAATCGAGCCGCTCCAAACTATGAAACATTATTGTTACATTATACATCTACGTTTGAGCAGATTTCCACAAACACAGTATTTAACAGTAAGCACAGGTATAAACATTAAAATATTCACCATATTAGCATAAACACTCTTTTCATAACATTTTAGTCTGGCACCAGTTTAACTAGTAGCTACAATGTAAAGTTTATGCAACAATAAAACACACTTACTATTACGTGTCTTACCTTAAAAATTGTTCTCATAATCAAATCGTGTTTTTCTGAGGTAAATCCAAGGTTAACAGCACAGCACAAACAGTCTTCCAAACTCATGAAAAACAGAGAAATACTGAAGTCGCTGATTCTTTGTTTAGAGGTGATGAGGTTCTTCACGTGGATAATTTGCATGTGAACAGATCGTGCGCGTGTGATCACATTAGAGTTAATGAGCTCGGGCTGGAGAAACTGTACATTTACGTTTACATTTATTCATTTAGCTGACGCTTTTATCCAAAGCGACTTACAATTGCTATATTGTCAGAGGTCGCACGGCTCTGGAGCAACTAGGGGTTAAGTGTCTTGCTCAGGGACACATTGGTGTCTCACAGTGGATTCAAACCCGGGTCTCTCACACCAAAGGCATGTGTCTTATCTATTGCGCCATCACCACCCCAACTGTACATGCCGTTGCTTTCATACGGATTTCTTAAAACGAGAATATTTGTTTTTTACTGTATATGATTTATATCATTAAAAATGGAGACTTCAAACTTTGTAAAGAAATTACTTTCATGTGTGGGTGACAAGTATTGGCTGAGTTACAGATCATTTTCTGTCACGTTTCAGAATGAACTTCACATTGAGAGAGAAGACAGAACGCGCATCATGTTTTTTTTCTTTATTTTATGAAAAACACAACTTTTTGTTTTTATTATTAGTGTACACAAATAAAAGAGGACATTTAACAGTTTTTAATGATGTATAACACTTGACTAGTTATTTGAGTCTCATTTGCACTGATAAGAAAAAAAGCGAGACAATCGCGCCGGCGCGATATCCGACCCCAGGGGGTTAACATAATGGCTATGTTTATGTAACTGGCACTTAAAGTTAAAAAATAAGCCAATGTACATTTGTTGTAGGTGTTGATAGTGACATCACTCAGAATGGCTCGTCCTCTTCCTCTGATCGTCCTTCTCATGATTCACGGTTAGTCAATGCAACACTTCAGAAACACTCAAGATAAATTGGATACTGATTTTTTTATGCACATGCTGGTGTTAAATTGTTCAAACAATTCTGTGTTTCAG
Source organism: Siphateles boraxobius (assembly GCF_051911475.1). Lineage (NCBI taxonomy): Eukaryota > Metazoa > Chordata > Actinopteri > Cypriniformes > Leuciscidae > Siphateles > Siphateles boraxobius. The sequence continues at coordinate 2,925,152 of NW_027509108.1, read as the reverse complement.
GGGTTTCTAGTGATGATTGGGGTGTGAGTTACAGTCCTTCACACATCTGTGCACTAAAGGACTCAACAGTGATAATGAGATGCACTTATAAATACCCTACTGGACATCAGATCGAGAAAGTGTTCTGGACAAAAGGCCCAATAATAAGGGGTGTTGAGCTTCTAGATCTGTCTAAGGACACTGAATACAGTCAGAGGCTTCAGTATCTGGGAGATAAACAGCAGAACTGCACCATCAGACTGAGTCATGTGACCCTGAAGGATTCACACAAGTACTATTTCAGATTCATCACTGATAAAGACAAATGGCTTGGTGAACCAGGAGTGAATCTTACTGTCACAGGTGAGTTTGATGAGGTTTATCTCTTCTTCTGTGCATTATGTTGAATAATAATCAGTGTATGTCAGCAGCACTAGATATAATGTGTGTGTTGTGTTCAGATCTTCAGGTGGAGTCTCCTGAGAGAGTGACAGAGGGAGATTCAGTCAGTCTGACATGTAAAAGCAGCTGCGCTCTGACTGACAGAGCAACATTCATCTGGTACAGAAACTCACAGCCATTAACTGAGAGAAGAGACAGAAACAATGAACTCCTGCTGCAGTCAGTCAGAAGAGAGGATTCAGGCAGATATCGCTGTGCTGTAGACGGACACACTCACATCTCTCCTGATGTTCAGCTCAATGTCACGTGTGAGTACAGATTCATTTTTCTTTTTAAAATTAGGAGATAATGTTTGAATTGGATAAATAAGGTTTTTATTTTTTGTCCTTTTTAGACGCACCTAGAAACGTCTCAGTGTTGATGCGTGGATCTGGTGTAATAGTGGAGGGAGATTCAGTGACTCTGAAGTGCATCAGTGACTCAAACCCTCCTGCTCTGAACTTCAGCTGGTTTAAGGAGAATGAAACCTCAGCTGTTGGATCTGGACAGAGTTTCAGTGCACTACAGAGTGGACGCTTCTACTGTCAGGCTCACAATCAACATGGATCTCAGAGATCAGACGCTGTAACTGTCACTGTTAAAGGTAGAGCAGCTCATATACTTATTACTCTTTCTAAAGTGATTCAAATGAATTATTTCAGATATTTTACTCTTTTGTCTCATTGCAGGACGTCTGGTGATTTTATACACATCCATTGGAGGGGTTTGTGGAGCTGCAGTGATCATTACGATGTTAGTGATTTGGTAAGATTTGTGTCTGTGTTACTCTGTAGTGTGTGTGAATAATTGACTGAGTTATAAAGTTGTAAATTCAGTTCACTTTGTACAGTGCCATGTCCTATAGAGAAATATCATTGATTCGAATAAAATCTGTGTATTAAACATCAAATAGGTTCTGACTGGTTGTAATTGTATAAAATCATTGTCTTTAAAGGAGAAGCTGGTGTTTGAAAAAGAGAAATGACACACAGGAGTCTCAGGTGAGAAAAAATTATTGTTTTCAGAATTTTACTGATCAGGTAAATTAATCTGTAACTAAAAGTGAAAGTCTGAATGTGTGACTTTTTCTAGTGAGTTGCTTATAGACATTATTTATTTTCTCTCTATTCTATGGCAAAGATGAGTAATTCCAGACCTGATCATGACAGACGCAACGCTTATGATGTTGAATTGAATGATCCTGTGTATGAGAATGCAACGGTAAGTGTTTCCTACAAGACTAAACTTTCTTCACCTTCAGCCAAAAGGAATTAAATGCTAAATATCAGTGTGAAAATATCTATATTGACAAAGTATATGGAAATTTAAATAACACAATCCTGTTTTAACTTTTACCTTCATTCATAAAGGCTGCTCAACTTGATGATTGTAACCCTGAACTGGACTCGTCTCTGTATCAAAATCTTCCAGTAAGTAAGAATACCCACTAGATAGAGACAAAACCCAATCTATTAGCCTTTACTTATGACAAATGTTGTTGATGCTTTTATTTAAATATTTCATTATTAATGTTTTCACTTTCCTTCTTTCTTATTCAGCCTAACAAGATGCTGTAGTGTTTTGGACACAGTAAATATTACAGCCTTTATGCATCTCTTTGTGGGAGGAGCCTTGAATGATTGACAGGAGTGTCATGATGACGTGTGACTGAAGTAAATAAGGGATCATTTTATAGATAGATGTGTGATAATGAAAGTAAACGGTTAATGAAGTTATGTAAAACGGTGTAATCACTGGTAGTGTGTTTCTCTTTATGCTTTTTCATCATGTATGAATCTTACTTCATTGAGATTATTCATGTTTTTGACCGTAAGTATCGGTATTGTTCATGTTTCCAATAAAAGGCATGTAAAATTGCACACTCCTCTGTCATTCAATAAATCAAGAATAACAGCATAACAAATATTGAAGACCATTACACTTAGAGATTGCTAGAGAGAAAAAAAATAGATCAAAGTACATAAGATTATTAATATAAGGATTACTGCACAAAATTACACTCACAATCTTACTGTTGTTCAGAACAACAACATTTCTAGAAAAAAAGTCCCTAATATATAGCAACTTACGTTTGAACTTATTCCTTCTACGACGATGAAAACTGTTCCAACAGAAACAAGTTGTGAGTGACTAACCGAAACACAGACCCCTTTTGGTAAGTACAGAAAAGAAACTGAAAGTCTACAAGAGCAGTTCAGAATTCACTTCCAGGTCTTTCACGTCATGCAGCCTCGCATATGTCAGGTAGTGATGTGCGATACCACTTAATTCCTATTCGATCCAATACCAAGTAATACTGGTATTGCCGATACCGATACCAATAACAATACTTTTTACGTATTTTATTTGTAGTGTGATGTAACAACTAGTTTAAAGTAAAGTAAACACAGTAGTCAGAGTAAGCAGTGCAAATGGAGTGTAGATGGAAGTACAGAGTACGGATGGAGATAGAAATTCTGCCCTACAAAGGCAAAGCGCAGTAACTACACATTCGGTTAAAAATGAGTTAAGACTTCTAATGGGCTTTATGACATGTGTTCTGTCTTGTGAAAAAATATCTGGGTTAAATTATGTACCGTTTTGGAGATGCATTACCTGTAATCTACCCATAACATGTTTGACTGGCTGGTATAAAAACATTAAAGGCCTTTTTCTCCATTTCTTTGTTTGTGTAGTGACTGCACTTTGCTTTTGTAGGGCAGAATTGTTCTTTTGTCTATTGTCCTCCCTGCCATGGCTAGGAGTTGTTGTAGAGTATGATGGCCAGGGGGGCGAAAGAGATCCCTCTAAATCCAATTAGTTTTAACTATAGGCTATATCCAGCCTCTCTCAATACACTCTTAGCACTGATCTCGGGAAAGCTACTCATTTTTGCATTTATTTCATTAGGCTAACTTACTTCATGTTTCACTGGTATTTTCTATTTTAACAAACTGCTTTCTGTTAGCTTGTTGTAAGAATGCTGGGATTCCGGGGAATTCTTGAACATTAAAAAACTAAAGCCTTATGTAACCCAGGTTACCAATGAGTGTTGGCAGGAACAGAATGAACTTCGAATTAAATGACTGATTAGAAGTTTGAAAGACTTTGACATAGCACATATAAAGTTGTAGAAGGATTAATTAATGATATAAAAGTGAGAAAACATAAATATTGAATATTATAAATCTGTTCAATAGTATTATCTTCTTTTGGAAAGCCTCCAATTAGATCGCACTTGAGTGACGTCATGTGAGCGTCCGCTATCGCAGGACTTTGGAAAGTAGTTTTATATTATAAAAAATAAAATAAAAACTTTGGAAAGTAGTGCGTTCTAGATATTTCTTTTTCTCCGTGAATCTGACGATAGCGGATGGCTGTTGCTGCTCCGGGAGACTTTAAGCTCTAAATCCAGAAAAAAACGAATGTAAGAGTTGTTTAATTTGTCCATAAATCATTCATATGACGATGATATAGAGATTGCTAATGTGACGTCATCGTGACGTATTACCAGTGGTGAACGCAAAGCATTTTGGGAATCCGTGGCACAAACAGAAGGCGCCAGACTTGATTGCATGGAGGGAAGAACGCAGTGTTCAAGATGCCGTCTACCTGCTGTGTTATAAACTGCAATAGTCCTTCTTGCACAGTTTTGAAAACGAACATTACGGGTTGTTTTAAGGACATGTTTGTGTATGCTCGTAGACACTCACTCTGAAGCGGTCAGAGGCGATTCTAAAAGATTCAAAAAGTCGTTACAGGACCATCGTCAAAATTCTACACACCACTCTAACTTAGTTCATCCAAAACAAACTAGAAAATAGACTCAAAGTGCTAAATACCTGAATTATCCTTTAAGAACGGATCAATATATTTGTTTTCCTTAATTTTAATGAACCCTAACTTTATTCTAATTTGATTGGTAAATAATTGATTTTCGTATAAAATTATACTACCATTAAAAACACATCTGATTTTTTTTAATCAATGTAGAATATGTAACTGCTCTGAAGAAAAGAAATGAAAACCAATGCGATATGATTAATGTCCAAAAGATGTAACCCACAGACTGTTTTGAAATGGGGTTGGATGTTGCTTTTAAAACTGTGTGTGTTTGTTTGGGTGACAGTTGTATGTTACAGCTTGACAAGAGTTTAGAGTGTGACAAAAGCACAATGTTGTGTTTTATTGCGAGTGTAAATTACACAAATATAAGTAAACACTTTGCAGTTTGAATGATAACCTCTATGAACAAAATGAGGGAGTATGTTTTATGTTTCCACTGTTCGATCGCGCCTCTCTCTCTCTCTCTCTCTCTCTCTCTCTCTCTCTCTCTCTCTCTCTCTCTCTCTCTCTCACACACACACAGTTCGATCGCGTCTCTCTCTCTCTCTCTCACACACACACACACAGTTCGATCGCGTCTCTCTCTCTCTCTCTCTCTCACACACACACACACAGTTCGATCGCGCACGCGCCTCTCTCTCTCGCGGGCGCACAAACACACACGCACACACTCCAGGATTGCAATCTTGACATGAATTGCGATTGCATGCAGATAGATGAGAGAGAGCGAGGAGTGTGGTGCTTAAAACTTTAGCATACTTTTGAACGGACGACAGTTTTCTGGTATGGTCCGACAATGTTTTCTTTAGCCCGCTGCATTTTGTAGGATTATATTCTGTTTTTCACGCTATTTTTATTTATTTTTTCATGCCAGAACACTAGCCTGCTATGCCAGCCCATGTAAACCGATGTAAACGGGCCAAACATACCCATAATTCTTTGCGTTCTGATGACGTTGCCGCCCAGTTGGTCACATGTCTTAGCGATCTCTATAGAGCTAAGTGATGGTTAAATGTAGTAAGGTGATGTGATTATGCTCATTGTGTGATCGACCGCGTGTTAATGACGCAATGGTGGCGCTAGCTTAATGCTAATATGACATGTGCATATATAACAAAGGATTCAGAGAGAAGCAGTGTATATGAAAGTGACGTTTTGGGACATTTGTCATCTGGAATTTTCCTGTTCTTCCGATGCACATTGTATACGAGTTCCTTGGTTAGTCAATATAGTTGCATTTAATTTTTCTATTCCGTGTGGTTTTATACAGTCTATTCAAGGTCATATTGTTACTTAAAGCATTGGTTATGTGATGCAGTATTAGTAGCAAATACAGTCTTGAGTGTAAAATGAAAACTGTAAGTAGACCATTTATGTGAAACTAAATAAATGAAGTGTGATTTTGTGTTAAATAACATGTCACAAGCAAGTATGCAAGAAAATGTATTTGTTGCAGTTTCATAAATGAACATTGTTGATGTGTTTATTAGAAGTTGTGTAAAAACTGAAAGTAATTGAATGAAACAAGAAATGCTAATTAATATTTTGGTCGTGTGTTTTCAAGGCCAGGTTTTTTTTGTTGTGTTTTATTTCCATTTGAATGCTGGGACATTCGACTGATGAATGCGATCCACTCTGCATGTGTATCGAGTGAAGTGTGAGTCAGTCCTGGATTGTGAACCGTCTCAGCTCCCCTTTGGTGCCTAATAGTGGAGTTGGACTGGTGAGCCACCCATGAACGAAATATTGTCCTTCCTGTTGAAAAAAAAGAAACAGTCGTTCATCTTTGAACGGAAGGACAGAATCGTGCATTCTTCTATTTGTATCATCTGGAAATGATTCTAGAACTGAATTGAACAGTTCACGGACTGTTTGGACTGAATTAATGAACCGATCAGTTCATTGAAGAAATACCTGATTCTTGACTATTTGAAGTGTTTTTTTTTGTTGGAGTGAGAATAACTTTGTTTTGTTTTGATTATTTAATTTCTATTGAATCTGTGTGAAATCTTATGGTGAAGATGTACTGTGTATGAAGAAAAGAAGTGAATTAAATGGTTCACTAGAAATTCGATTTCACTAAATATTCTTATTAGTGACTCGCAACATTAAAATCTGAACAAAGTGCTAACTTTAATAAGGGAAAATTGTCGTAAAATCCTAAATAATCCAATAATCTTGACTCTATTTAAATTGTCCTGTATTAAATTTTGTTTCGATATTGTTCAACATAAAGTTAAAACTTGTTGATTTACCTGATTGTCTGAGTGTTAACTGCTGCTGCATCATCTCTCTCCTCGGACGAACCTAAATCTTTTGAGCCACTGGTCTATTAGTGAGTTTGACGTAACAAACTTGTCACGGGTTACACTTAACAGACGTGAATAACTTTCCCACAGTCAGTGATAACGTGACTATCACGCTATCTCTCTGTACCTGGATAACTTCTGTCACTGCCAAATGACTCGCTGATTGAAGTCTGTCTTGCCCTAGCACCTTGTGTCTTCTCGCCCTGGACCTCCTCCGATCGCCCCTTCATTATATCATCATATTCACTCTTGTGACTTAACCTCAGATGTTTAGCGAGGTTCGTAGTGTTACCACTGTATTTCACTGTCTCTCCACACACATCACACACAGCGTCACTGCTGTCTTTACAGCTAAAACACAGCCAGACATGACTCATTTTGCGGTCAGCCATAGTCACTCTGCAGTCTGCAGTCTTCGTAGTGGGAAATGTAAATAAAGGGTGCATCGGCCGGCTCCGTCACAGAGCCGCAGTGCACACACAACTGACCGGCGGAAGGAGAAGTAGTTCCTTCCCCTAACCGGATATAATTAGACTTTTCTGGTGACAGCAAGTTACTTATGATAACATAAACACTCACTCCAAATTACTGAGTTTAAATATTGGTCTTTTAATATGAGAATCGATACTAGAGCAGGAGACATTGGGATCGTAAATATTGATACTTTAGAATCGATCCGCATATCACTAATGTCAGGGTATTGTAAATTACCTTAGAGTTGTGCTGTTCTATCCAGCCCACTAGGGGGACTCAATGAGTACTGAATGCACAAGTTACACATGAGTTAGTGTGTTCCTGATGTAAACAAGCTGAATACAGTGTTGTTCCATGCAAAAAAACAAACTTCAAAAAACCTCAAAAGATGATTAATGCCTCCTTGTAAATGCATACTAGAAAGTATGGACCTCTTCGCAGACCCTCTAAAAGTGGCTGTCTGTGAGCAGCCTGAAGACATGCAGCTAAAACACTGGTTACACCAGTTGTAAGTTTGCAGCTAGAACTATACAAACTTATATCGCGAACCTTCGATCACTCCATTACTCCAAGTTTAGAGGTGAGTATTATTGCTAGTATTAATGTAACATGTATGCAGCGCAATAGGCCTTCGGTCTAGTTTATTGCCATATGTGCAGCGGAATGACAAATCCCTTTCCCAGTTGCAACCAATCTCCTCCTTAGTTTTCATGAATTATAAAGTGGTAATTTTGTGGTTCTCTTAAAGCATTACGGAACTAGGGCTGGGCGCTATATCGCACGACATTGTTATGCGCATCTCGTCAGTAAAGCCGGTTCCTTGATTAGTAGTAAATCGCCTTCACCTGCTTTCAGATGGAGCGACATTTACTACAAAGAGCCGTAGTTCACTGACAAGCTGAGCCATATCGCATTAATATCGCGGACCTATCGCCAGCGATAATTAGGGTGATATGGCTCAGCTTGTCAGTGAACTACGGCTCTTTGTACACAGCAAAAACTCCAGTGTTAAATCCAGTGTTACACTCCTGCGAGTGTATATGAGTCCACACTCAAGAGTGTTAAAGTTAATGAGATAATTAAGTGATTAATTGAGTGATGATTGAGCATTATTGAAGACACCTAAAGCAGAATCAATGAAGGAGAAAATCTAAAATTGTAAGCCACCATTATGGCGATCAGTGTTTGCTTTAGTTAGGCTCTCGACCCTTATGTTATTAACTTCAAATTTTGTTTGGCTGCTTTATCTGAGTTATAACTGCCAGGTGATCAAAGAAAAAAAGTGATCTGATGATGTTGGTTATATTTTGACAATCATCATTTGAACTTAATGTTTGTGATTTATGCTGTTGATTACAGCATAACTGTGATTCTGCATAAATATCCAGAATTTTAGATATAATATAAATGATTTCTTAAAAGTTAAACGTAAGTTTCTTAATTAAAAAAAAAAAACTTATTTCTTTTTAGGCACACACAGACCTCAAGATTCAGTCAATGCATCTCAACAATGGTGACGAGCAGAATATTCAATTAGGAAAAGTAAATAACATAGACAATTCAGATCATAATTTATTCATACCGCAATGCATGATGGGAGCCATTAATGAGTTGTGATTGGTGGCAGCCACTGCAACATGCTTTATTATTGTCACCATTGTTGAGATTCACAGGCTGATTATTGATGTCTGTTTCTAAATAAATTCACTTGAAAGTGTTATGATCAGAACAATGTTTACTAAACATTTTGGATTATAAGAAAAATGCTGATAATCATATGCTGTAGAACCACAAAGCTGTTGCTAGCAAGTTAAACCAAACTATTTTAATAGGTTTCATTTTTCAGATCATAGCATTAATTTGCCAAAACATAACCAACACTGTCAGATCACACTTCTCTTTGTTCATTTGACTGTTATAAATCAATATCAGCAGACAAACAAAATTTAAATTGAAAGGTTAAGGGTCAAGAGTCCAACTAAAACAAAAGCTGATCGCCATAACGGTGGCTTACAATTTGTGATTTTCTCCTTCTGTGATTCTGCTTGGTAACATCAAGTGTCTTCAATAATGCTCAATCATCACTAAATTAATCACTTAATTATCTCATTAACTCTAACACTCTTGAGTGTTAATTTAACACTCATATCTGCATCATATCTTCCGTCTGAAAGCAGGTGAAGGTGATTTACTACTAATCAAGGAACCGGCTTTACTGACAAGATGCCCATAACAATGTCATGCGATATATCGCCCAGTTCTGGTTTATATACGATAAGCAGCATTCACTAATGCACAGATCTATTTTGAAATATAAGATGTGGTTTGTCCTGTTGGTTTAAGATATAACTGACCGTGTTTACATTAATTTCGCGTCATAAAAGCATTTTGAGATGCAAGTACATTTAACCAATCAGCCGCTCAACAGCCGCATGCGCGAGCGCTCTTCACAAAGCGTGCATGAGTATTTAAAATGAAAAAAAGCAGCCTTCTCTGTGCTTTTCATATTTTTAATATATAAGCCAACTGCAATCCAAAAGATATAAATAATGCCTTAGTGGAGCATTTGTGAGGAAAAATCTGGCGGGCGAGACTGCACACTGCAAGAGTAACATCAAGCAACGCAACCTGTGCTATAAAGCCCGCAAATGTCCTTAAATCGCTCAAACCTTTCCGTTTGGGAAAAAAAAATCCGCTAGGGCTGGGTAAAAATTAGGGCTGGGCGATATATCGCACGATATTGTTATGCGCATCTCGTCAGTAAAGCCGGTTCCTTGATTAGTAGTAAATCACCTTCACCTGCTTTCAGATGGAAGATATGATGCAGATATGACTGTTAAATTAACACTCAATAGTGTTAGAGTTAATGAGATAATTAAGTGATTAATTTAGTGATGATTGAGCATTATTCAGTCCCTCCAGGATTTTGCGGGTCTTTTTTGTGATTGTTGCGGCCTAAAATGCCTGATGTTGCGGCCACTTTTCTAAAAAGTTGCGATGAAAGTTGCAATGTTCTTTGGCATTTGTTTTTATAGGTTAAAACGGCAAAGGTAGATAGATTTTTACTTAAAGGGATACTTCACCTCTGTAAAGATGAATGTGTATTTAAAATGGGTCATTTACAGTTTTTTTTACAATCGCTATTATAATTTTTTTCAATACTTTTAACAAATTTAATAAAATCTTAACACAGTTAGCACTGCATCCGTCTGTGTAAGCTATACTAGTAAAACATTTCTTGTTGCTTTAACACAAAATGCATACAATTAACACAAATTTAAAATGCTTGAACTTCTTTTACTCACAAGCTCAAAGAAGACCAAAACAATGGATTTTTACAGGCAAATTTACCAAATCTTTAACACTGTATGTCAGAACAGAAAACACCATGTTCTAAACCTAACCCAGGCTAAAGTCAAGGTGAACAGCTGTTTATATTGAGAATTGAAACACAAATATATCTCCTGTATTTTATTCTATTGTTACTGAGAAACAGCTGATTGAATTATGCAAATGTATACATTTATTTTTATTTATTTTATTCATTGCAGCAATTCTGTCTCTGTCTTCGTTTTTTTCATTACAGTAACCGTACATTCTGTAAAGCACTCTGAGATGGGTCTTTTTTCATTGAATTTCTACAGAAAACTACAGAAAACCTAAACCAAACGAAACTGTAGAGAGGCTTCAAAAGAAACTGCAGTGCAAAACACAATCTATGATCAATAAACCTAGGCCAAATGGAAGAACCCGATATTGGTATGCTTCGCCCCCGAAAGCGAACCTCAGGAACCTCCTGTGATGAGGATGGATAGACACATGGAAGTACGCGTCCTTCAAGTCTATTGTGACAAACCAGTCCTCGGACTGAATCTGTGATACAATCTGTTTGAGTGTAAGCATTCTGAACTTGAGTTTCTGAACTCTGCTGTTTAACTGGCGCAGATCTAGAATAGGACGCAACCCTCCATCCTTCTTTGGAACAACGAAGTAACGGCTGTAAAACCCTGACTCTCTGCTGGGAGGACAAACCCTTTCTATAGCCCCTTTTTGAAGAAGTGTCAGTACTTCCTGTTCCATAACCCGAGCCTGCTGTGAGTCCACTACCGTGGGGAGGACCCCTTGAAATCTGGGCAGATGAGAACCGAACTGAATTCTGTAACCCTTTTCTATTATGTACAGGACCCAAAGAGAAATATTTGGCAGAAGTTTCCACGCTGCCAGAAATTCCGGTAAGGGAACCAGTCTCTCGAGACTGGCCTCTGGATTTGATTGAACAATCATTTCGGCGCCCTGAAGCGGCGAACCGGCAGGGAACAACCGAACTGACCGTTCTACAACCCTCCTCAGAGTATTGCACGGGGACGCTGACACCTCGGCGCCCTGAAGTGGCGAACCGGCAGGGAACAACCGAAGTGGCAACGCTGCGGCTCTCCTCGGAGGGTCGCCCCCCGGAGGGTGCCAAGGAGGGACGGTTCCTCGGAATCGTTCCTCCCTGGAGGGGACCACCCTCAGAAGCCTGATAGCCTTGGCGTCAGGACTTCTTCTTCTTAGACCAAGCTCTCTTAGAGATAACAGCCCTCAGATCTTGTCTACCTCTAACAGGCCTGGGCTGCGACCGCCACTCAGGAGTCTCAGATTGAGGAGGTGCCCGAGCAGCGACACTCTGCTTTTGCTGGAATCTGTGAACGGAGCTCGTAGACAGACGAGGCTGCTCAGACTTTACACTACGAGCAGCCTCGGGGACATTAGACCGGCGAGGAAGAAACCTCTGAAACGCAGCCGCTTGTTTCTTATTTTCTTGAAACCTATCGACGACACAATTTATAGCGTCGCAGAACAGACTTGTAGGTGACAGCGGTGCGTCCAGAAGAACAGATCTATCTTTTTCCTTTATTTCTGATAAATTCAACCATAAGTGACGTTCCGTGGCCACCAAGGCACCACAGACTTGGCCGTCTCCTTGGTGGCCCGGAGAGATAGATCTGTCGTACAACGCAATTCTCGAATTGCGTCGGCACTAACTTCCTCACAATCGTCTAAGTCCCTCAGCAGGTCAGCCTGGTATGCTTGGAGAATTGACATAGTGTGCAAGCACGCCGCGGCCTGACCTGCTGCCGAATACGCTTTACCCACCAATAAGGATGTATTTTTTAAAGGTTTGGTGGGTAACGTCGGGGCTTTCAGAGGCGAAGTTGACTCAGGGGAAAGATAACTCTCTAGTGTGTCTTCCGCGCGAGGCATAGATAAATAACCACAGTGCTCAATACTCTGAATCTTACTATAATTACTAGTCTGAGGGTTGTGTACTCTGAAAGATGCCGGTTTAATCCACGATCTCGACACCTCAGTGTGGAGATCAGGAAAGAACGGGAGTTCCCGACGAGGAGGTCGTGATCTAGATGGTAGATAACGTTCATCTAACAAACTTTTTCTAGATACAACATCAACATCATCGGCTGGCCACTCAATATTTAATTTAGCTACAGCACGAGATAAAACCTCCATAAGCTCCTCATCAGCAGGGGTATGAGCTGAAAAACACTCAAAATCCCCCATACCCGCGACATCCAGATCCTCAGAACTGGATAGCCGCAATATTGGTGCCCCAGCCCGGGGAGGAGAAGCCGCAGAGCGGGCTCCTTCCTGTGCAGAGACACCGGATCCAGCAGGTAAGGGCTGAGAAAAGGCAGGGCCCGTCTCAAACCCCGCTACTAGATCCATCTGCGAACCCCAAGATGAAAGTCGGCGCTGAGCCTCAGCAGCAGCGGGACCCGCACCCCGAGGAGCGCGAACCGAACCGTCCTCCTCGAAGAACGATCGGCGAGAGCGGAGCGTCTTCATAGATAGACTCATACAATGCTCACAATCAGCCCCCTAGAGGACTGACTGGGCATGCTCCACTCCCAAACAAACAATACACAGCTGATGTGTGTCCCCACCCGTAATATAACGAGGGCAGGGAACAACACACCGTCTATAATCTTGCTTGCTCACCATAATGATAGATATATGTATATATATTGGGCTTGACAGACAACAATAAATAGACAAGGACAGATATACAGAGAGCGCTTGCTGAAGGTACAGAAGCTGTCGCGGTCTGATTTCTGGGGTGCTTTATAGTTTCCTGGTCTATGACGTCACCTATGTCGTAGCGGGCTTCCATTGGACTGATTTTACGCGTGCTTCACGACGTAATCACGCAGAGCGTTCCCGCCGCGTCTCAAACGCAGCTCAAGTTCCCTTGAGAGGGAACTTTTGCCACTTCCCTGGCAAAGGAGAGGATAAAACAATATTTACATGTACGTTAATCTTCCCTGCCTGAAAACAGAGGGTACAATATATTAGCACTTGATGCTAATCTTCCCTAACTTTATAGAGGATAAAACACTTCCCTGGCAAAGCAGAGGGTAAAACAATATTAACATGTACGTTAATCTTCCCTGCCTGAAAACAGAGGGTACAATATATTAGCACTTGATGCTAATCTTCCCTAATTTTATAGAGGATAAAACACTTCCCTGGCAAAGCAGAGGGTAAACAGTATTAACATGTACGTTAATCTTCCCTGCCTGGAAAACAGAGGATACATTTCATCTCTAAAAGCAACTTTAGAGGATAACTTTAGTTAACAAACCCTAAGGCTGTTTGTTAACTTCTTCTCTGATGGCACAGAGGATAATTTTTACTGTTTTTTTCAACGGTTCTTTGAATGGAGTGAAACTCACCAAATTTTTGTTGTATGGAAAAATTCCGTCTGGAAACTCAGTCAGAGATCTTTGTTGAGCTTGGTTTTGGAACTCAGTCAGCTTTGTTGAGATCTTTGAGCTTTGAAAAGTTCATTCTTTGTTGAGTTTCAGTTTCTCCATCCGTGTCACGGCACCATCTGTTGTAAACTTCTTCCTTCTTCAGTGTAGAAAAACTCAGAAGCGAAAACCAGGAGACTTATTTAAGCAGGATTCTTTATTTGCTGTAGTCTGCTTCGTACCCAAGTCAAGTCAAGTCTAATCAAGTCTAACTAAGGGAACTTTACATTGTAGTCTATATACATTTCAAGGGGGAGGGATTACATTGCGATGAACAAAGTATGTAAATGAGCTGAAACATGAGAACAGAACGGTTCAGGACTTCTCGCACTGAGATAAGAAATCCCAAGACAAATGGTCTCATTAATAAAATAGCAGGTGTTCAAACTTGCTCAGCATGAGTCTACACCTGGTAAAACAATGAGAACAGGAAAAGCCTAGCCTTCTCGTACTGAGATGGGACAGTCAGGAATATCCCGCTGGGAACCCCTACCGTTTGCAGAGATTTCCTGGTCTCATCATTTATAAACTTTTCTCAATATAAAATACTATTGTATTGGAAATCTAAATTAAACATTTAAATAAAATTTGTAATCCTACAATATGATTGGTTGTAATTGTGTCAAATCACTGTCTTTAAAGTTGGATGAAAAAGAGAAATGACAAACAGAAGTCTCAGGTGAGAAAAATGATCAGTAGTTTACTGATCAGGTAAATGAATTGGTATCTAAAAGATTGAAAGTCTGAATGTAGCAGTGACTTTAGTGAGTAGTTTATAGACATTATTTATTTTCCATTTATTCTGTTTTTTTCTTTAATGGCAAAGATGTATCAGTCCAGACCTGATCGTGACAGACAGATCGCTTATGATGTTGAATTGAGTGATCCTGTGTATGAGAATGTAACGGTAAGTGTTTCCTACAAGACTAAACTCTCTTCACTTTTAGCCAAAAGGAATTAAATCCTTACCCACGATTAAAACCATACCCACGAGCGAGGCCCCTCATTTCGTTTTTTACACATATATATATATATTTTTTTTTTTTCTACAAAATGACACACTTGCCTGTCGGCTTCTTCGAAGCGTCCCCTTTGATGCAGCGTAATGGAACAAGGACAAGTCTTGCCAAGTGCTTAACCTCCAAGTTCAGGGAGAAGCTGCTGTCTTTTTCAGTGCTTTAAAAAAAAATCATATCCCCTGGATCACATCAAACACCTGTTTTATGAACTTTAGAATATGAAAAATATGCAATATGAAAATTATTTCATAAATTGTAAATTATTTTTATATGAAAATAAAATTACTTTCTTTATAAAAGACAAGATTTGGCCCTCAAAAAGCCTATTTTCCAAAAGGTACATGTTGAGAAAGGGGGGTCTTATATTCAGGGTCCTCTTACTTTCAGAAAAATACGGTAGATGTCCTACTCTGTCGTTCTTCTCTCGACACCTGTGCAGAATGACTATGAGTGTGCAGTTTAAACATTTCAAAATGGTTAAACTTGATAAATGGATCTCATTTGTGTCAATTTTTTTGTCCCAGACTAACAGGAATATGCTGTAGTGGACGATGGCACACACCAAAACATTACAGTCTCCATTCGACTGTGTGGGTGGAGCCTGATTGACAGGAGTGTTTTGAAAAGAATCGGGAATATATGACAATTGATATAAGTGGAAATAAAAGGCTTGTGGCCGGAAATTAATAATGTCATCATGGAAATATATTGTTGCTTTATGCATTGTGACTTGTTTAATTATACTTGCTTATGGTTAAAGCTAATTCTTTATTAGTTTTTGTTGTTATTTGTGTCACTTAAACATGTTTAAGCTCTGTGTAGGAATACAACTGTTTAAATATTAAATTCACTTTAAGTATTTGACATTTTGAATTAATCTTGAATTCAATAAATTACTAGTGTCAATACTAGTACCCATGGATCCTTGCAATGCCAACTTTTAGAACCTAATCAAAGTCCCTTTCAAGGAAAGTTAGTTTATTTCCAGCCCTTTCAGGTAGGAACCCTTTTTTGCTCATGCAAGACCAACTCCTTTATGCTTGAAGGGCGAGATATCCCGAAAAACTGGCAAAAAAGTCACATTTTAATAACATATTTCAAATCAGCATTGAAATTTTACATGATCCATAAATTTTGTTTCTGATGCTCAAAAAAAGTGTTTAGTTCAGGTTTGTCCAGACAATTCACAATTTAGATCTTTTATTTAGAAGCAAAGACTTCCATTACTAGAGCTGAAATATTTGGTATGTGAAAAGGCCTCAAGCGTCACTCTGACAGGACTGATTTCCTCTTCCTCTTTTGTGTGACGTCCCTCAGTGTTTCTCCATCGCTTATGCAGGTCACGTGATCACACTGTGATGCTGCTGTCAAAAGTTCATGCATTTCTTTTTCTCACCTACAATGTTTACAGACATGTGATGCATTCAAGAAGGACAAGGCAACTGACAGATTAATAAACGTAATATTTATCATGATAAAAACATTCAGATGAATCAATTCTGCTTCATCAGCGTGTTTAAAGTTCTTTATTTAACTTCCAGATTGCTATTAATCAGTAAATTGGAGGTTTATCAAATGCACAGTTGCCGATGCTGGCAATGAAATTTGTGTTTTGACGTCACTGCCACTGCAATACCTTTCAGTGTGTTACAAGCTAGGATAGTTGGTCTGCATATGCAAATTAAAGTAAAGTTATTCAAGCAATTATATTCTCTGTTTCCTAAGAACAGGTTCCTTGTCATTACTATCTATATGCAACTGATTGAAAATAGATATTCCCAAATTTGAAAACATTACTACATAAGCATCTTTATACACCGACATTATTTATCTGTCTATCAGTTTATCTATACAGTTTATCTCGGTTTATCTTTTATGCATATAGATTAATGTTGTTAAAATGTAAAACTCTTTCTCTGCTCGATCTGCACTAGTTGAGGTGTCATAAGCTCATGTGAAAATATAATGTGTTAATCACGTATCATTCAGTGTGAAAACGCCTATACTGGTTTCAGCCTGATCATTTGTAGTGCTGTCACTGGTCACGGTTGTTGGTGAAACGGGTAAGAGCATGATTTTATAAGTGTTCTGTCAAATATCTTTATTTGATTGATTTATGGGAGATTGGTTGGGGCTAGTTGTCACAGGCCCGTGTCTCAGTAATTATATGGTTTAAAATCAAAAGTCTAATAGCACAAATGTTTACTCTAGCAGTTTTTTGTATTTTAGTGACAAACACCTCAATAAAAATCAACTTTGATCTTTTAATCACAGATAACTGTCTAATACAGGCTGACTATATAATGAAAGCTGCTGTCAATCAAAAGGTGTCAGGGAAAGGCGTTGGACAGTTTCGTACTCAAGCAGTGCAAAAATAACTGTGGCGCCGCTATAGTCAAGATACAGGGGGTTTATGTTGAGCTAGTGTCTTAATCTGTGTTCTCTGAGCTTCCATAAACTTCTCAGTTGATCAAAGTTGCATAAAGTCTGCTCTGGGCTTGGAACAGATACAGCGCACAAGTCCTCAGTCCACTCTCTCAGAATATCCCACTTTCCCAGTTGCTTTTCTCCATTGTCTCCATGCCAATTACTGCAATAAGACAGATGTTTATCATATGCACTTGGGGAAGGTGGGATCACCTCAACCACCACCAATGTGCAGCACCACCTGGATGATGCAACGGCAGCCATACTGTGCCAGAACGCCCATCACACACCAGCTTACTGGTGTAGAGGAGACAGAGTGAGGAAGCCAAACTGTATATATGGGGATGATTAGGTGGCCATGATGGACAGAGGCCAATGAGCAAATTTGGCCAGGATGCCGGGGTTAGACCCCTACTCTTTTTTCAAAGGACATCCTGGAATTTTTAATGATTACGGAGAGTCAGGACCTCGGTTTAATATCTTGTCTGACGGATGGTGCTTTTTGACAGTGTTATGTCCTACGAATGTCTAGGGGTTTTAATTAACAGAACATAACAAAATTAAGAGTTTTAAGAGCATTTATCTGGGCCATGCCACAGCACCACAACAACAAGATTATGTTTAACACCTTTATTCAAAGGCTCTTAATATATAACAGTTTACTTAGAAAGTACAACTTAGGAGGGAAACAAAGACTTCAGAAGGGGCAATGCCAAAATAACAAACACAAGTTTATTCTACCTGGGAGTTGAATTCTTACTAATTATACTTACTAATAATATAACAAATAAATAACAGAAATGTACACTCACTCCCTACCAAATCACAAACCGAGAGAAAACAGGGCCCGGTTCCCCGATAACGCTCACTCTTAGCGCGCTAAGAAGACTCGAAAGATATATCTTACCAAGGTTTTTTTTTGTTGTTTTTTTATTTATTTATTTTTTATAGCCACGTCAGCCAAAATGTCAAAAGGGCTTAAGTTTTCCCGAATAACAAAATTGACATGGACTAAACGGCTCCGCGGCCGGCGCCGTCTTTGATTCAATACAAGGACACGTTGGATCGCTGCCGTAGTTGGTCGCTTACTGGACACCACCATGCTTACCCATTTATAGATCTTAGCAATTTAGAGCCAAATTGTTTGCCAGATTTTAATTATCAAAAGTGATTGCCAATTTAAACGCTTTAATGACATTACGAAATAGCCTAGGCTATTACCACCATATTAGTTCTGATACCAAATAAAGTCAACTTCATAAATAGATCTGTATCCATTGTGAACATATTTTATTATTAGTCTTAAAATGTCCATAACATCAAATCATTGTTGAGCCACAAAATCATTGTTGACTTGTACTGCGCTACGCTGATTTCTAAAGACTGCTGCAGTGGCGGCGACTAGCGCCTTGAGCTCAAACAACGGTAAGAGAGAGCTTACCAATGGTCCAGACCAACCTTACGAAAGTGTGACTTACAGAAGATATACTTAGCGTACGAACGTGTCGGGAATCGTGCCATCACGTTAAGAGAGAGGTTAAGGAATAGGTTAAGAACTACTTAGCGATAAGAACGTTTTAGGGAACCAAGGTTAAAGCTCAGACCATCTACAGGACAAGCCAAATTCATACCACCATATCTTTATGTACACAATAATAATATTTTACATTGTAATCCTTTTATTTTCAGTATTTGGCATTTTTGTGTGCTGCTGTGTGTCCCTGTGTGTTTAATAAGCAGAGTGTACGTGTGTTGTGGACCCACCTATAGGCTCACATTACTAAGCCTTTTAAATAAAAAAAAATATTGCACCATTGACATTAGACCAGGTTTCAGTTGGTCAATGGCGCAGTCTATTTCAGTTCCTCAAAATTGCAACACGCCAACAATGAGCCTGAACACACCTGGTTTTCAGACCAGCAGCCCATGGGCGCACAAATGGACGCAAATGAATGTGCGATTTAAACAATGTGGCGCAGGACCTGAAAATGAAATCTGCGTCGAATTGAAACTAGCAAAAAACACTTACGTGACGCTTGCCACTGCCTTGCACCGAGTGTAAGATAGGGCCATAACATAATGGCTATGTTTATGTAACTAGACTTTAAGTTAAAAAATAAGCCACTGTACATTTGTTGTAGGTGCTGATAGTGACATCACTCAGAATGGCTCGTCCTCTTCCTCTGATCGTCCTTCTCATGATTCACGGTTAGTCAATGCAACACTTAGAAACACTCAAGATAAACTGGACACTGCATTTGTTATGCACATGCTGGTGTTAAATGTTCAGGATCAATTCTGTATTTCAGGGGTTTCTGCACTTATAAATACCCTACTGGATATCAGATCGAGAAAGTGTTCTGGACCAAAAACCCTGTAAAAGATGTCGAGCCTCCAGATCTGTCTAATGACACTGAATACAGTCGGAGGCTTCAGTATCTGGGAGATAAAAAGCAGAACTGCAACATCAGACTGAGTCATGTGACACTGAAGGATTCACACATGTACTGTTTCAGATACATCACTGATAAAGACAAATGGCTTGGTGAACCAGGAGTGACTCTTACTATCACAGGTGACTATGATGAGGCTTCTTCTGTGCATTATGTTGAATAATAATCAGTGTATGACAGCAGCACTAGATATAATGTGTGTGTTGTGTTCAGATCTTCAGGTGGAGTCTCCTGAGAGAGTGACAGAGGGAGATTCAGTCAGTCTGACATGTAAAAGCAGCTGCGCTCTGACTGACAGAGCAACATTCATCTGGTACAGAAACTCACAGCCATTAACTGAGAGAAGAGACAGAAACAATGAACTCCTGCTGCAGTCAGTCAGAAGAGAGGATTCAGACAGATATAGCTGTGCTGTAGACGGACACACTCACATCTCTCCTGCTGTTAAAACGTCTCAGGTTACTACTGTAACCATAGTTCCCTGAGAAAGGGAACGAGACGATGCGTCACTTGACGCTTTGGGAACGCCCCCAGCGTGCATGCGTCTGAGCATCAATGTCAACTAGTCCAATGGAAAGAATGAGCGTCACGGGCGGGTGACGTCATGACCAGGAAGGGATAAAGGCTCACCCGGTGAAACGCGGCATTAGCTTCAAAAAGTCGAAGCAAGCCGATCACAGGGAAGCAGGAAGTATGGCAGGGTGACGCATCGTCTCGTTCCCTTTCTCAGGGAACTATGGTTACAGTAGTAACCTGAGACGTTCCCTTTCGAGGGAACTCGCGATGCGTCACTTGACGCTTTGGGAACGAGAATACACAAAACGCCAGAATTCCAAGTACCTGAGTGTCAGTCTGTTGGAACTAAGCACTAAGCACCTGAGAACCTGGGGCAGCATCCAGGTCCAAACTGTAAAACCTGACGAATGTGAGCGGTGAGGACCAGCCTGCCGCATCACAAACGTCTTGGAGGGAAACCCCAAATAACAAGGCTTTAGAGGCCGCCATACCCCTCGTTGAGTGAGCTCTGACCACCAAGGGACACGGATGGTCAGAGTACTCGTATGCAAGTGAAATAGCCTCGACTATCCACTTGCTAACCGTCTGTTTAGAAGCAGGAAGACCCTTCTTAGGTGATCCAAAGCAAATAAATAACTGGTCGGACTTCCTCATAAAAGATGTCCGATGAACATAAGTATCCAGTGCTCGCACTGGACACAAGAGGTTCAGCCTTTCCTGGTCCGCAGATGTAAAGGGAGGAGGACAGAAAGCCTGCAGCACGATAGGCCTCGGAATCAAGGTCGGCACCTTAGGGACGCATCCCTGTTTTGGATATAAGAATGCCTTGACCATCCCCGGTGCAAACTCAAGGCAAGTGGGGGAAACCGAAAGGGCCTGAAGGTCTCCAACTCTCTTAAGGGACGAAATAGCTAGCAGAAAGATAGTCTTAAGGGTAAGAAATTTCTCTGAAACCGAATCTAAGGGCTCGAATGGAGCCCTAGACAGGCCTTCTAGTACTAATGCCAAATCCCAAGCTGGCACCCTAGTGCGAGTTGCAGGCCTCAGCCTCAGTGTGCCACGAAGGAAACGTGTAATCAGGGGGTCTCGACCCAACGATGTACCCCCAACCAGGGCGTGGTAAGCCGCAATGGCCGCCACGTAAACCTTAAGTGTGGAAGGACATAAACCTGACGTAAAGCGCTCCTGCAAGAACTCGAGTACTGTGTTCACAGAACAGTTAACCGGATCCCACTGATGTCGGTGACACCATACAGAAAAAACTTTCCATTTCAGCGCATATAGTTTCCTAGTAGCTGGAGCTCTGGAGCTTAGGATGGTCTCAGCAGCCTCAGCTGAGAGACCACTCTCTATGAGTTGGGCCCCCTCAGAGGCCAAACCCACAGGTTCCAAATCTCTGGCCGAGGGTGAAATATTGTGCCCCCGGCCTGAGACAGAAGGTCTCTCCTGATCGGGATCTCCAAGGGAGGACCGTCTAAGAGATGGATCAGGTCCGCAAACCAGATCCGACTCGGCCAGCGTGGTGCTACAAGCAGTAGGCTTATTCCGTACTGGCGGACTCGTTCCAGAACTCCTGGGAGCAGAGCAACAGGGGGAAATGCGTACAGACGTAGCCTCGGCCACGTCTGCACCATAGCATCCAGCCCCAAGGGGGCTGGGTGAGTAAGGGAGAACCAAAGTGGACAGTGCGTCGTGTGCTGAGACGCAAACAGATCCACCTCTGCTTGGCCGTAAAACTCCCAAATTTTCTCCACGGCCTCGGGGTGGAGTCTCCAGTCCCCTGGCCTCAGCTCCTGCCTCGACAGGATGTCTGCCCCCACATTCTGGTCCCCAGGAATATACACTGCCCTCAGGGAGAGTACCTTCCCCAGAGACCACAGGAGGATCTGGTGCGCCAGTTTGCAGAGCGGACGCGACCGCAGACCCCCCTGACGGTTCAGATAAGAGACCACTGATGTGTTGTCTGTTCGTACAAGCACATGATGGCCCCTCAGGTCTGGGAGAAACTGTCTCAACGCATTGAAGACAGCCATCATCTCCAGGCAATTGATGTGCCACGAAAGATGATGACTTTTCCACAGACCCTGAACCGAGCGGCCTTCCATTACCGCTCCCCAGCCGGTGAGGGAAGCATCTGTCGAGATCGTAACACGATGGCAAAGAGCTCCCAATACCGGACCCTGGGTTAAGAACCAATGTTTCCTCCATATAATTAAGGCACGAAGGCACCGCCGCGTGACCTTGATCATACGAAGTGGGTTTCCCCTCGGGGAGAACCCTCTGGTCCTTAGCCACCACTGTAAAGGTCTCATGTACAGCAGGCCAAAAGGAATCACGTTGGACGCTGCCGCCCAGAGACCCAACAGTCTCTCGAACTGTTTCACAGTGCGTGACTGGCCTAGCTTTAGCTCTTTGGTGGCTGTCAGGATAGCAGCTACACGAACGGGCGATAGAGTGGCCCGCATCGTCACTGAATCCCATACCACACCAAGGAAAGTGGTTCTCTGTACTGGAGAAAGAACACCCTTCTTGGCGTTGAGCCTCAACCCCAACATCTGCATATGAGCGAGAACGACACCTCGGTGCCGAACCGCCGACTGCTCTGATTCCGCCAGAACCAGCCAGTCGTCGATGTAGTTCAGAATACGTATGCCCTGAAGCCTGAGAGGGGCTAGAGCTGCATCCACGCATTTCGTGAACGTGCGGGGTGATAAAGCTAGACCGAAAGGAGGAACCCGATATTGGTATTCTTTGCCCCCGAAAGAAAACCTTAGGAACTTCCTGTGCTGAGGGAGGATGGAGATATGGAAGTAGGCGTCCTTCAGATCTATCGTGACAAACCAGTCCTCGGATCTGATTTGAGTCGCGATCTGTTTGAGTGTCAGCATCTTGAACTTGAGTTTCTGTACTGAACGATTCAACAGACGAAGATCTAAAATGGGACGCAACCCCCCATCCTTTTTTGGAGCAATGAAATAACGGCTGTAAAAACCCGACTCTCTGTCGGGTGAGTACACCTGTTCTATAGCTTCCTTTGCTAACAGGGCCTTTACCTCTTGCTCCATTACCAGAGCCTGCTCGGGATGCACCACTGTGGGCAGCACCCCGTTGTAACGAGGAGGACGAGAACCAAACTGGATTCTGTATCCTTTCTCTACAATCTGCAGGACCCAATGAGAAATATTCGGCAGAAGCTTCCACGCTGCCAGAAAATTTACTAAGGGAACCAGCCTCTCGAGGCTGGTCTCTGGTGTTATCGAGACAGCCAATTCCGGAGCCTGAAACATAATGGCAGGAACTACCTGAACTGGCCGCTCTAAGGCCCCCCTCAGAGGGCGCGAAACCGATGCTGTGCCGCAGCATAGCATCAGCGACTCGCTGGAGACCGCTGCGCCCTGAAGCACCGAGGGTGGCAGGGTTGGCAGAACGGTCTCGTGAGGACCCCGAAATGGAACGGGCACCGTAAAATGAGGTGTACACCGCTCCACTTCGGTCGGGGCTGTCCTCACAGGCCTGATGCGTGAACATCAGGACCTTTTTTTTTGAACCGAAGTCTTCTTCGCCTGAAGAACGGTCCTCAGATCCGGCTTCGACTTATAAGACTTCGGTTGAGAGGGTTGCGTCTGTCTCCAGTCTCTACGTGGAGGTGCACGAGATGCAACACTCTCTTTCTGATGCACACGATATGATGAGCTCGACGGCTGGGGCTGCTCACGCCCAGCAGCCCCAGGGGGCTGGACCCGGCGAGGGATAAACTTTTTAAAAACGTCCGCTTGTTTTTTTGACTCCTGAAATCTCTCGACGACCGCGTGGACTGCGTCGCCGAAGAGACCAGAAGGTTCAAGCGGAGCATCTAATAAAAAAGCTCGATCTTTTTCTTTAATTTCAGACAGATTCAACCATAAATGTCTCTCAGTAGCTACCAAGGCTGCCATAGACCGCCCAATTGCTCTGGCGGTCTCCTTAGTAGCCCTGAGAGAAAGATCGGTAGCCCGACGAAGTTCACGAATATCGTCATGACTGACTCCCTCACTACTATCCAGATCCCCCAGCAGGTCAGCTTGATAAGCCTGGAGCACTGCCATAGTATGCAGACATGCTCCAGCTTGACCTGCTGCCGTATAAGCTTTGCCCACTAACACCGAAGTGGCTTTAAGCGGTCTAGTGGGCAAAGCCGAGGCTTTCAGAGACGATGCGGGACCAGGGGAAAGATAACTGGCTAAATTCTCTTCCGCCTGGGGCATCGCCTCATAACCATACTCTTTCAGCCCTCTTATTCGCGAATAAGTGTTAACATGAGGGCTGAAAAGACGTGATGAGTATGGTTTATTCCACGATTTAGAAATCTCATTGTGCAAATCGGGAAAAAATGGAAGCCCTCGTGGTGGAGATAATGTGGCTGAAGATAAAAAGCGCTCATCTAATTTGGTTTTAGGACGAGCGCCCTTATTCTCAGATGGCCATTCAATATTTAACCTCTCTACAGCCCGCGACATAACATCCACCAGCTCATCATATGCTGGGGAAATAAATTGTGAATCCCTTTCCCCCATGTGTGTGCTTACACTCTCCACACTCATCACATCAACCTCCTCGGAGGAAGAGCAACAAAGTAGTGGAGGGCTCTCTCCCCGGGCGAAAGAAACCGCAGAGCGTGCTTCCGACACCGGGGAGAGAGCACTGGATCTCTCGGGTAAGGAAGGAGAAAGAGCCCTCGGACCCGTCTCCAACCCCTCCGAAAGATCCTTTTGCGATCCCCAGGAATGCATTCTCCGCGCCGCCTCAGCAGACGCGGGTCCTGATCCCTGTGGATCGCGAGCCTGCCCACTCACTTTATCAAAGAGTGACAGGCGAGAGCGGAGCATGCGAAGCGGTAACATCTCACAATGCTGGCACTCAGCCCCCTCGAAGGCTGAGACCGCATGCTCCACTCCCAAACAAACGACACAAAGCTCGTGTGTGTCCCCACCCGTTAAATAATGCGGGCAGGGAGAAACACACTGTTTGTACACTTGTTTAGTTTCCATCCTTTTCCGCAACAGACAACAGTAAATAGACAGAGACAAAATGACACAGATCGCTTGCTGAGACACAGAAGCTAATGCCGCGTTTCACCGGGTGAGCCTTTATCCCTTCCTGGTCATGACGTCACCCGCCCGTGACGCTCATTCTTTCAATTGGACTAGTTGACATTGATGCTCAGACGCATGCACGCTGGGGGCGTTCCCAAAGCGTCAAGTGACGCATCGCGAGTTCCCTCGAAAGGGAACTAAAGTTAGGGATACCATGTTAAATGTTGGGTAACACGCAATATGGGTGCACTAATATGCTTTAATTCATGTTTAACTAATGCACATATAATCATGAGTTAATGTATGACTCCTAAATAACTAAACCATTAATTAATGATTACTGCATCAGCAACTAATAAAGAGTCTATATGATTAATAGATTAAGTAATAAATTAATTGCTATTAATTAAATGTGTAATTGTGTATTAATTCCTTAATACCATATTTTATTAACTAATAGTGTAAATAAATGTGTTAATTACCACAATTGGTCAAAGCTATGCACTTCAACTTCAAGTTGTCTGCTTTAATTAATCATTAGCTAATGATTTGCAAATGTATCATCATGTTATAACTTTACCTGTTGAGGCACATGACTATTAACTAATTGTTAAATAAACATTTTATTTATTCTGTTTAAACCCTAAAAGAAGGGTTATCTCATGCCTAAGTAGAATAAAACAGGAATTTGTTCTTAACACAAAAATTAAATGAATATTCAATGTTTCATGTAATGGCAAAAAGTATCTCAGTATTTTGTTACTTGTTTACAATACATTTTATTAAAGGGTTAGTTCACCCAAAAATGAAAATTCAGTCTTAAAATCCTCACCCTCATGATTGTTCCAAACCTGTAAGACTTTCTTTCATCTTTGGAACACGAATTAAGATCTTTATTATGAAATATGAGTGATTCTTGTCCCTCCATTGACAGCTACGCAACTACCACTTCAAAAAAATTAATGAAGAAATCATAAATCCATCATCTAATCCATGTGACTCCTGTGGTTTAACCTCAATTTTATGACGCAAGTGCTTTGTTTCCGAAAAAAAAAAAAAAAAAAACAACAACATAATTTACCACTTTACTTACAAAATGTGAATCTTCAAATTTTCTTTTTTGGGTGAACTGACCCTTTAAATATTTTCTTATTATGTCAATAGTTATTATGTTATATGGAAATTTAAAAGAGTTTTAGATGAAAAATCTCATCTAATTACACCTGATTAGAAATAAATTGATACACGGCTGATAGAGAGATTTTCTTTATTTTGTAATACTGTTCATGCTGTTTTTGGTAGTATGCAAGAGGACGCTTTGGTAACACCTGGAAAACAAAGCGAACGTGGGTGTTTGGTATACTTGAGATCAAAGGTGCAAGCAGACACCCCATTCTTCGCCTTGTGAAGAAAAGAAACAAGGAGACCCTTGTTCCCATCATCAAGAAACATGTCAAACGTCAAAGTCTAGTTGTGAGTGATGAGTGGAGAGCATATGCCAGTCTTTCCCAGGAGGGCTACAAGCATGTCAGAGTCAGCCACAGCCAGAATTATGTAGATCCACAAACAGGACTACATACTCAAAACATTGAGAGAGTGTGGCAGACTTACAAGAGAGAAGTTTGGCGTATGCGGGGGAATCGTTCTGAGAAGGCCTTAAAAAACAGCTCAGCTTCATAGAGTGGACCTACTGGTTAGCAAGAAGATATAAACATGGAGTACTTGGAAGACTTCTCAAGGACATTAGGAATGGTAACCGCAGATAAGTTTAGGGACTTTCTGTAAACCTTACTGTCATGAAAGGCAAAATGTATTAATTAATTATTATTTGATGTTTATAACTTTTGATCTTGGCCTTGGGCATTTGAAATGTTGTTGTAGACAAGTATTGAGACAGTTTTCTCATTTTTAAATGCTCAATATAATGTTTGTCACATAATCAGATGGTCCAGATGTGATCCTGATACCCTAGTAAAATATGGGTTGTATTATTTGGATTGTTTTCTATTTAATAAAAGTGAATTTTTTGTCTGATGTGCCTAGTGTTTGGTTGCAAAATAGCATTGAAAGTCAACAGGCACATTTTGTAAAATCTGTAGATTAAAAATTGAAATGTATCTTATAGTCTATAGGCAGTTAGTTGAATGTATGTTACTTGTCTGTTGAAACAGTGTTGTTGAATGTCAACTGATTGTCACGAACACACACAGGATGAGGGAAAATCCAAGTGCAGTAATTTATTAAGAGGGCAATCCAAAATCGTCGTAATCCATGCAGAGGTCAAATATCCAGAGAAGCAATCCAAACCAAGAATGAGTCTAAACAGACAAGAAGTGTGGTAACACAAAACAACGACTCCGTACACATACTAACACAGTCAGGGAATATATACCCATATCTAACAAGACTAACACAGAACAGCTGGGAACAATGATTACGGGGAACAGCTGAGTGCAATGAACTGATGAGTGACAGTGACAGACAGAATGCTGGGAATTGAAGTTAAATGTGAAGGACACCGTGAGAACGAGGACCTCTAGTGATAAACAAGGGAACACAACCAGACACTGTGAATAACCCCCCCTCTATGGAGCGGCTACCAGACGCTCCACGACAACACTAAAACACGACACAAGTGTTCAGGAGGGAGGTGGAATGGTGGAGGATCAGGGGGAGGGATGGTGGGCCAGGTCCGTGAAGGGAGACAGGACAAGACAGCCTATCGGACATCCAGGACGAAACACAGAGTCCATCGGGCGGCTAGGGCGGTGAAGACCCCTCGGGCGGCCAGGGCGGTGACTCAGGCCCAGGTACAGCGGACACCGGCCCAGGTACAGTGTACACCGGCCCAGGTACAGCGGACACCGGCTAAGGTACAGCGGACACCGGCTAAGGTACAGCGGACACCGGCTCAGGTACAGCGGACACCGGCTCAGGTACAGCGGACACCGGCTCAGGTACAGCGGACACCGGCTCAGGAGCAGACACCGGCTCAGGAGCAGACACCGGCTCAGGAGCAGACACCGGCTCAGGAGCAGACACCGGCTCAGGAGCAGACACCGGCTCAGGAGCAGACACCGGCTCAGGAGCAGACACAAACACAGAAACAAACACTGGTTCTGGAACAGACATTGGCTCCAGCTCTGGAACAGACACTGGCTCTGCCTCCAGCTCTGGAACAGGCCTTGGCTCTGCCTCCAGCTCTGGAACAGGCAATGGCTCTGCCTCCAGCTCTGGAACGGGCACTGGCTCTGCCTCCGGCTCATGAACGGGCACTGGCTCTGCCTCCGGCTCATGAACGGGCACTGGCTCTGCCTCCGGCTCATGAACGGGCACTGGCTCTGCCTCCGGCTCATGAACGGGCACTGGCTCTGCCTCCGGCTCTGGAACAGCAGACACTGGCTCCGGCCCTGGAACAGACACTGGCTCCGGCCCTGGAACAGACACTGGCTCCGGCCCTGGAACAGACACTGGCTCCGGCTCTGGAACAGCAGACACGGGCATGTCCAGGATCCGAGCCAGACACTCGAGATAGTCCAGATCCAAGAAGGCAGACGGCACTGGTTCTGCCTCTGGCTCGGGAATGGGTACTGGCTCTGCCTCCGGCTCTGGAACAGGCTTTTGCTCTGCCTTCGGCTCTGGAACCGGCAAAGGCTCTGCCTCCGGCTCTGGAACAGGCAATGGCTCTGGCTCTGGAACAGGCACTGGCTCTGCCTCCGGCTCTGGAACAGCAGACACTGGTTCCGGCTCTGGAACAGGAGACACTGGTTCCGGCTCTGGAACAGCAGACACAGGCATGTCCAGGATCCGAGCCAGACGCTCCAGATAGTCCAGGTCCAGGAAGGCAGACGGAACGTGAACAGTCTCTGACTGGACAGACGGAATGTGAACAGTCTCTGACTGGGCAGACGGAACGTGAACAGTCTCTGACTGGGCAGACGGGACGTGACCAGTTTCTGACTGGGCAGACGGGAAGTGAACAATCTCTGACTGGGCAGACAGAGGTCTCCTCCTCCATCCCTTCAGACGGATTTCTGCCACCTTTGAACTGGACGAAACCATCGACGAAGTCCCAGCGCTTGATGAAACCAGTGGTGAAGCCTCAACTGCCCTGATCTCCTCATGCCTTTGTGCGCGTCTAGAAAAATATTCTAGTAATGAGATGCCATTCTCTCTCTCTGCGGGAGCAAGCTCACTACGTGGAATCCACATGGTGACTGGGGACGAGATCTTCAAAAAAAATTAAAAAAAATAAAACTGAAAATTACCGCTGGATTTCTGAGGACGGAGTCGTTCTGTCACGAACACTCACAGGACGAGGGAGAATCCAAGTGCTGTAATTTATTAAGAGGGCAATCCAAAATCGTTGTAATCCATGCAGAGGTCAAATATCCAGAGAAGCAATCCAAAACAAGAACGGGTCTAAACAGACAAGAAGTGTGGTAACACAAAACAACGACTCCGTACACATACTAACACAGACAGGGAATATATACACATATCTAACAAGACTAACACAGAACAGCTGGGAACAATGATTACGGTGAACAGCTGAGTGCAATGAACTGATGAGTGACAGTGACAGACAGAATACTGGGAATTGAAGTCAAATGTGAAGGACACCGTGAGAACGAGGACCTCTAGTGATAAACAAGGGAACACAACCAGACACTGTGACACTGATGCACTGTTCACAAGCAACTGAATGGGTACTAATAACTAGTAGAGTCTCAACGAATGGACTGTCAAAATAAAGTTTTACCATATATTGTTTTTGCCTGATTCGTACAGTGCTTTAAACACAATCAGACCCTGAAGATGAAAAGAGGCTGACATGTTCCCTAGATGCCCCTTATATACTTACTGGTCGCACTAGTATGATGTCATAGGCTGTCGCTGGCCAATAAGATTGCTGTGATCTTTTATTTAAAAGGCTAGAGCAATTACTAGAGCGGCCATATGTGAAAAGGCCTCAAGTGTTACTCTGACAGGACTGATTTCCTCTTCCTCTTGGGTGTGACGTCCATCAGCGCCTCTACATCGCTTATGAAGGTCACGTGATCACACTGTGATGCTGAAGTCTGAACATTTACTAAAGAGGAAACGGTATTTTTAAAGACGTGATGCATTCAAGAAGAACAAGGCCACTGACAAAAAAAAATGCCTATAACTTCTCATGATAAAAACATTCAGATTAATCAATTCTGTTTCATTAGTGTGTTTTAAGTTATTTGTTTATTTAACACTTCAGGTGGCTATTAATACATCGTTAAATTGGAGGTTTATCAAATGCACAGTTGCCGATTCTGGCAATAAAATTTGTGTTTTGACGTCACTGCCACTGCAATACCTTTCAGTGTTACAAGCTGGGTTAATTGGTCTACATATGCAAATTAAAGTAGTTTTAAAGTTATTCAAGCAATTATATTCTCTGTTTCCTACGAACAGGTTCCTTATCATTACTATCTATATGCAACTGATTAAATATAGATATTCCCAAGTTTGAAAACATGGACTGATATAAAGTTTCTCTCAGTTTAATGTTTATGCTTTAGTCTAATGTTGTCTGTTAAAACTCTTCCTCTGCTCGATCTGCACTAGTTGAGGTGTCATAAGCTCCTGTTAAAATATGTGTTAATCACATGTCATTCAGAATCTGAAAACGCCTAAACTGGTTTCCTCCTGATCATTTGTAGTGCTATCACTGGTCACGGTTGTTGGTGAAACGGGTAAGAGCATGATTTTATAACTGTTCTGTCAAATATCTTAAGTGTGGGGGATTTATGGGATATTGGTTGGGGCTAGTTGTCACATGGCTGTGTCTCAGTAACTATATGGTTTAAAATCAAAAGTCCAATAGCAGAAATGTTTTCTCTAGCAGTGTTTTGTATGTTGGTGACAAACACCTTAAAACTCATGATAAAAAATCAACTTTGATATTTTAACAACAGATAACTGTATAATAAAGGCTGACTATATAATGAAAGCTGCTGTCAATCAAAATGGGTATTATAAATAAAGTATTTTATTGATTACTTTTTAACTTTAAGCTAAGAACGTCTCTGGTTACTCAACGTAACCGTAGTTCCCTGAGAGAAGGGAACAAGACATTACGTATGTGGAAAACCCTTTTCCATTGAAATGCTGTAGCCTGTCTGAATCACTCTTTTGCTTGCATATAGCAAATGGCGTCCGAGTATTCGCCTGATTGACTGAGACAGCCACTATATAGGCGATGTCGGGTACCAAATACCTCAGAATCTTTCAACTGAATGAGAGCTATTGAGGCTGTGAAGAATTTTTCACACAGCAATTTACGTAATGTCACGTTCCCTCCTCTCAGGGAACTACGGTTACGTTGAGTAAGCAGAGACCTTCCCTTATCAAGCCGGTTCCTCAACATTACGTATGGGGAACGTATAAAACCCCGCTGTGTGGAATTGAATATACTGCCAGTCTAATTAAGTGGGTATAGATAATGGGGACAACATTAAGAATGTGTTTTATTAACAGTAGATCATTTCACGGACGCAAGAGAATAATATGATACTGTAGCATCTTGCGCTGCTTAGACGACCTGGTTGAAACCATGGTTTGAAACAAACGCCAGCCGGGGCATGTCTTCAGGCGACTCGGTCACCCAATGGTTGCTCAGCCTTCTCCTCTTGCACTGACAGAACGTGTGGTGCAAATGAGGGAATGTCCAAGTTATAAAATCTCGCAAAAGTGAGACAGTAACCTCTGTTTCGACAGCGAGACGCCCTTCTTAGCAACAGCAAAGCAGACAAAGAGCTGCTCTCAGGCTCGAAACTGACTAGTTCTGTTCACATAAGCAGGTAGCACACGCATGGGGCACAGAGCGCATTTCTGTGACACTTAACCGTGGTTAGCTCAGAGGGGCAGAATGCTTGTATTGTGATCACTTGGGCTCTGAAAGGGCTTGAGAGCACTTTCGGTGTGTAGCCGTGTCTGGGGGTGGGTCTGACCATGCAATCGTAGGGGCCGATATTTATACCCCCCAAAGAAAGTTCGTTATTAAGGGGGTGTTTATCCACTGAATGGCCATCTAGCATGTCATGAGAGACG
Organism: Siphateles boraxobius; assembly: GCF_051911475.1. Classification (NCBI taxonomy): domain Eukaryota; kingdom Metazoa; phylum Chordata; class Actinopteri; order Cypriniformes; family Leuciscidae; genus Siphateles; species Siphateles boraxobius. The sequence continues at coordinate 2,892,721 of NW_027509108.1, read as the reverse complement.
GCGATAGCGGCCCCGTAAACTTTCAATGTAGAGAGGGAGCTGCCAGCATCTAGACGTTCCTGCAGGAATGTCAAAATAGTGGAGATATCACAACCCCTCGGGTCTTCATGTCTGACACTAGTTTGCAAACACTCTCCATTTCAATGTCTATAAGTACCTCATCGAAGAGGCTCTGGCCTCCGCTATCGTTTGTAACACTCTCTGTGACACGATCCACTGGTTCACTCCATATTGACCTACCACACATGCAGGTACCACAATTCCAGACTGGGGTGCCATATGGTGCCCTTCACCTGGGACAAAAGGTCCCTTCTCAGAGGTATCCACCATGGGAGGAAGGACGACAGGTTCACCAATTCCAGAAACCATGGCTGGTTGGGCCATTTCGGTGCTACCAGAAGCAGAGCATTCCTCTCTTCTCTGATCTGTTGCAGCACTAGCAGCATTATTTTGGCTGGGGCAAATGCATACTTCCGACCTCTGGGCCAGTGGATTGACAGTCCCCTTTCAGAGGAGCCGTTGTCAGCGAGAAGTACAGCGGGCAGTGGGTGTTGTCTTCTGATAGAAAGAGGTCGATCTCCACTTCGCCAAAAATATTCCAGATCATCTTTATTGTATGAGGGTGTAATCTCCACTCCGTGCGCAATGCCCTTCATGGACAGCATGTCCGCGCTGCAATTCAGACTGCCAGGTACATGTACTGCCCGGATCGAATGGAGTACCCGATCCGCCCCTGCAGGGAGCATGAGCACATTCCTCCCTTGCAATTGATGTACGCTATCACCGCCGTGTTGTCCATCCGGATAAGAATATTATGGTCTTCCATGAACAGAAGAAAACTCTGAAGCACCAGACGAACAGCTTCCACCTCCAAGCAGTTTATATGCCAGCACTTCTGGTCTCTCGCCCACCCACCGAACGCTGGTCTGCCATCGCAGAGGGCTCCCCAGCCTGACAGTGATACATCTGTGGTGACCACCATCCATCTGACCACCCTGCCCATAGCAGCACCCTGTTTGTACATGGTCGTACCGAATCAGAGCGTCAGAGCCTCGAGACATGATTGTGTTATGACAAGGCGCTCCATCCCCGCTCTCCACGCCTATGCCCGGCTCTCTAACCATAGCTGCAGCGGTCTCATGTGCAGTAAGCCCAGCCGGCAGACGGAGGCTGCATCTGCCATTAGACAAAGTAGCCTCTGAAACATTTTCAGGGGGATTGCCTTGCCTTGCACGAAAGAGGCCAGTGTACTGTGAATGGACGTAATTCTTCATTCTGATAAGCGCACGAGCATCGTGCATGTGTCCAGGACCTTACCCAGAAAAGTAATGGACTGGCAGGGCTGAAGAGTGCTCTTTTGCATGTTCACCGATAAACCCAGACACGCCAAATGGGAGTGCTCCTCGAGAACACTCCTCGCTTGAGCGATGATCAGCCAGTCATTGAGGTAGTTCAGCAAGCGCATTCCACTGAGCCTCAGGGACGAGAGCGCTGCATTCATGCACACTGTGAGCATGCGGGGGGCTAAAGCCAGCCCAAACGGTAATACTTAGAATTGGTATGCAACACCTTCGAATGCAAATCGCAGAAAGCGCCTGTGATGAGGGGCTATCTGTATGTGAAAATAAGCGTCCTTTAGATCCACTGCAATGAAATGGTCCACTGCTGGATGTGCATGAGGATCTGCTTCACTGTAATCATTTTGAACGTGCGTTTCGCAAGCGCTTTGTTTAGCAGTCTTAGATCAAAGATGGGTCGCATACCCCCGTCTTTTTCCAGAACAAGAAAATATCTGCTCTTCGGGTACCATCTCTGCTGCCTGCTTGGCCAGTAGGGAGGAAATTTCTGCCCGTAGCAGCGGGGCGCTCTGTTCTGATACTCTGATATCTGTTCCGATACACCAAAGCGGGGTGGTCTGCGAGTGAACTGAAGAATATATGCGCGCCTTATAGTGTTGATCACCCAATCTGACACCGCCAGGAGCCTCTCGATAAAGGGGGCGGCGGTGTTTGCTGTGGCGAGGGCTGCACGCCAACCGCCGGAGAAACATTGCTGACTAAACGAATGACAGGTGACTCTTCGCACGGGGACACATGCACCTACATTCTCAGGTTGCTCCGAGCTTCCGCTGTGCCAAACATCTCCCATGAGATGGATCATAAGATGACCAATATATCGGAAAACATTTGGAATGGGTCAGACATGATTTTGACCACTTTTTACGTTTTGTTTTGTAGAAAGCCTTTCTTTAAAATTAATTTCGTTTTGTATAAATTGTATTTTAATTTTAAGCAATGTTTCATCAACAAATTTGCCTGGATTTATAAATAAGAAGCAAATATAGTAGACAATATAATCAGAACATGGAGGCACCGGCACTTGAACTGGAGCGGGTCTCATAAATGAACCAAAACTCAGACCTGAGAAGTATATCTATAGAAAGCTCGAAATGTCTACTTTTAAACAAAACAATTAAAAACTAAAAGAAATTGGCTACTCTCTGCTTATGTAGGCTAATTCATATGAAGTGTGCATTTCTCTCTATAGGTGCGTTCACTAGCTACTGCGAAGATGGCGAGTCTGCATCGTCAACATTATCTTTGCAGCCACTAACATAGAAAACACTAGTTTATTAATAAACAATTAAAATGTTTCATGCATAATCATTACTTTTGCCGGTTCTTTGTGGCAAGCTTTATTTCAGGTGTTGCGTGATATCTCTGCGCCCCAAGTATCAGTGCTTGTGCTTCCCCCCATATAGTCCCAAATCAATCAAAAGCTGCTCCATTGTGCATTCTCCTTATATATACACTTATCTTGAGGCCACAAGATACTATCTTGAGGCCACAAGATAGTTAAAAAAAATTTTTTTGGACAAAGTGGGACTAGGGGGGCTCCGTAGACATTAACATTCCCATTAAAGGGGTGGTTTACTGCTTTTTTTCTTTGCATGATTGTGTTTATGGGGTGTAATATAACATGTCTTCGTGTGTGTTTTTTTTTTTTTTTAAAAAGCCTTATTTTTCATAAATTTCACCTTTATTGTAAGCCGCTTTCTCCTCTGTCATTTGAACGACCGGTTGACTTCCTGATTCTATGAAACCACTCCCTCAGAAACAGGTAATGGGCTCAGATTGGTTAGTTGGGCCGGTGTGTTGTAATTGGCTAAACTGCGTAGTGCACGTTGTCCGGAAACTTCACGCCCATTACCTTTACGGGCGAAAGTTGCATGTGCTTTGGTCAAATTTAAATAATCGTGTCAGTAGCCTACTGCTGTATTAGTTTGAGCCAAAATCAGACCCAGAAAGCGGCAATGAAGAGGGTCAAGCAGAACCTACCCACATCTCTTACAAAACGTTTCTGAATGGTACATTTTTTTTTATTATTATTATTCTATTCTATTCTTTTCTATTCTAGGCTACTATTATTATATAAGAATTTCGATACGCTGTTACTTGAAAATGCTACTGCTGCTTGTTAGCTTTTGAGATATGGTTTTCTCCTGATTAAACATTTAACTGAATAAATGACAGAGTTATACCGTTTTTTAAAGTTATTGTTTTATCGATATAATGAAAAACCGTTTATCTATTCACAAAACTTAGTTTACTCAGTGTATCTTTTTCTTTAGGTTAGGGATGGGCATTCGATTAAATTTTCTTAGTCGATCGTCGGGAGAATTAACGATCGACTATCGATTAATCATTCATATTTTTATATTCAAATTTATTATTTATTTTTATAAATTAAAAATGCAATGAAAATACAAAAATACAGCGCGTTTTTCCTCGATTAGGTCTTTATTACAAGATGATCAACTTGTGGCAGTAAAACTGGACGTTCGGTTAGGCTAAACTTGAAGATATATGCGCTGCGGTGCTCGAAAGCAACGGAACCTGCAGCTGCGAGTTGGCGTTCTTAAACAGAGACCCTCGTTTGTTCCAAAATAATAAATAATAAAAAAAATCATGTTAAACAATAACTTAACCAAAAACATAATAATACTTAGATCTGACAGGTTTTGTCAAAATGTAACTCAAAACTATCCAAGAACGGAGTCGAGAAAGAGGGTGAGAGAAATTAATTAGCCTACATACTGTAACAATCAATTCGGCTAGGCTACTTAACAAAGCCTCATAAAAAATAACTAGTAACTCACATACAACTTCTACACCAGTCTACTGATTTTTGTTGAGAAAGATAAGCATGTTGATGACATGATCTGAGGTCAGACGCGACCGCAACCTGACCGTCAAGCCTCGTTTAAACTTTCGCCTGGCTCTGCAGCGCGAGTCTCCACAGACTGCGCGCGCACCTCCCCAAACAGACGAGGCGTTTATACTCGACGCGCTCGCCTGTGAAACACCGAATACCGCAATGACGTCATTTTTGCCGCGCTCACCTTCGCGCTCGTGCGGACGCGTCGAGTGTAAACAAGGCTTCAGTCCAGCCGCTGAAAACACCCGCTCTGAGGGGACTGACGTTGCCGGGATGCACAGGTACCTCCGCGCTAACTTGACCAACCAGCCCGGGGAACACGTTCACTTTCCACTCACACTACGCAACGCAGCAGCATTAGTTTAATGATAATCGATAAGAAATTAACGTGATCGACGAAATTCTTAATGATCAATAATCGATCGTCGATTAATCATGCCCATCCCTACTTTAGGTACACATTTGTCTTATACACACAAAATAGCATCGAACTTACTGGCTACTAAAAACAAACAGCGTTGGCATTGGATTACGTTCTTGATCAAATCGAAAAATTACGTCATAAAGTATACATGGAAAATACATTTACAAAATTAGTAAATAATTACAAATTCAGGTCCAAAATGTTTGTACGCGTTTGTCATAGACACATGAAATTAGGGATGTGCGGTATACCGGCCGTTTCACACCGCAAGCGTCACACCGCGAGCAGGAGCAGCGCGTGAGTGTCAAGCAGGAGCGTCGCGTGAGCAGCAGTGAAGCGGGGGTTTCGGCTTCGAGTCTATTTTTGCTGCGCTGCTCACGCTCAATTAAAGTGAAAGCACAGTTTTGATGGACACAATTAATATGATTTCACACAAAAAGTGCCCAAAACGCATAGAATTTGCATGTCTTGTGTGTTTTAACAAGAATTGCAGTATGTCAGAAAAGGAAATGAAGACTAACATAAAGAAAATAACATTTAATAGAAAATGTACCCATCAAACTTGTTTTTAATTATTCA
>NW_027509108.1:2722500-2882500 GCF_051911475.1 Siphateles boraxobius | reverse complement strand
AACAAGAGGTGAAAACGCTCCTTCAAAAAGAGGCTATAGAACGGGTTCCCTCCTCCCAGTTTGGAGTCAGGTTATTACAGTCGATATTTCATCGTTCCAAAGAAGGATGGGGGGTTGCGTCCAATTTTAGACCTGCGCATATTGAATCGCTCGGTAGGGAAGCTAAAATTCAAGATGCTCACTATCAAGCAGATCGTGTCTCAAATCAGGTCCGAGGACTGGTTTGTCACGATAGATCTGAAGGACGCATACTTCCATGTGTCCATCCTTCCACAACACAGGAAGTTCCTGAGGTTCGCCTTCGGGGGCGAGGCGTACCAGTACAGGGTTCTTCCGTTTGGCCTAGCTTTATCTCCCCGCACTTTCACGAAATGCATGGATGCAGCACTAGTGCCTCTGAGGCTTCAGGGCATTCGTATTCTCAATTACATCGACGATTGGTTGATTTTAGCTCAGACCGAGCAGATGGCGGTTCGGCATCGAGATGTCGTCCTCGCTCATATCAGAAAGTTGGGGTTGAGGCTGAACGCAAAGAAAAGTGTATTATCTCCTTCCCAGGAGACCACTTTTCTGGGTGTCGTTTGGGATTCGGTATCGATGCGGGCGCGACTCTCTCCGACCCGCATCGCTTCGATTCTCTCAGCTGTGAAACAAGTGAAGCTAGGCCAGCTACTCACTGTCAAGCAGTTTCAGAGACTGTTGGGTCTGATGGCAGCAGCGTCCAACGTTATACCTTGCGGCCTGTTGTACATGAGACCGCTACAGTGGTGGCTCAGGACCAAGGGATTCTCCCCGAGGGGAAATCCGCTCCGCACGTTCAAAGTCACGCGGCGCTGCCTTCGTGCTCTGGTCATGTGGAGAGAAACTTGGTTCCTATCCAAAGGTCCTGTGCTGGGGGCTCTTTGTCGTCGCATAACGCTAACGACGGATGCTTCCCTCACAGGGTGGGGGGCGGTCATGAGTGGTCGCCCAGCCCAAGGTCTGTGGCAGGATCATCATCTTTCGTGGCACATAAATTGTCTAGAGATGTTGGCTGTGTTTCAGGCTCTGAAACACTTCCTAACAGACCTGAGAGGCCATCATGTGTTAGTTCAATCAGACAACACGTCGGTGGTCTCTTATATAAATCATCAGGGGGGCCTGCGGTCTCGCCGGCTTTACAAGTTGGCCCGTCAGATCCTCCTGTGGTCCCAAGGGAAGCTACTATCTCTGAGAGCAATGTATCTCCCTGGGTATTTGAATGTGGTAGCAGACTCCCTGTCGAGGCAGGGGCCGAGGCCAGGGGAATGGAGACTCCACCCCGAGGTGGTGGAGCTCCTTTGGTTGAGTTTCGGTCGCGCCGAGGTGGACCTATTCGCTTCCAAGGAGACCACTCATTGTCATCGGTGGTTCTCCATCACTCTTCCAGCCCCCCTGGGGTTGGATGCTATGGTGCAGCCGTGGCCGAGGTCACGTCTGTACGCCTTTCCCCCGATTGCTCTGTTACCAGGAGTTCTGGAGAGGGTCCGCCGGGACGGGGTCAGTCTACTACTAGTAGCCCCGTTCTGGCCGGCCCGAGTATGGTTTGCGGACCTGATTTCTCTCCTGGACGGTTCTCCTTTGGAGCTCCCGGTCAGGAGGGATCTACTCTCCCAGGCGGGGGGCACGATACTTCACCCCCGCCCAGAATTGTGGAAACTGTGGGCTTGGCCTCTGAGGGGGCCCAGCTCATAGACTCCGGTCTCTCAACCGAGGTTGTTGAGACCATTCTTAACTCCAGAGCTCCATCCACGAGGAAGCTTTATGCCTTGAAGTGGAAACTTTTCACTTCTTGGTGTGGAGAACACCTGCAGGACCCAGTTAACTGCCCAGTGGGTGCAGTGCTGGAATTCCTGCAGGAGCGCTTCTCCACAGGGTTATCCCCCTCCACACTAAAGGTGTATGTGGCGGCACTAGCTGCTTACCACGTCCCTTTCAGTGGAGTTTCTCTTGGGAGACACCCGCTTATAACTCGTTTCCTCCGTGGCACTTTGAGGCTGAGGCCAGCAGTTCGTACGAGGGTGCCGACTTGGGATCTGGCCATTGTATTAGAAGGTCTTTCCCTAGCTCCTTTTGAACCTATCGAAGAAGTTCCCGAGAAGTTTCTCACTTTTAAGACTATCTTTTTGCTTGCTATCTCTTCACTAAAAAGAATCGGAGATTTGCAGGCTCTGTCGGTTTCACCCTCGTGCCTGGAATTTGCACCTGGCATGGTTAAAGCTTTTCTGCATCCTAGACCAGGTTACGTTCCTAAGGTTCCTACTAATATTGTTAGACCTACGGTTCTGCAGGCTTTCTGTCCTCCTCCATTTATGTCATCGGACCAGGAGAAACTTAATTCACTCTGCCCTGTTAGGGCATTAGACGCTTATGTCCACAGAGCTGCCCTGTGGAGGAAATCAGAACAACTTTTTGTATGTTTCGGGCCACCCAGGAAAGGGTGTCCGGCGTCTAAACAGAGAATGAGCAAGTGGGTGGTTGAGGCTATCTCACTTGCTTATGAGTCGGCTGGCCAGCCTTCACCTTTGGTTGTCCGAGCTCACTCTACCAGGAGTATGGCTGCTTCTAAAGCTCTTTTTTCGGGGGTTTCCCTGAGTGATGTTTGTGATGCGGCTGGATGGTCTTCACCGCATACTTTTATTAAGTTCTATGACCTAGACTTAAGCTCTACCCCTGGGGCACAGGTGCTCTCGTCCTCTGTGCGCTAGTCTCACATGACGGTCATTTGGTCCTATGGCGACGTGGGTATTCGCGTTCCCGCAGCGTTTGACGCAGCTCGAAGTTCCCTTGAAAGGGAACGTCTCGGTTACGTATGTAACCCTAGTTCCCTGATAGGGAACGAGACGCTGCGTCGCTCCGCCATACTCCCGGCACTCCCGTTAGCGCTTCCTTCAAGCCTATCAGAAGCTAATGCGCTTGTGTTTTTGGGGTGCTTTATAGTTTCCTGGTCGATGACGTCACCCGCCTATGACGTTTCATCTCTCCATTGGGCTGATTCCATACGTGCTTCATGACGCACAACGCAGGGGCGTTCCCGCAGCGTTTGACGCAGCGTCTCGTTCCCTATCAGGGAACTAGGGTTACATACGTAACCGAGACGTTTTTTTGTGCATGTTTAGATAGATTATTTAGGTAAAGTCACAGAGTTTCATGCCCCTGAGATGAAGGTAACACTTTTAAAAAATGAAGGAAATGTCCAGTGGGACTTTGGGGTCAGCTGGTACCCCAAACACTGATTAAGAGTTAACATGTGTTTTGATATTTATTATACTCTTATTATTAATATGTTATTTACCCATAAACTTGTCTTTAGGAATCCATAAGTTATAGTAGCAAGAATAACTTTGTTAAACCTTTAGGGGCGGTTTCCCAGACAGGGTTTATATTAAGTCAGACTAGGCCTTAATCTACTTAATCATGTTTTAAAAACACAGATTAAGTACAGATTACTAACAAACAGACTTCCACATTTCTTTTCTTTTTATTCCAAAGCTGATGTGTGCAATGTTTTTTGCTTGCATTAAAATAATTGTCTCTTGTTTTTTTTTGTTTTTTTTATTGCAGTCTTTTTTGTTGCTTCCATTCATGCTTCTCAGTTCCATGCAATTTTAAGATTTTCTTGGTTCATTCCATATATTTGTCAGTTTGTTTTACAGTTTATTCAAATTGCTAGGACACTGAAAGTGGAATTTGAGGCTCACTCGGTGAAACCATTCACTCATGTACCCAATCTTTAGAGCAAGTCTGCAAAAATACAAGGACATTATATGCTTTGCACTCAGTTTGCATTTGAAAAACAAACCTTTTGCCAAAACTCTAAACGAGCCATCAGTAAGCTGGTGTGTGGTGGGTGTTCTGGCACAATATGGCTGCCATCGCATCATCCTAGATGCTGCACATTGGAGTCACTTTGGTGACTTTGGGTGTTCCTGTGCACCCAGGAACCCTGCATCTTCCCTTCTTGTAACACATTATTTACCATTGTGAGGTATTGTCCAATACATCCTTGAAGAGCAACAAAAAGAAAAACTAATTTTGTGAACATGTAAAGTAAAAAAAAAACTTCATAAAACCTGCCAAATGGCTTCTCTACACCTTCATACACACACAAATATTTTTTATATACAGTTCGTGTCAATTTAAATATGATTACTAAAGCAAATAATCTTGCTTTCTTCTCACACTATATGCTCCTGTGACCATGTGTCAGAAAAGGACGTCCCACCTTCAAATGGTGCTTGATAGTGACTCCCAAACATTATTGTACACAGCAAAATCCCCAGTGTTAAATTAACACTACTCAGTGTTTATATGTCCACACTCTCAGAGTGTTATAGTAACACTGAACCAGTGTTGAAGTGAATGAGATAATTAAGTGCTTAATTGAGTGATGATTGGTCATTATTGTTTACAAGTAGAGTCACTGAAGGAAAAAAATGGTAATTGGTATGTTACCATTATGGTGATCAGTGGTTGCTTTAGTTGGCATCTTGACCCTTAAGTCATTAAGTTTAGAGTTTGTTTGACTGCTGTACCTGAGTTATAGCAGTCATATAGAGGAAAGGTGATCTGATAGTGTTGGTTGAGTTTTTACATAATCATTTGACCTGAATGAATCACTTGTAGCGTTTATACGCCCGTATAAATATAACTTATTATTATTCATAACGGATTATGATCAATAAATAATAGTTTAATTATTTTCAGAATTTACTGTAGCAGAATCAATAGTATGATCATTTTATCAGTTAATCCAATGACCGGAACGCATAAAACAATTATTAATTCTAGGAAATATAATATCTTCCTGGCCAAGAAAGACTAATTCCCAGCTAACAGCTAAATTTAGAAATAATTCAAGGGTAAAAGCATAGGTAGCTTTAGATCGCAGTTTAAGACAATAAATCTGTAAGCACCCAATACAAGTAATGCTTCTCTTTTCAAATACAAACAATACTTTATTGATTATAAGACTAACACATAAAACTAATAGTAATAATAGTAATGGTAATAAAACTAACACACACACATGCACACGCATTCATACAAGTTGAAGAAAGAAAGAAAGAGAGTGAGGAAGAATGGGTTTTAGGAGTCAGATGGTGAGATCCCAAGTATCTATATGCACTTATAAGACACAACATGAACGAACCATCAATAATTAATTTCACCCTTTTGTTTCTTAGGTTACTAAATCTGTATAAAAATACACCAGTTCAGTTTAAGAGTCTGGAGGCAGTACTTGCTTGTTTGCGTTCCTTTTTTCCTCTTGGGATTCCCTTTCCTCGTAAAAGGGGGTTTCCCGAGCTAGTTCGTTGGCTGGTCTCTTCGTGTGCCTGGATAGATCTTGGACAGCCAGTCACGTGGTGTGTTGGCGCGGATGAATGAAAGTCTTTGAAGTTGGAAGCTGGTTTTGCAGTTCAAACGTTAAAACGAAACTTTGCAGCAAAACTTAACTTAGAACCGAGACTTTTAACGAGAAAATAAAACAAAGGAAAAGAAAGGAAGGTGAAACGAGTTAGATGGCTTGAATAAATCTGTTTGAACCCATGTTCTTCTGATCTTAATTTGGGTTCTTTGTCTCTACGCGTCTACATGGTTGCTATAACCATCGTCTGCTACACCCGACTTGTTGTTCTGCCGAGACCTTCTTCGAGAGAGAGCCCGCCCGACTTCTGTTCTATTCTTCTAGCGCATTATTCTACTAAAGTCTTCTTCCTTAACTCTGTTCGGGTTTGAGGTTTTAAACTCAAGTGTTTTGTCCCGCCTCCTGGAGGAATTTGGAATTCGGACAATAAGATACTATATGGCTATTTGAGAAGGGGGTCTTTTCTATCCCCCCCCCCCCCCCCCTTTCTCTCATCGTGAATCATGTGTTATCTGTGGTCTGCTTACTCATCAGCTCGAACAGAGGATTCAGTTTAGACATAATTTCCATTTTAAGAACATAAACATTTTTACACAGATTTCAATCAAGCCACCTTCTGAATTAATAATATATGAGCATTGTTATTGTCAACGGCCTATAACAAAACAGCGGTGACACTTCACGAACTGTAGTTCTCCTGAAATTCCCAAAACGATTAAAAGTCAGTCTATATCTAAATATATACTTTAACAGAAGTGTGATATTGACCTACCGTAGCTGCAGGCTCAGGTACCCAAAAGGACATCCCTTTAATGGTTCACCGAAGTCATTCACATCAAATCTCGTTACTAAAAAGACAACGCAGGCGAGTTGCCAGTCGACCAGTTGCTGAACTTTAACAACAATACAATCAATTAAAGTTGCGAGCAGCATTTAGCGGTGTTCAAGCAGTTAAGGCCGTTAAGCACAAAAGCATCAAAAGACATTAAGTTTTATTTAGCATTAATTTAAACACTGACATAATAGATGGAAAAGACCATTTACAGCCAATACAGGCAATGTACCATATGGAATATATGGTTTTAAAGCTTTTTAACAGTTATAGCGCCACCTATTGTCCGATCTCCATAAAATTTTGCATGTTTGTTAATGATGTTATTACACATATGCTCACCAATTTTTGTGAAGTTCTGAGTTTTTATTTATGATTTATAGGCTTTTGAGTGAATTTTGCCACGCTCATTTTCTAAATGACCCTGTTACAGTGAACCAAAGGGCAAAGTTCAACTTTTTTTCGATAATTATTGATCTAGAGGGTCCAGAGAATTGTCCTAGACTGGTCTGGTTCCGATCGGGCGAAAAACCTAGGACTAGTTTGCAAAAGTAGGTATTTAATATATTCGTGAATATTTAATGAACGGTTTGATTGACAGCAATGGTTCTAGAGGCAAATTTGTTCAATATGAGATCTATCAAATGATATGCATTTTGTGGAGATGTGTGCAACACCACGTGATTACAGAGCCGTAAAACTCGTTAGCGCCAACTAGTGCCCAATCGGGGTTATACTCTGATAGGTTCTCCCCAAAAGTGTGGCCTACCATCTGGCCGAGTTTCAAGTCTCTAGGCCTTACGGTTTGGGCTGCACGATGCGTTTTAGGGGATTTTTTTTTTCAAATAGCAATTACAATAGGTTTTCAGCACTTCGTGCTTGAACACCTAATAATAATGAGACCTTTTTGACAGTTATAGCGCCACCTATGGTCCGATCTCCATGAAACTTTGCATGCTTCTTCACCATGTTATGACACATATGCTCATCAATTTTTGTGAAGTTCTGACTTTTTATTCATGATTTATAGGCTATTGACTGTATTTTGCCACGCCCCTTTTCTAAATGACCCTGTTACAGCCACCCGATTGCAAAATTTCAACTTTTTTTTTGATAATTATTGCTCTAGAGAGTCCAGAGAATAGGCCTAGACTGGTTTTATTCCGATCGGGCGAAAAACCAGGGACTAGTTCGAAAAAGTAGGTTTTGGACAAAATCCGACATAACTACCGACATAACTTTTTTGACATAAGCTTAAATTTCCGTTTTTCCGGTAGGATCTTAGCCAGCGTCTTTAGTTCCGCATAGCGCGAAGTGTATAGCGGCAAAACTTTAATAAAATTCATTTTCTCAGAAACGGAGACAACGATTTTAGAAACTGATTCGCTAGTCGGATTTCGCACGATATGAGAGAATACTCACCCTCAAAGTTGTCGATGTAGGTCGAAAAATATAATTTAAAGCCCTTCTCTTTCTTACTCTTATGTGTGACAGCTAACTGCCTCACAGTGTTGCTAACATCATTCACGTTAACCGCAGGAAGTTTTTGTAAACAGCGAGTGTAATTTGCCATTATCTCCACCTAATGCAAAACTGGCTTCTAACGCAGCACCGGATGTAACTGGGCGGGCTGAGACAAAACGCGGAAGCGATCGTGCATAGAGCCTATTGGGCTTCTAGCTCATTATGCCACACTACTCTAAAAGTAGCTGCAGGATGCGAGTTATTCTTAACTACAATAAAAGTATAACTCGATTTCAGACGCATTCTGAGTGACAATGTCATTCAATTTTATCCAAGGAATACAAGTGCAAGAGGAAATACATTAAATTAAATCTTAAGTCCATGTACAACTCTAAATTGTAAGGAACTTATATCTTTGATTTCATAGTAACACTTTACAATATACAATATTATATAACAATTTACATTTGTTACTGTAGGCTATATCTTAGTTAATACTACAACTGTTAATTGTTTATTCATGTTATGTCACAGTTAGTGCATTAACTAATGATAACAAATACGACTTTTGATTTTAATGTGAAATTAATGAAATTAATATGAACTAAGATTAATAAATGCTGTTGAAGTGCAGTTCATTATTAGCTAATTTTAACTAATGAAACCTTATTGTAAAGTGTTAATGATTCATGATAGCTAATACTGTCTTTCATACATATAATACATACATTAAATTTACATAATTACCTTCTTGATTCTCACTGTTTTGTTTGGTAAAGTAAATAATATTTAGTAATATTATCATAATTTCCCTATTTTCATTTGATGTGTTATGCAATCTAATAATTGTATCAACATATTTTCTTAGAGTGCCAAGGAAAGAAAGAATAAAAACAAAACAAATCAAGAAGTATTTTTTTTTTTTATTTAGTGCCGTTCTTGGTCCCTCCGCCCCTGCCCCTGAGGAGGCCTGTGCACGCCACTGCATAAGACCTTATCAATTATTTATGATACGGTAAACACGAAAGCTCAAATCTGCTTGCATGACACGCTAGAACCAATTAAGTTTAGGTCTCATCATTTTTGCACTTTCAAACACACATATATTCATTGAATTTGAATGAATAAAGAATAAAAAAAAATTTAAATATTAATTTTAGTATAAGTGATAGTAAAATGAAAGGCGTATTAGTGCCGCTGTGGCGACCCCTAGAGGAGAAAGGAGAGAGAGAGAGAGAGAGAGAGAGAGAGAGAGAGAGAGAGAGAGAGAGAGAGAGAGAGAGAGAGAGAGAGAGAGAGAGAGAGTGAGAGAGAGAGAGCAGTAATATGAATATTACAATTAACCCACATGTGTCAACATTCATTAGGTAATCCGACCTAACAGTATTATAGCATTTATTAATCTATATCAATCAGCAATTAAATGACCAAAAAAATATATGTACTAATGCATGTTTAGCATGTTATGCAATGCACTAAACTAATATGAACCCAAACAGTAACCAAACCAAGATGAATAAATGCAATAAATGTTGATAATTCTCTGTTGATGCATGATAGCTAGGTCACTGAATCACAAAAACCTTGGATTTGTTCAGATATGCATAACTCTTTTTCTGTGGCTTGTTTGGAACTACCGTCATTGGAGAAATAGAGCGAAAACAGAGAATGTTTACAATTTTATGTCTAAAATGTCAAATCACAATATTCACTCTTTGTTTACTGAACTGAAATATTCTGGAAATATTTTTGAATATCATATGTTATAAATGTAAAATACGGCCATTTTTTCCACCACATCTTGAATTTTGAGTGTATATTAATTCTGCTGGCATTTTGCCCCCGAACCCCCTGATAACATCTGACCCTGCTTCAAGAGAAACATAAAATACGACAAAACATCATTAACAGTTTTCTATGTTGTTTTTCGTCATTGGAAAGAGTGACATATTTGGCTTTAAAGCGTGATTTGAAAGAAACTGTGGCAAATGTTTGTGCGAATGAATGTACGTTATACAAAACATATGCCATCATTAATTATCATTTGAATCTATTGACAGTCTTAAGCTACATTTGAAAACATAATTTTGTATAAAGAGGGATGCTGTTTTGACCACTATTCTCTCTAGATTTAACGTTAGTCAAATTAACTATAACAAACAGGTTAAACAAGCCATAGCTTACTTTTAGACGTGGTGAATGAAGTTCGAGGTTGTGATGGTCGTGTCCGATATCCCTCGCCAGTTATCATGCATACAGCAAATCTTCTTGTATGAATATGGTCAATTTCTAGTGTTTATATCCAAAAAGAAACGATGGAGATGTTATTTTATTTAGCGCGCTTACTGTGATGTATGTTTTTTCTGGGCTTGTGCAGCGTCATACAACCGCGCAGAATCTGATGACTGGCGTAAATGCTTACATTGATACAATTGATGTTGCTATGATTTATATAAACATTTATATAAAGTCATTCTCGAGTCATACAGTTCAAGTCAAGTCAAGTTTAGATTAATTGGATTTCAAGTCAAACTCAAGTCATTTTCTTAATTTAGTCAAGCAAGTCTCAAGTCCTTAAATTTGCGACTCGAGTCAAGTCATGTGTCCCCCATCTTTGCAAAATAGCATAAAGTCTGCTATGGGCTTGGAACAGACACAGTGCACAAATCCTCTCAGAATATCCCAGTTTTACAGTGGCTTTTATCCAGTCTCTCAATTACTGCAGCAAGACACAGATGTTTATCATTATGCACTTGACCTACTTACTCACTGCTCGTCTCCAGTCTCTTGCCTTGTCCAAATACCCAAACTTGTGCTCTTGGCCACTTGAGAGCGCGTGCAAACGACATAAAGTAAATGCGTTATACTGTCCCATGTCTCAAAAATGCCAAAGGGCAATGCCCTTAATGCACACTAAACCCACCCTACCTCGAATACCACTTCAGAGTGGTATTTAAGGCTAAGTGTATCCCATCATGCATTATGTTCAGGAACTCATGTGCCCTGAAATCGCGATATGTCGAGGAAAATATTCCACTGTAATTTAAATTAATTAGATACATATAATTTGGCAGTATAAACAAAGTGTTGCACATTTTATTGGTGCAAAGATGAGTATGATATGTGTAGGCAATTTGATATTTATGATATTTATGATATGAGTATGATATGTGTAGGCAATTTGATATTTTTGATAATATGATATTTTGTACAACATTTGCAACTCTTTTTATCACTTAATTGTAAGCACCACAATTTTAAATTTGTGTCTTCTGTTAGTTACATAGCGACTACTGAACAGACATGTAGAAGTGTATTTTAAAATGCAAATTGTTAAAAGTATAATAAATAAAAGCTCTGTAAACACTTGGGCCAAATAGAGGAAATACGTCGTGCAAGTAGACAAGTGGTCAAGTGCAAAGACTGCAAGTGTGGGTATTTGGACAAGGCAGATATATCCCACTGTAGGCTTCACTGAACCCCCCCCGACACATATATAATATATTGGATGAAACATTTAATGCAATGAGAATATGAAAATCTTAATATGTAACAATGAGACCAAAATGACAAGACTTTAAGTTAAAAAATAAGCCAATGTACATTTGTTGTAGGTGTTGATAGTGACATCACTCAGAATGGCTCGTCCTCTTCCTCTGATCGTCCTTCTCATGATTCACGGTTAGTCAATGCAACACTTCAGAAACACTCAAGATAAATTGGATTCTGCATTTTCTATGCACATGCTGCTGTTAAATTGTTCATGATCAATTCTGTGTTTCAGGGGTTTCTAGTGATGGTTGGAATGTGAGTTACAGTCCTTCACACATCTGTGCACTAAAGGACTCAACAGTGATAATGAGATGCACTTATAAATACCCTACTGGACATCAGATCGAGAAAGTGTTCTGGAGCAAAACACTGGTAAAAGATCATGAAGAGTTTCCAGATCTGTCTGAGGATCCTGAATACAGTCAGAGGCTTCAGTATCTGGGAGATAAACAGCAGAACTGCACCGTCAGACTGAGTCATGTGACACTGAAGGATTCACACATGTACTATTTCAGATTCACAACTGATAAACCTGATGGAAAATGGATTGGTAAACCAGGAGTGACTCTTAATGTCACAGGTGACTTTGGTGAGGTTTATCTCTTCTTCTGTGCATTATGTTGAATAATAATCAGTGTATGACAGCAGCACTAGATATAATGTGTGTGTTGTGCTCAGATCTTCAGGTGGAGTCTCCTGAGAGAGTGACAGAGGGAGATTCAGTCAGTCTGACATGTAAAAGCAGCTGCGCTCTGACTGACAGAGCAACATTCATCTGGTACAGAAACTCACAGCCATTAACTAAGAGAAGAGACAGAAACAATGAACTCCTGCTGCAGTCAGTCAGAAGAGAGGATTCAGGCAGATATCGCTGTGCTGTAGACGGACACACTCACATCTCTCCTGCTGTTCAGATCAATGTCATGTGTGAGTACAGATTCATTTAGTCTTTTAAAAAACTAAAGATTGAGTTAGAAAAATATGATTTGAGGTTTTAATTTGTGTCCATTTTAGACCCGCCAAAAAGCGTCTCAGTGTCCATCAGTCCATCTGGTGTAATAGTGGAGGGAGATTCAGTGACTCTGAACTGCATCAGTGACTCAAACCCTCCTGCAGAAATCAGCTGGTTTAAAGGAGGAACGATTGTAGGATCTGGAAGAATCTACAGCATCTCAAAGATCAGCTCTGATGACAGTGGAGAATACAAGTGCAAGTCCAACAATACACATGGAGAGAAATACTCCGATGCTGTGACTTTAAACATCATGTGTGAGTTAATGATGGTTCGGTAAATCTGACATTAAATCATCCGAACATTGTCTGTGATGTTAATTGTTTTGTGTTTTCTGCTTTAGACCCGCCAAAGAATGTCTTAGTGTCTGTCTCTGGTGAAATAGTGGAGGGAGATTCAGTGACTCTGAAGTGCATCAGTGACTCAAACCCTCCTGCTCTGAACTTCAGCTGGTTTAAGGAGAATGAAACCTCAGCTGTTGGATCTGGACAGAGTTTCAGTGCACTACAGAGTGGACGCTTCTACTGTCAGGCTCACAATCAACATGGATCTCAGAGATCAGACGCTGTAACTGTCACTGTTAAAGGTAAAGCAGCTCATATGCTTATATTACTCTTTCTAAAGTGATTCAAATGAATCATTTCAGATATTTTACTCTTTTGTCTCAGTTGCAGGACGTCTGGTGATATTATACACATCCATTGGAGGGGTTTGTGGAGCTGCAGTGATCATCACGATGTTAGTGATTTGGTAAGATGTGTGTCTGTGTTACTCTGTGTGTGTGTATAATTGACTGAGTTATAAAGTTGTGAATACAGTGAGACGTCATGATGAACGAGAACTAAGGCAAAATTTCCCATCCTATCTTTCCACACTGACAGCTACTCAGTTATTGATCAGTTATAGATAAATCTGTGTATTAAACATCAAATAGGTTCTAATTGGTTGTCATTGTATAAAATCATTGTCTTTAAAGGAGAAGCTGGTGTTTGAAAAAGAGAAATTGCACACAGGAGTCTCAGGTGAGAAAAAAATGATTTGGTTTTCAGAAGTTTACTGATCAGGTAAATTAATTCATTTGTAACTAAAAGTGAAAGTCTGAATTAGTGACTTTTTCTAGTGAGTTGTATAGACATTATTTATTTTCTCTCTATTCTGTTTTCTTTTTAATGGTAAAGATGAATCTGTCCAAACCTGATCATGACAGACACCACGCTTATGATGTTGAATTGAATGATCCTGTGTATGAGAATATAACGGTAAGTGCTTCCTACAAAAGACTAAACTCTCTTCACCTTTATCCAAAAGGAATTAAATGCTTAAAATCAGTGTGAAAATATCTATATTGACAAAGTATATGGACATTTAAATAACACTCTCTATTCATAAAGACTGCTCAACTTGATGATTGTAGCCCCGAACTGGACTCGTCTCTGTATGAAAATCTTCCAGTAAGTAAGAATACCCACTAGATAGAGACAAAACCCAATCTATTAGCCTTTACTTATGACAAATGTTGTTGATGCTTTTATATTCAAATATTTCATTATTAATGTTTTCACTTTCCTCTTCTTATTCAGCCTAACAAGAGGCTGTAATGTTTTGGACACAGTAAATATTACAGCCTTTATGCATCTCTTTGTGGGAGGAGCCTTGAATGATTGACAGGAGTGTCATGATGACGTGTGACTGAAGTAAATAAGGGATCATTTTATAGATGGATGTGTGATAATGAAAGTAAACGGTTAATGAATTTATGTAAAACTGTGTAATCACTAGCTTGTGTGTTTCTCTTTATGCTTTTTATCATGTATGAATCTTACTTCATTGAGATTATTAATGTTTTTGACCGTGAGTATCGGTATTGTTCATGTTTCCAATAAAAGGCTCTAGTGTAAAATTCCACACTTTTCTGTCATTCAAGAAATCAAGAATAACAGCATAACAAATATTGAAGACCATTACACTTAGAGATTGCTAGAGAGGAAAAAATAGATCAAACTACATAAGATTATTAATATAAGGATTACTGCACAAAATTCGAAACAACAACATTTCTATAAAGAAGTCCCTAATATATAACAACTTACATTTCAACTTATTCCGTCTACGACGATGTGAGTTGTGAGTGACTAACTGAAACACAGACCACTCAAGCTCTTCTTCGGGTTTTCAGTCTCCCGCTCTGAGCGATACATCGGCCAGCATGAGAAAACATGGGCGATAATAACAATAACTTTATTTTCTATAGTGCCTTTAAAGCAGCTTCTCCAAATGCTACAGTATACGAAAATACAAGTAAAGTAATAAACAAAATACAAAAGAAATCAAACAAAAAAGCAGAGGTAGATAGGTAGAACTAGAAACCAGCAATGATTACCACAATCAACAATAACCTAACTTTCCTAACCTAACAAACAGTTTTTAAAAGCGTTTTAAAAAGTCCAAGCAATTCGCTTTTCTGCAAAAGAATAGCATGGGGTGCAATTTTGCATTTTCTCTGAGATATAAAAAAAGAAGTCTTAACAACGTTTTGTACACGAGGGTAAATGTCAATGGGGAATCAAAGATCACTCCTAGATTCCTTATTCTCTTCTGGAACTCAAGTACAGAACCATCAGAACCACAGAACCAATCAAACAGGCATCTATAAAAGTCATAAAAAACAATTGAAAACCAGATTGAAGTTGCTCAAAAAGATTACTAACAGAAAGATGATCATGCAACTGTAAACCTAACTCATTCTAAAATTTTAGCCAGGAAAGGAAGATTTGACATAGGTCGATTTGTTATTTAAATCATCCAAATCTAAATTTCGCTTCTTGACTACGGGACTAACAGCAGCACTTTTTTATGCAGCTGTGACAACAGCAGTACTTAAGGATTTATTAATTATGTTAAGCACTGCAGGGCACAAATGCTCAAAACAAGACTTAAACAAACCAATATGAAGGGGATCAATATGCAAGTAGTAGCTTTCAAATCTGAACTGTAACAAGTGAGGCAAAATCAGGTTGCACAAAATTTTGAAAACAGGGTACCCGAAAAACTTGCCGCACTAGCATTAGAACTAAAGGAGAGAAAGGTTGCTGTTATACCAAGCAGCAGAGCGGGAATACTTGATTTCACGGACCTTGCGAGGAGCAGATAAATCCAGGTTAATAGTCAGCGCATTATTTAGCTATGAAATGTCATCATCCAAGGACGTTGAGCCCAATTCAGTAAGAGATGAGACAACAATAATGATCTTGGTGAAATAGCTTCGGTATTTAATACTTATGTTACCGCATCAGTGCAGAATTTATCTGACACTTTTAAGAATTAAAAATATAGCAACACCAGATTAAAACAAGACCATTTTTAAGATAACTAAAGTTCCTGAAAACAAAATGTGTAAGACATTAAGCATTTTAAAGTTCTCAAAGGCAAAATATACATTTAAGTGGGATTCAACATTTCTAAAGAACAATATTCACTCCCTCAGCACCCCCATTGCACACCTAGTTAATTTATCGATAAAGCAATCAATTTTTCCAACTGCTTGGAAAAATGCAGTGTTAGTTCCGATTTGCAAGGCAGGGGAACCTACTGATGTAGCTAACTATGGACACATCAGCATTTTGCCGTAACATCAAAGATTGCAGAAAAAGTGGTAACTGAGCAGTTAACCGATTTTCTAAATTCTGGACAAACACTTCATCCAATGCAATTTGGTTTTAGAAAAAAATTACTTGACAGAAATGGCTACCTGCTATTTTGTTGAAAAAATCAAATCAAAACTAGACAGTGGGAGTGCTGTAGGAGCAGTTTTTCTGGACTTTCGATACAGTAAATCATAATGTTCTTCTTTCTAAGTTGTCAAATTTTAATTTTTCTGATGCTGCTATGAACTGGATGGAGTCCTATCTTACCATGAGAAGACAAAGTACCAGAGTTGGGAATAAAATGTCATCATTCAGTAGCTGTTCTGTTGGTGTCCCGCAAGGCTTAGTCTTAGGCCCTTTGTTATTCAGTCTATATGTTAATGATTTACCGCAAGCATGTCCTCAAGTTGACACCCAAATGTATGCAGATGACACGGTCATTCTGGCGCATGGAAGAGACAGATACCAAGTGGCAACCAAATTAACAGCAGCAATGGCAAAAATTGCCACATGGCTCTCTGAGTCTTGCATGACACTAAACGTCAGTAAAACTGTGTATGTATTTTTATATAAGGAAAAATGAAAATCAGCCAGATGTCGTTGTAAATGGGGAAAAAATCCAGATTGTGTCACACTTTTCATATCTGAGAGTTATTCTTGATTCAAAGTTGTCTTTTAAGAAACATATAAAGAAGGTGTGTAATACTGTTAAATTTAATTTAAGAAATTTTAGACAAATTCGCAATCAGTTACCTTTAGATGCTCCCAAATTGTATATGCATTCAATGATTGTCTCACACTTTACATACTGCATCACAAGTTGGTCACAAACTGGAAAAACAATATTTGCTCCACTACAAACGCTATATAAACAAACTCTCAAAGTATTAGATAAAAAGCCATCAGGTTATCACTACTGCAATATCATTCAAAAGCATAAACTCTTGACTAAACATTGCTGAAAATTGTATGTGCCTTGCCAATGTTTGTTTAGTGTACAGAGTAATTAATAATCTGGCTGCGCCCCCATTAAAGGAGTTCACAATATTGCTCTCAGATAGTCGGAGAACAACCAGGGCGACCAGTAGAGGTCACTGTGCCGTACAGCGCAGACGTACTAAGTTTGGCAGATCAGCCTTCTCTATCAGAGCCTCTAAGTACTGGAACTGGAAGATTAGAGACATTAGTACATTTACTTGTTTTAAATATGAAGTAAAATTATGGCTAAAATCTAAACAAGCATGTGCCCATTAATCATAAACTCAAAAAACTCATTTTTGTAGTATCCTAATATTGTTTTGTTGTGTTTATTAATATTGCATTTTATTTTGTTTTGTTGTTCTGTTTTATTGTGTTTTTTTTAAAAAAAAGTGAAACTTTGTTGTCTAAGAGGCTACTTGCGTGATGACGTCTTATGGTATATTTATATGGTTTGTTGGATTGTTAATTGTACGTTACCTTTTCCTGCCCAGGGACTACAGATGAAATTTAGCTTGTAGCTAATTCTGGCATGGCTGAGTGCCATACACTGTCCCTGTTAAATAAATAAATAAATAAAATAAAATATAAAATAAAAATAAACAAAAGTTGCATATACTGTCTGATCAGTTGATTTCCACATTTAAACAAGCATTTACAGCAGCAAACTATGGGATACAGATTTTATTTTTGACATGGCGTTCCTCACAAAAATGACTGCGCATCTGAATTATCTGAGCACACAGTTACAAGGTCCGTCTCAGACTGTTACAGACCTCTATGCACATACGAACACTTTCCAACGTAAACTTAACCTTTTTCACAACGGATTTTCATCCAATCCGGTATATTTGACACACTTCTCTGCCTGCGAGGAGATGTGCAAAGATGCTCCAAAATGCAAGATGTGTTTTGCCAAGTACAGAGAAGAAATTGAACGTCTACAAGAGCAGTTCAGAATTCACTTCCAGGTCTTTCACGTCATGCAGCCTCGCATATGTCAGGGTGTTGTAAATTACCTTAGAGTTGTGCTGTTCTATCCAGCCCACTAGGGGGACTCAATGAGTACTGAATGCACAAGTTACACATGAGTAAGTGTGTTCCTGATGTGAACAAGCTGAATACAGTGTTGATCCATGCAGCTCTTCAAAAAAAACTCAAGAGATGAATAATGCCGTCTTGTAAATGCATACTAGAAAGTATGGACCTCTTCACAGACCCTCTAAATGTGGCTGTCAGTGAGCAGCCTGAAGAGATGCAGCTAAAACACTGGTTACACCAGTTGTAAGTTTGCAGCTAGAAACTTATATTGTGAGCCTTCGATCCCTCCATTACCATTACTGCAAGTTTAGAGGTGAGTATTATTGCTAGTATTAATTTAACATGTATGCAGCTTAATAGGCCTTCAGTCTAGTTTATTGCTAGTAAATCGTATTTCATGCATGTAGGTAGGGCTGGGCGATATGGGCAAAAAAATTATCCCGATTTTTTTTATAAATATCAGTCGATATTGATAATTATAACGATAATGTCAAATCTTTATTTCAAGTTTAAAGGCATATTTTTTGCTCCTAAGGGAAAGTTGTAGAAACCAGAGCATTAATTGTGGTCTTAAACTACTCTTTATTGTCAGAACATATCATGACAAACAAACCCAGCAGGCACAGTACGTCAATGTGACGTCAGGAAGATGTTGGACTCCAACTAATCCAACGTCAGCCAGACGTCATATTTTGGTTGAAAATGAAAGTCAGGTTGACATCTAAACCCAACGTTTGTTTGGCGTCAAGCTCCAACGTCAGACAGATGTTGAATTTTGGCTGGAATAAGCACTGCAAAAAAATGTGACATGCATGGCAGCACAATAAATCTGTGAAGATCTCACCAGAAGAGGAGTAAACAACTCAAACAGCATTACCAGCTTCACTTAATACTAACCAGACTGACTTTATTTCACTTCCGGTTTAATGAAATCAATAGTGGTATTTTAAAGTCACCATGATGGTGGTTAGCGTTTGCTTTAGTCGGACTCTTGACCCTTGCCTCTTTATTATAAAATAGTTAATAGTAAATAGTAAACACTAAATAGTATTTTTAAAAAAACAAGTATATTATGTGATGACACCACTAGATATGCTGTAGAATCAAATGACTTCTATATGAAAACCACATTAAAACCAGAAGTATTAGTCAAATAATCAAAACATTAAACAAGATCAGGGATTCAGGCAATTACATGATGATATAATCAATAAACAGTCAACATCACCTGACCTCATTGTCTCATGGCTTTTTTAGCTACAAGTGTGCTTTATAAACACACAATTATAGCAGCAAGAGAAAAATTTATATTAGAGAGTCAAGGATCAAGAGCACAACTAAAGCAAATGCTAACCACCATCATGGTGACTTTAAAATACAAAATATGATTTAATTAAAATTGAAATGAAATAAAGTAAATCTGGTTAGTTTTAAGTGAAGCTGGTAATAAGTGTACGGCCATGCATTTCACCTTTTTGTTTGGTTTATTCCAACCAAAATTCAACGACTGCACAACGTTGGAGCTTGACGTCAAACAAACATTGGATTTAGACGTCAACCCGACTTTCATTTTCAACCAAAATCCAACGTCTGACCGACGTCGTAGTCTATATCCCGTGCCTGCTGGGATTGCACCCCATAAACACAATCATGCAAAGAAAAAAAGCAGTCAACCACCCCTTTAACAGTGGGCCCCCAGTCTAGTTTATTCCCTCGTGCAACAAATCCCC
This sequence comes from Siphateles boraxobius, assembly GCF_051911475.1. Lineage (NCBI taxonomy): Eukaryota > Metazoa > Chordata > Actinopteri > Cypriniformes > Leuciscidae > Siphateles > Siphateles boraxobius. The sequence goes on along the minus strand of NW_027509108.1, from coordinate 2,862,861 downwards.
TCCTTGGTTTACAAGAATTATAAAAAGTGGTAATGTTGTGGTTCTGTTAAAGCGTTGTGGAACAAGAAAAAGTGTCTGTGTTGTACAGGATACAGCTTCTGTCAGGTCAGGATTTGTTTAAGTTTAAGTTTAATGCAGTTCGGAGGCCTCTTATCAACTCAAAAAAAGAGGAAGTGAGACTAAGGGTTTTAGTAAAGATGATCTTACAAAGTCCCATCAAACTCAGTAAATTAATTTCAAGCATGTGTTCACTTGGCAGGAACTCAACTCAGTATCTGTGAACAATCCTGTCTGAAGAAATAAAAAGTTCCAGTGCTTATGAAAAAGAAACAACAACAAAAAAAAACACGTCTTAAAGAAATGCCTTGAAAATGTGAAGAAATTTGCATGTTATCGACACTTTTCACTTCCTCTTTCTTTTTCCGTTTGGCTAATTCTCATGCTCTGAACGATGCTGCTTCGTCTGTTTCATGATGAGGCATTTTCTTATGTTACAAAAAGTATTCTTTGAATAGTTAAAGTTTTAATCAAAGCTGGTTTTGAAGCTGGTTTTAAAATGTAAAGAGTAAGATAAGGAGCTCATCTTCAAGGCTCATCTTATGGTAGTAAACCTCTGATTCAATACTTTATTTCATCGCTGAAAAAAGGGTAAGAGAATTTCTCTGTTTGTATTATATAATGTTATATTTTAAAGTTAAATAGGAATTATCCTCATTATCTGGATGTGATCATACTGTGTTTAAAAAAAATGCAAATGTTGATGTGGCGAGGCGGTGGAGGGCAAAAATGACCCTAATGTACAAATAGACCAAGATAAAGAGCATACTACGCCACCCTGTTTCTGTGAACGGGGAAATTTCTACCCAAAATAGGGCACACAGGTTATTTACCACGGAAAAGACTTGGTAATAAATACAAAATACTTTTATTTTGTGTTTATATAGAAATAATCTTGCCCTGTTGACTCAGAGCAAGAGTTTATACTCAACTTCAGTGTGCACCAGACAAAATCAAAGAAAGAACGAACTCTCAGGCTGAGGTTACCAGTAGAGCAGTGAGTATCCTAAGACTACAGCAAAACAATCTGTGAGAGAAACCCCAAAAGGGCAAAGACAGTTAGCTTCCCTACACCGGGTGCTTTCAGCTCCTGAAATTAACACACAAAAAAAAACATAAAGGAGTCAGACAGCACTGGTGTAGCCCAATCGGTTTACACCAAATTGGCAGTAAAAACTAGACCTTGGAGAGGAACCAACTGCTAAAAAAAGACAAGCAGCAAAATTTATCAAACAATTCAAATTAATCCAATAATTAATTGGGCTTTAACCAAATTAAATCACATGTCAAATCGCAACCAACCCAAAAGTATTTTGGAAAGGCAGGCCTTTCACTAAATACTTTAATCAAAACGTTAAACATTACAAACATTTGGTGTTCTCAGGTACAGAAAATCACTCCACTTTTCCGCACAGTCCCTAGGAAAAGCACAAACAGAAGAAAGCAACCGAAATAAACAAACAAACACTGCTGGTGGCGATATAACAAACGTTGGGGCTAATGTGCAGTGTTGTGCCTATAAAGGTATCGTTCAATGAACGCGTTCATATTTTGGGCGAATGTGAACTGAATGTACTGTATTACTGCCTGGTGAACATTACTGTGAACTCGTTCATTCTGGTGTCTGTGAACGGCAGCTCTCTCAGTTTAACTTCGTTCAATAGGGTGCCAGATTTCTTTAGAGGCTTCCAGGCAAAAACACAGCTAAAACACACCGTAAACAGGCCTTAATATGAAGTGGAAAAAACACCCAATCTGGCAACACCAGCCACCAGTGTTGCACAGTCGCATGCGTCATCAAAACAAAAAGCATCAAGGAGGCGTCGTATGATCATTTAAACGAGTTTTATGACAATTTTGGTGAGGATGGGAAAAATCTTACATTTCTGTGCAAACTTTGCCCGCCGATAAAATAATTGCTGTCTGTGGTTCTATATGGTCTGTGGCAATCATTTTGAAAAATAATAGCTCACAGCAACATATGGGAAAAAAGAATGGAACCAGGGCAGCGCACTGAGAACCAGCAAGGCCCGCCCTGAGAAACCGATCGTCCAACAAGGAAGGTTCGGGATGTGGTGGAAAGTTCCACACAAGCCCGACCTTCTCGGCGGCCCTGGAAAGCATAGCCTCCCATTCTGGATCGGACTCGGGCAATGCTACACTCCCCGAAGGGGGTAACGCAGCCGAATCTTCATCTCCAGAGGACTGAAGCTCCTCCTCCGATGCTGCGATAGACATCTGGTCATCAGGTGGAGCTCCAAAGGACACGACGGGTCGTCCATGAGAAGGACTAATGAGTTCCTTTGGAGGCTCCATCGGCGGCTGTGAGGCATGAGGGACCCACGGAGATTGCCTCGGCGGGGAAGCCCTCACGGTAATCCTCAGATCACCCCAACCATGCACTGAAGTAGGTCTATTCTGAGGTCCAGAATAGACACTAGATCGGGGCATAGGCGAGGGGACTGCACCTCCCTTGAGGTAAGCGAGTCTCGATCTCAGCGCTGTCATAGTCATATTCCCGCAATGGGAACATGAACTATTCACAAAGGCTGCCTCACCGTGCTGAACGCCCAAACACGAGAGGCAACTATTGTGGCCGTCTGGTGGCGCCAGGGAACGACTGCATCCAGAAACGCACAAGCGGAATGACATACTGAAAAGGACGCAGGGTCACGTTTGTGTTTCTCTTTTTTGAAAGGAAAAAAGAAAAAAATAACTCTCTCCACGAACTCTCACAGTGCTGAGGCACCCAGGAAATGGCCGCAGTGTACAAGCAGTGCTGTAAACACTATGAGAAAACGCCCACCGAAACGGATACAGAAACAAGCTTGCTGTGAAAACAGCAGTTGTGTGAGCTTAAGCTCGCGGCCACTCGCTGATCGCGCCGTCACACCAACACTGAAGAGGAATCTTGAAGGAGTCTCTAATTCAGTAGCAGTCTTTGGGGAATTCGAAGACAAACAGAAGCTCAGCTCCGAAGCGAAAGACAATGAGTGCGTTCCGTCATCAACCGTCAGGGTGGTCTACGCTCCTGCCGCATGTCACAACTCGCCCGCTATCTCCTCCTTTGGAGTCAGAAACATCTGAGGTCACTTCGTGCCGTTTATATTCCGGGCCTGCTCAACCGTGCAGCCGACGAGCTCTCACGGCAGCAGGTGCTACCGGGAGAATGGTGACTCCAGCAGGTGCTACCGGGAGAATGGTGACTCCATCCCCATATGGTCCAGCTGATTTTCAGGCGCTTCGGGACCGCACAGGTAGACCTGTTTGCCGCCCCGGACACGTCTCACTGCCAGTTGTTCTATTCCCTGACCGAGGGGACCCTCGGCACGGATGCTCTGGCACACAGCTGGCCCACGGGCCTACGCAAGTATGCGTTTCCCCCAGTGAGCCTTCTTGCACAGACCTTGTCCGTGACGTGATTCCCGCACGCCAACGTTCATTGGCTCGTTCTGTAGACACTCGAAGATGATAGGGCTCCCAGAAGTGATCTCAATTACGTCGTCACGTCGACGTTATGTCAAACGTGAGCGACTGAAAGGGAACTGAAAGCCACTTGCACTGATACAATATGTCGCTCAGTGCAATGGTCTTGTCTCAAGATGCACACCGGTAATGTTTTTTTCTAAGGCACATTTATTAAAGCTACTCAAATGGCCTAATTCTGGCTTAATATATTTCTGGCCTATATTGCACATAAAAATCTTGTTTTTAAAGACTGTTTTAATTTTTCTGTCATGAAAACTATTTCACAATAACCTGAACTTGTTCTTGCCGAATTTCATAAGATTCACCTTCACAGAAGCTAAAGTAAGTGACTGTATATTGATTGTGTTGTACACTCTAAAAAGAGATGTGTTAAAAAACAACACACATCAAGTGTTGATGGTATTTTGACACATGTTGTGTAGATTTTAACACACAATGTGTGTTAAAATGTAACTGAATAGAAAAGCACTGGGTGGAGGGCTGTTTGTGTTTATGAAAAAATATATATTATATGGTATCTTTTTCGAATGAATTTTTCAAATGCTGCTTTCACTTGTTATTAATAACCAATTTATAATAACAAACTATTTATTTCTGTCAGACGTCTACAGAAGCTCTTATTGAGAATTGCCAGGTTTTGTGTTGACAATTCATTGAATGTTTCATTTGAAGTCACCAGAATCGTGATTAGTGTCAGCTTTATTTGGGATCTTGACCCTTCAGTATTAAACATTAGTTTTCTCTGTAGCTGTATCTGTGTATGTTTTTTGCACATTTGAAACAGCCGAAACTACAATGAGAAAAAGATCATCAGATGATAATATTATCGTCATGTAGTTTGGTTAAGCACAGCAAGTGTTTAAAATCTAAAAGATGACTTTTAAAAAGGTTTGATAAGTTAGCATATTGCTATTAGCTTATATTTTGATTTTGCATACCTGTAGTGTGTACAGGATCTTACACTTTATGCTACCTTATCCTATATTTCTTTAAAAAAATATGTTTTCAGAAAGTTTTAAGCTGCAGCAGAAGTTAGTCAAATACAGACATCAAGAATCAACGTATGAATCTCAACAATGGTGACAAAGCTTCATGTCGCAATGCATGCTGGGTGCCACCATAGTACAAAGCTCATCCATGACTCCCAGCATGCATTGCGGCATGAAGCTTTTCGTTTGTCACCATTGTTGAGATTCATACGCTGATTCTTGATATCTGTGTTTGACTAGTTTCTGCTGCAGCTCAAATCTTTCTAATTTTTTTAAGTAATCCTGCACTTTTAGATAGCTTGATTTAGTTTCACAAGACCGTTATAACTAACAGCATATGAACAAAATAAATGCACACCCTCCATATTCTCAAAAACTTGATCAGATCAGTACTTGCTGATTATGACATCACCAAGATCCACCTGATCATATTTTCTCTCGCCATAACAGATGTATTTGATTAAAATACAGTTACAGCAGCCAAAGAAAACCTAAATGAAGAATAAAGAGTCAAGAACCCAAATAAAGGAGCCATGAATCACGATTCTGGTGACTTCAAATAAAACATTCAATGAAACATCAAACCTCTGTTAATTCTCAATAAGAGCTTGTCTATGTAGATTCATGATGTCTAAAACATCCAAATGTTCAAACAAACTCTTTATTAAACATCACTGGACTACATAAACACAAGTTAACAATACGTGTCAGTGTTCATCCAAACACTCAGTTGTAAAAACACAGGAAGTAACTGGCAAATACACACTGACTACAGTCACATGTGACACATATCTGACACAAGTTGTGTTACTATAACACATTAGTGTGTAAAAAGTTTCAACACACTTCTGTTTAAGAGGAATAACACATTAGTTGTGTTAAAGGTAACAGAAAACGTGTTCAAATCTACACAACATGTGTTCAAATCTACACAACATGTGTTGTCCCTGAGCACACACACTACATGTGTTAAAATCTACACAAAATGTTTTGTCCCTGAGCACACAAACTACAAGTGTTAAAATCAGCGCAACATGTGTTAAAATCTACACAGCATATGTTGTCCCTGAGCACACTACATGTGTTAAAATCTACACAATATGTGTAGTCCCTGAGTACACACACTACATGTGTTAAAACTGACACAACATGTGTAATTTTTAACACATCTCTTTTTAGAGTGTAGGTTTTCCTGCTGGTGTCAGTCAGAATGGCTCCTCCTCTTCCTCTAATCTTCATGCTCATGATTTCGGGTAAGTCAGACCTATTTCTGCTTTTCAACATCCTCAAGCACTACAGATGCAGTTCATTTGAATAAAGAAAATCCTTTCAGATGTTTTCAGTGAAAAAGGATGGGATGTGGCTGAGGATCATGATGCTAAATTGTTCGAGATGATTTCTGTGTTTCAGGGGTTTCTAGTGATGATTGGGGTGTGAGTTACAGTCCTTCACACATCTGTGTACTAAAGGACTCAACAGTGATAATGAGATGCACTTATACATACCCTACTGGATATCAGATCAAGAAAGCGTTCTGGACTAAATTGTTAATACATGGTGAAGAGCCTCCAGATCTGTCTGAGGATCCTGAATACAGTCAGAGGCTCCAGTATCTGGGAGATAAACAGCAGAACTGCACCATCAGACTGAGTCATGTGACACTGAAGGATTCACAAATGTACTATTTCAGATTCATCACTGATAAACCTGATGGAAAATGGACTGGTATTCCAGGAGTGACTCTTACTGTCACAGGTGAGTTTGATGAGGTTTATCTCTTCTTCTGTGCATTATGTTGAATAATAATCAGTGTATGACAGCAGCACTAGATATAATGTGTGTGTTGTGTTCAGATCTTCAGGTGGAGTCTCCTGAGAGAGTGACAGAGGGAGATTCAGTCAGTCTGACATGTAAAAGCAGCTGCGCTCTGACTGACAGAGCAACATTCATCTGGTACAGAAACTCACAGAAGATATTAACTGAGAGTAAATTCAGTAACAAACTCATCCTCAATCCAGTCAGAAGAGAGGATTCAGGCAGATATAGCTGTGCTGTAGACGGACACACTCACATCTCTCCTGATGTTCAGTTCAATGTCATGTGTGAGTACAGATTCATTAGTATTTTTTTTTTTTTTTTTTTTTTGAAGATTGTGTTTGAATGAGTTTATTCAAGGTTTTGATTTTTGTACTTTCTAGACCCTCCCAGGAGCGTCTCAGTGTTGATAAATGGATCTGGTGAAATAGTGGAGGGAGATTCAGTGACTCTGAAGTGCATCAGTGACTCTGAAGTGCATCAGTGACTCAAACCCTCCTGCTCTGAACTTCAGCTGGTTTAAGGAGAATGAAACCTCAGCTGTTGGATCTGGACAGAGTTTCAGTGCACTACAGAGTGGACGCTTCTACTGTCAGGCTCACAATCAACATGGATCTCAGAGATCAAACGCTGTAACTTTCACTGTTAAAGGTAAAGCAGCTCATATACTTACATTACTCTTTCTAAAGTGAAGAATTTTTTTTATTTTCTGATGTTTTATACATTTGTGCTAGTTTTAGAAAGTCTGGTGATATCATACATATCCATTGGAGTGATTTGTGGAGCTGCAGTGATCATCATGATGCTGATTTGGTAAGATACGTGTCTCTGTGGTCTTATGTGTGTGAATGAGTCAGAAGGTTTTGAATTCATGCTAACAATTAATCAACAATCGCTTAATTGTTGATAATAATTTAATCCATAAAACATATCGATGGTTGAATAAGCAAGGTCGTCATTAGAGGTAAAAACTAAGCGAGCCTGCAGTATTTACGTTGTCTAAATCTATTAATGTATTCAAGCCATTAAATGGATTAGGTAGGCTAGGCGTTTATTTGTAAAACATAATTAACCAAGGATAAAAAAAAAACTCTCCAAACAAATGATTTTACTGAACATATTTACTGAACTAATTACTTGTGTAAAAAAAACAAGGAATATGATCCTGGTTGATGAGTGATGATCATCCAGCGCTGATTCACCGTCCGCTCGTATTCTATGATGCATATTAAACAAAGACCTGTCAATCTGAGCGATCAAACCAATCTTAGCGCGCTCCTGCTGTAAAACAGTGTCTAATTGGCCTCTACTAGGCTTGCTGTGATTGTCAGTGTTAACGGTGTTTAACACCCCCACTTCGTTTTAGGTTTTTTATAGTAAAAATCATTTAGTTCAGTTAGAGAACTGACACTACATTTAAAAAAATGAGCTGAACGAGAATCGCAGCACAGATCAACAGAAGGAGTCATTTATCACGAGAGTGAGGTGCTGACTGACAAGACGATGGCAGAAGATTTGGTTTCAAAGCAAAATGTAAAAGCGCCTATTTGGCAATATTTAGGATTTAAACCCAATGCCAATAGGGAACCTGGAAAGGATTAGTTGCGTTTTCATTAAGGATAATTATTAACTATTTAAAAACGAGGTGCAAAAGAGGGAAAAACTCCAACGTCCCCCACCCTCGTAACACAAGTGTTGTAACACGTCGATTAACTTGAGGGAAAATTTCCTCATCGTCACATCCCTAGTCTCTACACATCATCTCAGTTCATCACTATCAAATCCTTTAGTTCCCAGCTGTCTCCAGTTACCTCAGGCGTGCCACAGGGCTCTGTCCTGGGGCCCCTCCTTTTCATCACATACATTTTACCACTTGGCAATATTTTCCGTAGATTTAATATTCAATTTCACTGTTTCGCGGATGACACCCAGCTCTACCTTTCCAGTAAACCAAATTCCATATTTCCTCCCTCTTCCCTCATCTCCTGCATACAAGAAATAAAATCCTGGTTAAATTCTAATTTCTTAAAATTGAACACCGATAAAACTGAACTTCTTGTCATTGGCACTAAAAATACACTCTCTAAATTTGACAGTTTTTCTCTCCTTATTGATGATACCGCAGTTTTCCCCTCCCCTCAGGTCAAGAGTCTGGGTGTCATCCTCGACAGTACACTATCTTTTCAATCTCACATTAATAGCATCACACGGTCAGCTTATTTCCATCTCCGTAATATCAACCGTCTCCGCCCCTCCCTTACCATTGACTCTGCTTCCATCCTTGTTCACAGCCTGGTTACTTCGCGTATTGACTACTGTAATTCTCTTCTTTTTGGTCTCCCTCATAAAACCCTACATAAGCTCCAGTTGGTCCAGAATTCGGCAGCACGTGTTATAATCAAACCTCCCTTTTCTCACCATATTACTCCTATTCTTCAACAATTACATTGGCTACCGGTTCAACGTAGAATTGAGTTCAAAATTCTCGTGCTTACTTACAGGGCCATCCATAATCTTGCTCCTCCTTACATCTCTGATCTCCTCCATGTTCTTACCCTGTCCCGCACTCTCCGATCCTCTTCTTCCACTCATCTCTTTGTTCCTTCTGTCCGCCTCAGTACTATGGGGAGCAGAGCCTTCTGCTGCTCTGCACCCAAACTGTGGAACTCTCTTCCATCTCACATTAGGAACATAAACTCGCTCACAGAATTCAAATCCATACTCAAGACTTACCTGTTCAAAATATATTATTTACTGTGAAATATCCATTGTCCTGTTTACTTGTATTTGTGCTATGCTTTATGTTTTATTTTATTCTCTTGATTAATTTTACATATTCTGGTGTTTTTTTACTTTGTACAGCGACCTTGAGTGTCCAGAAAGGCGCTTTTAAATAAAATGTATTATTATTATTATTATTATCTCTGCCCACTATACCCACCCACTACACCCAAGATCCAGTTTCCATTAGCTGAACTTTCAAATGCGTTGGAAAACACTGCGTCATGATCGTGACTCGATCGGATCCCGCAAGTCCTATAGCTTTAGCCAAGCAGCATGTCAATCATGTCACTCTGTGGTCTATGTTGTCTTATGTTGTGTTTGAGTTTGCAAGAGATCGCCTGCTCTAAATAAAGATGTGTGATCTACTATGGTTTACTAATTTCATGAAGTTACAAACCAAAAGTGGCCAAAAAGCATCATGTTTACACATGCATCTGCTGCGCTTTTTCATACAAATACTTTTGGACTCTTAACTGAATCAAATAGGCTTGTTGTATTCTTCTCTCTGTTATGTCCGATGATTTCAAAGATAGTATTTTCATGTAAAGCAATAATTTTTTCATGCTATGAAAAAAGAGCACTTTTAATATGTCAGCAAATTTAAAAGTGATTAAAACGCTTTACAACGACACCTATTTTGTGTTGGTTGACCAGGTGGTTAAGAAACATGATAACTTAGGACCTGTTTACAAAAAAAAGTTTTCAAAAAAAGTTTAAAGCTTTTTATGCATTTTGGCCGTTCATTTACACGACAACAGCGTTTTGGGTTGCTGAAAACGCAAACTTTTGAAAACGGGTTGAAAACAACAAAAACATGAATTTGTGAAGACGATGATGTCATTCACATGCGTATTACATGTTTAGTCTGTAGTGTTTTATCGCCATCTAATGGGCTGGCAGTAATATACAGCGTTTTTAGTCGTTTTCGTGGATCTGTGTAACAGGGAATCATTTTGACAATGATGTCGTCTGTACGTGGAAAACTTAAATGAAAGATTTCTCCATTTTTAGCATATCGTTGTCGTGTAAATGTACCCATAGTAGCACCCCCAGAGAAATCTCTTTACTCATAACTGTGTATTAAACATCAAATAAATGCTGATTGGTTGTAATTGTTTCAAATCATTGTGTTTAAAGGAGAACCAGGTGGATGAAAAAGAAAAATGACACACAGGAGTCTCAGGTGAGAAAAAAGATCAGAAGTTGATATGGCATCTAAATGAATTGGTCTCTAAAAGATTTAAAGTCTGAATTAGTGACTTTAGTGAGTTGCTTATAGACTAGTTGCTTTTATATTCTGTTTATGATGTTGAATTGAGGGATCCTGTGTATGAGAATGCAACGGTAAGTGTTTCCTACACAACACTAAACTCCCCTCACCTTCAGCCAAAATAAATTAAATGCTAAATGTCAGTGTGAAAATATCTATATTGACTAAGTATATGGGAATTTAAATAACACACTCCTGTTTTAACTTTTACCTTCATTCATAAAGGCTGCTCAACTTGATGATTGTAAACCTGAACTGGACTCGTCTCTGTATGAAAATCTTCCAGTAAGTAAGAATACCCACTAGATAGAGACAAAACCCAATCTATTAGCCTTTCCTTATGACAAATGTTGTTGATGCTTTTATTTAAATATTTCATTATTAATGTTTTCACTTTCTTTCTTTCTTATTCAGCATAACAAGAAGAGGCTGTAGTGTTTTGGACACAGTAAATATTACAGCCTTTATGCATCTCTTTGTGGGAGGAGCCTTGAATGATTGACAGGAGCGTCATGACGTATAACTGAAGTATTTTAAGAATATTTTTATAGATGGATGCCTTTTATCATGTATGAAGCTTACTTCATTTATAATGTTTTTAACCATAATTATCTGTATTGTTTATGTTTCAAATGAAAGGTAGAAAAAATTAGGCTTGTACAATTTCACACTTTTCTGTCATTCAATACAGCAAATTAACAACATAACAAATATTAAAGCGCATTAAATGCTAGAGAAAAAAAAATCTAGTCAGATTTAGCAAACTCTGAATCAACATGCACCAATGTTATATTTTCTAAATGTAATCAAGTATTCATTACTTCAATGAGCTCATTGTATCTGCATTAAATTGCTACATTGTTTAAATTAATATTTTTTTAGCTAACTGTGATTTTGTATTAAAAAATTTTTTAGCTAACTGTGATTTTGTATATATTTCTGAAAAACATAACTTTGGCAGTCACCTCTGATAACAGATCAGTTGTAATTTGTAATATATCTAAATTGTAATATGCATTTTCTGTAAAGCTCCTTTTAAATTATGTGTATTGTGAAAAGCGCTATACAAATAAATATGAATTGAATTATTAATATAATGAATATAATACTTATCTAAATTACACTCGCAATCTTGCTGTTGTTCGGAACAACAATATTTCAATTAAGAAGTCCTTAACTTACGTTTCAACGTATTTCTTCTACGATGATGAAAACAGTTCCAACAGAAGCAACTTGTGAGTGACAAAACGAAACACAGACTGAAAGCCGGACTGGAATAGTATAAATGGGTGGAGTGGAGCGACAGATATTCCCTTCCCGGCTCAAAGCGTCATGTAATCCACCACTCGAGCTCCACTGAGGGTTTTCAATCCCTCAGTACTCAGAACTGCAGCCAGAGAAAACCCGGGCGAAATTACTTTCAAAACGCGCTTCCAACATTTGAGTTGATTATTAGCTTATTTGTGGCGTTCGTGGAGGAAGATTATGGGGTTAGTATTGTTGCATTATTCCAAATAAATAGATAAATATTCACAAAAAATTATAGAATTCACAATCAAATAAATTATGAGATTTGCAAATAAAAAATTATTTACAAATGTTTTATTATTTTACGAAACACAACTCTGCCTGGCATTTATTTGTGAATAGCTTTTTGTGCATTTGTAAATTTCCTCACGCATCTGTGGATTTTGAAACACTTATAGCGTCGACGTGCAGACAAATCCACAAAAAAGTGACTCCACAGCGCATCAAAAGCAAATAGTGCCCCATTATCTTTTCACTGCTGCCGTGGCAGTTTCAAATAATCTAAAACTAGCATGTTTGAAATGTTAACACATTTTTCCCTATGTGACGTCTGTTTTCTTAGCTGCAGATATGAACTGTCTGCATAATCGTACTTACATTGACTAGTGATGGCTACTTGAAAATTAGACATAGATTGGCCAGCTCAATGTGGCCGTTATCTGATTGGCTTAAGTAAACGGTGGGTGGAGTCACTTATTTGTGTTTTTTTCTGCACGTCGACACTAGAAGTGTTTCAAAATCCACAGATGGGTGAGGGGATTTACAAATCCACAAGAAGCGGTTTAAAAAGAAATGCTAGGCAAAATTGTGTTTGTAAAATAATAAAACATTTGTAAATATTTTAAAATCTTTTTACATTTATTTATGAATCTTAATCTATTTATTTGGAATAATGCAACAATTCGAACCCCATAAAAGAGGAGCACAACTATGTAGGACACATTATGAACGGTCAGTTATACAAGCGTTGTTATCGTGTAACAGTCGTTATTCAGAAATATTTGGCTGGTGAATGTCGCTTTTGGCCAATCACCATCAAGTAAGGTATTCCAGCGACCCGTGTAATAATAAAAGATGAGATTCACTGGCAATTTTGAAGCTGAATACAAAACTTTTCAATAAGTACAATACGTAGTTTTGATATGTTACATAAATCAGTGATTTTGTTCTCCCTGTCTTTGCACCACCTGCTGTTTACACTTGTTTGCACTTCTTTAGTTATTCGAATTGACAGATATTTCTTGTGAGAAATGAGAGTGAATGTGTTCACATGAGCAGTAGTGGAGGTGTAAAGTGCTGGTGGAGGTGATGTTCTTGATGTTAAGAGGAGAATATTATTGCCAGTATTAATTTAACATGTATTTAACATGCATGCAGTGCAGTAGGCCTTCAGTCTAGTTTATTCCCCTCTAGCAACCAATCCCCTCCTTGGTTTTCAAGAATTATAAAGTGGTAATGTTGTGGCTCTGTTAAAGTGTTGTGGAACAAGAAAAAGTGTCTGTGTTGTACAGTATCCCATCTGTCAGGTCAAGATTTGCATAAAGGTTTAATGCAGTTCGTAGGCCTCTTATCAACTCAAAAAAAGAGGAAGTGAGACTAAGGGTTTTAGTAAAGATGATCTTAAAAAGTCCCATCAAACTTAATAAATTAATTAATTTCAAGCATGTTTGCACTGGGCAGGAACTCTGTATCTGTGAACTATCCTGTCTGTGAAATATAAAAAAATAAATAAAAAACACACGTCTTTAAGAAATGCTTTGTAAATGTGAAGAACTTTGCATGTTCTTGACTCTTCACACTTCCTCATTCTTTCTCTGTTTGGCTAATTCTCATGCTCTGAAGGATGCTGCTTCATTTGCCCTGTGCGTTTTATGATGAGGTGTTTTCTTATGTTACGAAAAGTATTCTTTGAATAGTTTTACTCAAAGCTGGTTTTGAAGCAGCAAAGTGGGGGTAAAATGTAAAGAAGAAGATAAAGAGTTCATCTTCAAGGCTCATCTTATGGTAGTAAACCTCTGATTCACGACATTGTTTCATCGCTGAAAAAATGGTAAGAGAATTTCTCTGTTTGTAGTATATAACTACATTTTAAAAGTAAAATAGGAATTAAACTCGTTATCTGCATGTGTTCATACGGTGTTTAAAAAAAATGCAAATGTTGATGTGGCGAGGCGGTGGATGGCAAAAATGACACTAATGTGTATAGAGCAAGATAAAGATATAACATAAATTAACTCTCAGGCTTAGCTCTCACGCTTCACGGTTTGAAGCACAGTATGTGCGCGCTCTTGCTCGCTCGATCCCTCTAGATTCCGGGAGATTTTAACTAATTTGCCCGCATCAGGGAGCCGCTATCAATATGCAGGAGACTCCTGGGAGACTTGGGATGTCTGCAGTATGAACAACCAAATTAAAACAGTTCTGAAAACCTGTTTAGATGACGAGCTGCTCATAACATTTACCACAAAGCACAACAAGATGATATACATGGCAGTCAAAACTATAGGCAGAGATTAAAGTTGATTCAGCCACTTACTCTTCATTTTTAGTTGACACACCAGGAACATACGTTTTGACAGCTAGTGAAGTGATATCACAGAACCATAGCAAAGAACACAGTCTGAACGTACCAGAGAAATGGTACTGCCCAATTAGATTATTTCCTGAATTGTTGTTATGTGAGGGAAACAGCCTACTGCATTTAAATACATACAATTTTGGATAGGCTAATATTATATTGTATTAAATTTTTTTCAGTACCCCCCAAATTATTATTTTCATTCCTTTTGGGCGGGTCCAAGTCTCATCTAGCGGGGGTCGGACCCCCCAGGACCCTCCAATACCCCCCGTAATTCAAAATATGCGCTAGCAGCAACATTAGCCAAACAGCTAGGTACGTACCTCCCGCAGAGCTGAGCGCACACCCACAAAAGCGATTGTAACAATGATGCTATCCAGGTGGCGTAAACTCCGCCTTAAATAGGCCAGAACCATCCGTCAGTCATGTGACAACCACAGTTAATAAAGCGGGATCTAACCTGCTCTGCTACATTCAGATGGTGCATCAATAAAATATCAGTAGGTTCTTTGATTTTTACTGATTTCTGACATGGAAAATTGGTCAGTATTTACCAGTATTTATATTTGACTTTACTGATTAAACTTAATTGATCATTTTCATAAAAAAAAAAAAAAAAAAATATATATATATATATATATATATATATTTTTTTTTTTTTTTTTTTTTTTTACTCAATTTTGACCTGTACCTCATGGATGAATTTCTAAAAAAAAAAATCAAAATCATGTTTTACCTGGAAATTTGAAAAAAAAAACGTTATCCCCCGGTTTCACAGACAAGGTCCCACACTAAAATGTATGCTTGAGCTGTTATAACTGAAAGCAACTTGCACTGATAAATATGTCACTCAGTGCCATTGTTTTGTCTCAAGTTGCACACCGGTAATGTTTTTTTCTAAGACACGTTTAAAGCTACTCAAATGGCCTAATCCTGTCATAATCTAAGCCCTGTCTGTGATACCGGGCCTATATTTCACATATAAATCTTGTTTTTAAAGACTGTTTTAATTTCTCTGTCATGAAAACTATCTCACAATAACCTGAACTTGTTCTTGCCGAATTTCATAGGATTCGCCTTCACAGAAGTTAAAATAAGTGACTGTAAATTGAATGTGTTGTAGGTTTTCCTGCTGGTGTCAGTCAGAAATGCTCCTTCTCTTCCTCTGATCTTCATGCTTATGATTTCGGGTAAGTCAGACCTATTTCTGCTTTTCAACATCCTCAATTACTACAGATGCAGTTCATTTGAATAAAGAAAATCATTTCAGATGTCTTCAGTGAAAAAGGTTGGGATGTGGCTGAGGAACATGATGCTAAATTGTTCAAGATGATTTCTGTGTTTCAGGGGTTTCTAGTGCTGGTTGGAGTGTGAGTTACAGTCCTTCACACATCTGTGCACTAAAGGACTCAACAGTGATAATGAGATGCACTTATACATACCCTACTGGATATCAGATCGAGAAAGTGTTCTGGACAAAAGGCCCAATAATGGAGGGTGTTGAGCTTCTAGATCTGTCTAATGACACTGAATACAGTCAGAGGCTTCAGTATCTGGGAGATAAACAGCAGAACTGCACCATCAGACTGAGTCATGTGACACTGAAGGATTCACACATGTACTATTTCAGATTCATCACTGATAAACCTGGTGGAAAATGGACTGGTAAACCAGGAGTGACTCTTACTGTCACAGGTGACTTTGGTGAGGTTTATCTCTTCTTCTGTGCATTATGTTGAATAATAATCAGTGTATGACAGCAGCACTAGATATAATGTGTGTGTTGTGTTCAGATCTTCAGGTGGAGTCTCCTGAGAGAGTGACAGAGGGAGATTCAGTCAGTCTGACATGTAAAAGCAGCTGCGCTCTGACTGACAGAGCAACATTCATCTGGTACAGAAACTCACTGAAGATATTAACTAAGAGTAACAAACTCATCCTTAATCCAGTCAGAAGAGAGGATTCAGGCAGATATAGCTGTGCTGTAGACGGACACACTCACTTCTCTCCTGCTGTTCAGCTCAATGTCATGTGTGAGTACAGATTCGTTTAGTCTTTTAAAAAACTAGAGATTGAGTTTGAAAGAGATGATTTGAGGGTTTAATTTTTGTCCCTTTTAGACCCTCCAAAGAGCGTATCAGTGTCCATCAGTCCATCTGGTGTAATAGTGGAGGGAGATTCGGTGACTCTGAACTGCATCAGTGACTCAAACCCTCCTGCAGAAATCAGCTGGTTTAAAGGAAGAACGATTGTAGGATCTGGAAGAATCTACAACATCTCAAAGATCAGCTCTGATGACAGTGGAGAATACAAGTGCAAGTCCATCAATGAACATGGAGAGAAATACTCCGATGCTGTGACTTTAAACGTCATGTGTGAGTTAATAATAATCTGCACATTGTTTAAAATTTCCAAACACATCATTTTGTAATAGTTATTGTGAATTGTCATTTTTGCCTGTATTAGATCCTCCCAGGAACGTCTCAGTGTTGATAAATGGATCTGGTGTAATAGTGGAGGGAGATTCAGTGACTCTGAACTGCATCAGTGACTCAAACCCTCCTGCAGAAATCAGCTGGTTTAAAGGAGGAACGTTTGTAGGATCTGGAAGAATCTACAACATCTCAAAGATCAGCTCTGATGACAGTGGAGAATACAAGTGCAAGTCCATCAATGAACATGGAGAGAAATACTCTGATAATGTGACTTTAAACATCATGTGTGAGTTAATGGTTTTTTTCATACTTTGACAAGACATCCGCTAAAAACATCTGTGATCCAACAGTCTCATAACAATTCGTAACTATCTTACATTTTGGAAAATATGTGAATAAAAGTTTATATGAATTGGTACAGTCTCATTTATATATTTTTGTTTGACCTGCTCATGGGTCTGGTTTAGGGGTGCAGGTTCCTGCTATTTTTTTGTTGCAAATCTTTTTTCTTTTCTTTTTACTAATCACATCATAAAATTCATACTATTTCTCATGAGATTGGGCTGTGAAATTTATTAAGTAGATTAATAATTTCCCCTTTTTCATGATAGATCCTCCCAGGAGCGTCTCAGTGTTGATGCGTGGATCTGGTGTAATAGTGGAGGGAGATTCAGTGACTCTGAAGTGCATCAGTGACTCAAACCCTCCTGCTCTGAACTTCAGCTGGTTTAAGGAGAATGAAACCTCAGCTGTTGGATCTGGACAGAGTTTCAGTGCACTACAGAGTGGGCGCTTCTACTGTCAGGCTCACAATCAACATGGATCTCAGAGATCAGACGCTGTCACTGTCACAGTACATGGTGTGTATCAGTCATTTTATGACTGGACAAGCATTTCTGCTACTGATGAAAAATATATTATGCACTTTTTGAGTTTGCATGTTACTTGGACAGAAAAGGGTGGTTTAGCTGAGCCAAACCAGCGGGGACACAGGAGACTCCGTACTGGACAAGACTAGTGGAGATGGGACAAACAGGAGGGAAACTCAAATTACTCTAAAAAACAGTTAGCAGAGGCCAGCTGCAGCTCACCCTCAATAAATGCAATATGGGCGGGTTCTTCCTCATTTACCTCATATTCAACTAGAATTCCCACGTAATCACACAATGTAGCCGGCTCACGCAACTTGTTAGACATTTCACAAAGCTCGGCCTCCAGGGTGATGTTCATCGTTGCAGGCTTAGTCTCATTGTCTGCGGTGACCTCCACAGCAAAATCCCCAGGGTTAAATTAACACTGAGAGAGTGAATTATATAAACTCTGAGCAGAGTGTTCAATGAACACTGAAGAGATAATTAAGTGAATAATTGAGTGATGATTGAGCATTATTGAAGACACCTGGTGTTAACAAGCAGAATCACTGAAGGAGAAAACCGGAATGTTTAAGTCACCATTATGGTGATTAGTGTTTGTTTTATTTGGGTTCTTGACCATCAAATCATTAACTTTAGATTTCGTTAAGAAAGGGTGAACTGATGGTGTTGGTTGTGTTTTAACATAATCATTAAATCACAATCATTTGACCTGAATCACTGAATGCTTATAGAGCCCCATTTCTGAATTAGGTTTACTTTATTAATCATAGCAGCACTGTCCTGGTACAGCATAATATTTTAACTTTTACAATGTAATCCAAATAAATTCTTAAAAGTTTATTTTTTTAGACAGAAATCAAGAATCAGCCTGTGAATCTCAACAATGGTGACAATTATAAAGCATGTTACAGTGCATTCTGGGTGCCACCAATCAAAACTCATTCACTGCTCCCATCATGCATTGCTGCATGAATAAATAATGAGCTTATGTTCAGAGGTGATCTGTTTGTCACCATTGCTGAGATTCATACGCTAAATCTTGATGTCTGCATGTGCCTACATAGAACATTTTTTAGAAGTTTTTTTTATTATTTTTTATTTACTTGATCATTTGGATTTCATTGAAAAGGCTAAAGATGGTATTCTCTACATAATGACAGTGCTGCTATAATCCATAAGGTAAATTTAACTGAGAAAGTATGCTCTCAATGAGTTCAGTGATTCAGGACAAATAACTATTGTTAAAACACAACCAACACCATCAGCTCACCTTTTTCTATTTGTTCATCTGGCTGTTATAACTCATGTACAGCATCCAAACAAAATCTAAAGGTAATGATTTAATAGTCAAGAGCCCAAACAAAACAAACACTGATCACCATAATGGTAGCTTAACAATTCCGGTTTTCTCCTTCTGTGACTCTGCTTGTTAACATCAGGTGTCTTCAATAATGCTCAATCATCACTAAATTATTCACTTAATTATCTCATTAACACTGCTTCAGTGTTCATTTAACACTCTGCTCAGAGTTTATATAATTCACACTCTCAGTGTTAATTTAACACTAGGGATTTTCCTGTATATCCTAGAGTTATGGCTGGCTGTGCTCTGGATCTGGAGTGGGGCTGGTGTCCTCCATGGGGCAGAACCATCATTCACCAGCACACACTCCACGAATGGGGTGAAATTCTCTCTGGGACCGTGAACAGGAAGGCAAACTCACTAACCTCACTGCTCTTGTGCTGAATTTACTACCCTGACCGTTTGCTCTGCGTTTTTCTACCTCACCTACTGAAAGTGGCAATATTTTGTGGGAGAGCTGGGTAATTTATTAACAAGACTGTCTATTTTTTAGCTGGTTGGCTAAAAATGAATCCCCAATGAATCACTGGTGGTCGCTGTTGGACGGTGCTACTTTACAAAATTGCGATTTGATTTCGTAATAATCATATTTTGTAGGATAATCTTATTTTCTTTTGCTTTTGTATTGTCAATTAAACAGTATTTTGTATGAGGGGGCACCGTCTCCCCTGCCTCAGTCACAAGATCTTTAACTATGGAGATAAACATGAGTGTGTTGAAATGCAGCCATCCTCCTGCTGAACACTATGATTATGGTTTGGTTCTGTCATTCTAGATAATGATAAAAACAACATCTTGTCACTTTTCGTGTTGTAGGAAGAACGATTCTCTATGCATTTGCTGGGTTCGCTGGTGGATTGGGAGGTATGGTCTTCATTTTCATCATTGTGTTCATGTAAGTTCAATCTGTCGGAAAGCACATTAGTATATCAAGCTGACTTATTTTATAAACAAAAGAAACATTTTAGTTCATTCTTCATTACAGAAGGAAAAAGCACAGAGCTGAACACATCATTCAAGAGCAGGTAAATACAATTATCAAATGAGCATTAAACAAATGTAAACACCACCCTGTTATACTCAAAGCTTTTCTTTAATAAAAGTGTAACAAGTCATTTTCTCTCGTTTTAGGATGATCTGTATGTCAACTTAACAGGCGGAGTACCAGCTCCTGATGGGGTTCAGTCTAAATCTGATGCCACAAATCAAAACGATGCCCTGTATGCCTTAATAACCCTAAGCAATTTCAGTGGAGATCAGACTAAAGGAAAAGCTTCTGATTCTGAAGATTCAGATGAAATCCAGTATGCAACTGTCTTGCATCACGTGAAGGAACAGAGCGAAAACCTGTACGACAACATCAGAACACACCAGCGTAATGCTGCTAGGTGAGCAACACATTCAGGACATGTTTAGAAATGAATCAGAGACACTTTTGAGCCTCACTCAGTTTTAATTTAGCTCCTGTGTTGGTTGAGATTGTATTTGTAGGCAGTACTGATCTGTAAAGGTTATTGATGCCTTTATCTCTGAATATTTTGATTTCACAGATCTGATCAGATCGTGGAGGACCAATCAGTGATTTACAGCACAGTCAAATGATCAACAGATCAGTTTTGTGAATTTACAGTGCTGCCGGGGTTACTTTTCCTGGGAAAACCGATCTCCGTGATAACAACTGCCTCATGTGGTGGGACTGTGGCACTGATAGTCTGATGCTGGGTTTTCATTTCTCCTGTTTAGCTTTTCTCTCTCTCACGTATGCACTGGTTCTCTGATCGTGATTTTGCTTAAGGCCTAAATTCTCAATCCAGTTTGTAAAAAATCTAGTAAAACATTGTGTATGTATTTTTGATTTGTCAAATTCTCTGTTCAAGATATTTTTTTGCAATATAATTAATGAATGTATGTATTTACATCTAAATTCCTGTCTCAATCTGTCAGTCACGTGGCTTCCATTTTTCACCAATTTGAGTTTTCAGAAAATCCTTTAAAAAAATCCTTTAAAAATGATTAAATCTTCATCGGATTTGTATGAAATTTGGCATGGTTTGTGTAGAGACCCTTCTGACAAAAATGTGCCAAGAGAAATTATTTGTCAAAACCTTTGGCGGAAATTATTTTTTTTAAAATGAGCCAAAACCCACCTCTATACTCTCTGAGCACATTTATCTTAAAGGGTCATGAAACCCAAAACTACATTTCCTGAGATTTTAGATTTAGATTCGGAGTTATTTGTGTTGAACAGTGTTGGGTAAGTTACTTTAAAAAAAGTAATTAGTTATAGTTACTAGTTACTTCTCACAAAAAGTAACTGAGTAAGTAACTGAGTTACATCATTACAAAAGTAACTAATTACCAGGAAAAGTAACTATTACATTACTTAAAAAAAAGCTTAAATATGTGAAATAACTTGGATACCTCCAATATTAAATATGTTAAATGAATGAAATGGAAACTAAATAGAATAAATTATTATTATAAAATATTGTACACTAATCTACACTATTGTAATGTTGCTGTGGGACAATGTGAGAGACACTATTAAGTCAAGTCAAGTCTTGTTATTTTTTAACTATTATTAAAAAACTTAAATATTAAAATATTATCATTACTACAGTGGAACAACAAAATTCAATAGATGGTTTAGAACTTTTAATATTTATTGCACAGACCACAACTGGCCGAAAAAATAAGTCTAAAAATAAATTATGCGTCTTAAGAAATGTAGCCTACCAAAAATAAATAACGGGCACGAAGCGACTTGATTGGTTCACGCGTTTCAGCCGCCTCGCCATAGGTTCATGCAGTTTCCGCAGCACAGCCAATGAGTGAGCTAGACGCTCTGCTCTGTGCTCGCTGTGCAGCTGCACTGCGTTTTAAAATAATGGCTTCAATATTCTCAAGAAAAGGAGTTTTCTCGCTGCGTATAGCTATGCAATACTCGTTCCCTACTCTCAGGGAGGTTACGTTAGTAACCGAGTACGTTTTTGCTTTGTAAAAGTAATGCTTCGCATAAGGTCTATTCAATAGATCCCGAGTCTTGAACACAAATCTGATTCACATTGTGAGTGGAACCCTGTCAGGGTTCTGTCAATTCAGTCTGTTTATTCTTGGGATAAACCCTTAGGTAGTTTTTGTTTTATTTTTTATTAAATAAAAAGCCCATTGTTTATTTCATCTGATTCCTCGCCTCATCCCTTCACCCAATCCTGACACTCAACCTTTAACCAATCAAACTGCTTTTGAAAACAGGCCTCAAAAGTTATTAAAGATGCAACTGCACGTCCGTATATATTTTTGATGGGAATGGCTGTGCATTTATTTGTGCATTAAATTACAGGATGTGTATGTGTTTAATTAAAAGTGAGCTTAGAAAATCATGTATAATATATGTATATTGTGTTGCATAATGGTAAATTGCAGCAAGGAAGTTTGGGAAGTAGCTCACCAAGCCCACTTTTGTAGCATTTTTCAAAACTGTGGTGAGAACTGACTGGTTTTATAGAGACATGCAATCTCTTTCCCTAGTTGACTTGACTGCAAGTTATTTGTATCACATGGATCCTTGCAGAAGTTTGAAGCAGCAAACGTATGAGCACCTTAGTGTCCATTTCTTCTTCACATCCTCTCGCAGAAATAACATCAGACACCTCATATCCGTTTACTGACAAACTGATGACAACGCATGGTCAAGCACCTACATCAGTTACCCAAACATCACGTTTACCTGAGATAACTGTGCAGATGATAACTTTTTCTTCAGAGTTTTCTTTTGTTACATGAAATTAATTATTTCAGACGCATTTTTGTTATTCAAATGTATAAATAACTTCGTCTGCAGTGCGAGTCAGATTAAATTCTCACTAGTAAAGCTTCTGTGGTTATGTCAAGGAAGTGAAACCTTCCTCTGTTTTCAAATGTGGATGCGATGACGCGTACATGCATTGAAAGAATTGTAACCTAAAAATTTGCTTTATGTGGTAACATCTAAAATAATTGATGGGTGACATGCACATAGTAATGATAATCATTGTTACTAATTGCAAATTAGCTTATGCTATACTCTCGATGTGCAATACATATTTTGCAGCTTTCGAATGTAATCATGTTTTTGTACTGTCCTTATTCAAATAAACGTCTAAATAAAAATAATGTAAAGAAAATGAATGTATAAAATAATATTATATATGCAAAATTATAGCATGCCATGAATACACTCATGTTTATAGTGACGTAAGCCACGAAACTTCCTGGAAATGAAGCCGTCAGTGAAACATTACTCGTGTGTGTGTGTGTGTGTGTGTGTGTGTGTGTGTGTGTGTGTGTGTGTGTGTGTGTGTGTGTGTGTGTGTGTGTGTGTGTGTGTGTGTGTGTGTGTGTGTGTGTGTGTGTGTGTGTGTGTGTGTGTGTGTGTGCAACAGGAAAACACCAACAGTGACCATCAGTTTTGAGCTTTCTATTGAGCTTTCACAGCTTCTGTTAATAATAGATCTGCGTAGGCTCTTGCACGTCAGCAGACTTTTATATTTTAAGACTTTAAGTAGTTTTTTTTCGTGTGTGTTTACTATGTGTCTTGAAAGTCAAGCTTATACGTATGTGTTGGTATCTTGGATTGGAAATCGAAATAAAACCAGGAAATAAACAGGATGTTTTTAGGATTTAAAAAAATATAAAAGCCAGAAAAAAACTTTTTAAATATAATATCTGTATGTCACTAGTCAGAGCTATAAAAGAGGAAATGACGCAGTTCTGGTTATAAATGAGGCTGGTGGACTTGAAACCTTCCTTATTTCTCCTCAAGTGTCAGTTGGTGACAGCAGATGAGGTGTCCCGCTCTACGGTATGACCCGTTTATTATCTGTTTTTGTTTTGTTTGTTTGTTTGTTTGATTATAAAGAGACATAAACATTTTGAAGTATTCTATCTGTGGTCTCATTGATGTCACATTGACAAAGACAGACTTGCTTAATGATAAAGAACACAAATTGAGCATAATTTCTGCTCATATTGATTATTGTCTGTCAATCTCATCTCATTATTGGACTGATTGTGTTGTAGGTGTTGCTATGGTGATGTCAGTCAGAACGGCTCCTCTTCTTCTGATCTTTCTCCTCATGATTCAAGGTACGTCTCTAATGGTTTTCTGTATGTTATGTTCAGTGTTTGCTGTCTTGTGTTTCCATTTGTCGTTCTTTAATACAGTCGAATGTTGTTCGTTTGCTCATTGGTATTGAAAAAGTGCATTTAGTTTGATTCAATATATTCAAATAGGAATAATAATGATTTGCCTGCCATTGGAGCAATATAAGCATGAAGTACCACATATGTCCATCTTTGTCTTTCCTTATTAATGTCGTGCTAAAATATCATCATTACTTGGCTTTTCTGGGCAAATATTTAATTATGATATTAATTGTAGCTTAATATCTAATTAATTTGATTAATATTTTCATATTTAGACAGTTTTCATGCTTCTGTATCAGATGTTAAATTCTGCTTTTCCTCAACAAACACAAGACATTCAAAGACTGAGCAAATATATTCTATTAGAAACTGCTGCTTTATTTAATATACATTTTGTTTTTCAGGAGTTTCCAGTGATGATGATGATGATGATGATGATAAGGTTTCTAGTGATGATTGGAGTGTGAGTTACAGTCCTTCACACATCTGTGCACTGAAGGACTCAACAGTGACAATGAGATGCACTTATAAATACCCTACTGGACGTCAGATCGAGAAAGTGTTCTGGATAAAAACACGTGTTGATCCTCGAGATCTGTCTGATGATCCTGAATACAGTCAGAGGCTTCAGTATCTGGGAGATAAACAGCAGAACTGCACCATCAGACTGAGTCATGTGACACTGAAGGATTCGCGCATGTACTATTTCAGATTCATCACTGATAAAACTGATAAAGGGAAATATACTGGTGTTCCAGGAGTGACTCTTACTGTCACAGGTGACTTTGATGAGGTTTATCTCTTCTTCTGTGCATTATGTTGAATAATAATCAGTGTATGACAGTAGCACTAGATATAATGTGTGTGTTGTGTTCAGATCTTCAGGTGGAGTCTCCTGAGAAAGTGACAGAGGGAGATTCAGTCAGTCTGACATGTAAAAGCAGCTGCGCTCTGACTGACAGAGCAACATTCATCTGGTACAGAAACTCACTGAAGATATCAACTAAGAGTAAATTCAGTAACAAACTCATCCTCAATCCAGTCAGACGAGAGGATTCAGGCAGATATAGCTGTGCTGTAGACGGACACACTCACATCTCTCCTGATGTTCAGATCAATGTCACGTGTGAGTACAGAATTTCATTATTTGAACAAATAAAAATGTGTAATTTGTAAATCTCAAACATTATTTCATGATTAGCACATCACCTGTGACACATTATAAACATTATTCCCACATCCCACCTACATTTTCTAGGATCACCAAATGACATGTAAGGGTTTTGTGTTTACAGTTTAATAATTATAGACTATATACCTCCCAACATAAAAGAGGCGTCAATCTGAGGATAGTGCTCAAAAACAACATGTATGTGTTAGATATTGAAAAGGTCCATGGCAGCCTCTGGAAGAACAGCTTGGTCTGTTGTGTGTGAGCTCATATGAGCAGTATCACACATGCATAGTGAATTATTCAAATGAAACACTTCCTGACCGATTTCATGTTAGTTCTTAGCCCTTCCTTACAGGGAGTTCACCCAAAAGTGAAAAGTCATTATTTCCTCACCTAATGTTGTAATGCCCTATTACCTTCTTTCTTTCTTCAGACCACAAACTCAGAAATTCTAAATGAATTAATGAATAAATGTCCTGCTCACGTTCCTCCACTTAATTTCATGGCAGTAGATCATGAGCAGCTTTAACCCTTTGATGCACAAGCTATGCAAACCCCTTCTAATGCACAACATGCGTCTAAAAAGACCCATATTCATGTGTTATTTCAGTCAAGGCTTAATGTTTCTTTGCTGAATCTTTAAAATATATCGATTTTATCATTTGTTATTCCAGGTATTCATTAAATATCTTGTTTTTGATTTCCACAAATCATTATGTTTATGTTTCCTTTCTTACTTTGTAAACAAACACAGTTTTTGTATTTCTACATCAATTTTACATACACAGGTCTAAAATGAACCGTATTCATTTCCTATGTTATTTCAGTCATGGCTGAGTGTTTCTTAGCTGAATCTTTAAAATATATGTATTTTATCATTTGCTATTCCAGGTATTCATTAAATATCTTTGTTTTTGATTTCCACAAGTCATTATGTTTATGTTTCCTTTCTTACTTTATAAACAAACACAGTTTTTGTATTTTCTACATCAATTGTACATACACGGGTCTAAAATGACCGGTATTCATTTCCTATGTTATTTCAGGTGGCTTTGACAGTTACAGATTTTAAAATCAAAAAGGCGGGGGGAAAAGGACCCCAAACTCTTAACACATAGAACCATTTCAGCATATGAAGGCTTATTCAAGATGATACGGTTCTTAATATAACTTTTAGGCCTATTACATGTAAATAAACTTTAAAAACCCATCTTTTTTTAGTGTAGCTAACATGTCAACAGCTATCTAGCTAATAGTATTGGACATGTTACTCTTTCTCACAAGTAATTTCTCACTAGGACTTCATGGTCAAGGTAACCATAGCCTAATATTCAAATGTTATGTCCAGTTATTTTTTTTACAAAATATCAAATATTTTCAGTGGTTAAAATAAAATAAGACTTGCATCAAATATACAAAAGCATCAGTGTTGAGTTGTGAAATGTGTGGCAGGTGAATAGTATTATGTAATACTATAGTAATAATATATGCAGTTAATATGTTCCTACTTGCAAACATGTGCAAATATCAAAGGTTTCTATATGGGTCATTTTTGACAAATGTATGTAAAATTGATGTAGAAATACAAAAACTGTCTTTGTTTATAAAGTAAGAAAGGAAACATAAATATAAATATTTAATGAATATCTGGAATAACAAATGATAATATACATATATCTTTAAAGATTCAGCAAAGAAACACTCAGCCATGACTGAAATAACATAGGAAATGAATATGTGTCATTTTAGACCTGTGTATGTAAAATTGATGTAGAAATACAGAAACTGTGTTTGTATATAAAGTAAGAAAGGAAACATAAACATAATGATTTGTGGAAATCAAAAACAATATATTTAATAAATACCTCGAATAACAAATGATAAAATACAAATATTTTAAAGATTCAGCAAAGAAACACTCAGCCATGACTGAAATAACATAGGAAATGAATACGGGTCTTTTTAGACCCATGTTGTGCATTAGAAGGGTTGCGATACATAAACAATTTTTATTCAAAAAGTAAGAAGGGAAAATTAAAATAAGGATTTGTGATGATCAAAAACAAGTTAATTGAAGAATACCTGGATACTAAATGATTAAATTAATTTCTTGCAAAGATATAGAAAATAAAAACTCAGTCGGGTCACTTTAGACCCATGTTGTGCATCAAAGGGTTAAAAAATATATATGTAAAAGTATCCCTGAAATGAACCCCATAAACCTGTGTCGCATATTTCAAGTGTCCTGGGGTTTTATGACAGGATTTCGTTAAAAAAACTATTATTTAGTGAAAAATCCTGAACTTGGCTGTTGGTATGACTTGAAAGTTGTGCTTTCATGCGACAATTAGCACAAAAGCATATGACCAAAGCTCACAATTTTTATTTTGAATTAAATAAACATAAGTTTACTTTCCTCAGCTACTTTTATTGACAGTTTTGAGCACTTGGATCCCGGGCCTTTGTTTACAATGTCAGAGATTGAACTCTTCCACTCTGATGATGACTTCCTCGTTGCCCAAGATCCTCTGTTGCATTTCAATGATGCAAGGAGCACTTGCGTTCACTAGGTTCATCTCCATCATCAAGACACCCACCATCATCTTCAGCTTCCTCCTACACCTCGGTCCGTCCAATAAGTCCCAGACGCTATATTGTCCTGATTCCCTCTTTTTCTAATCTCCTCATTCCTCTCCAGGCTCCAGAGGCCGACCCAAGCGTGAGGTTGCCTCCGCAAGCGGCCTCGGCTCTGCCGTTTTTCCTCCGAACACACTCTCCCCCAAGCTAAATATCCTTTCACTCTGTTCTCCGCTACGCCAATGCCCATCCCACTGAATCCCACAGCATTGGAGTCACCCCCTGTTGCCAGCAACATCAGAGCACAGATCCTCACAGAAATTCAGGCTTCTTGCACCAGAATCCCAATCCCAACACCAGTACCTCACTATTCAGAGCTTGTATTTCCATAAACCACCCTCTGAAATCCCTTCTTGAAGACTCTCTCAATTGCATTCTTCAAGTCGTCTCCCTAGAACCCTCAATCCTATTTAACCGAAGTTGTTTAGGTCTGTACACTTCACATTCAACCTGCTTTTTGCCGATTTTTCTCTGCTCACCATGCTTACACTCCCGCAGCAGTGTTATCTATTCCAACCCTGCAGGAGCTCCATTTCTCCGTCCAACTGGCTCATTGAATAGTTGGAAAGCAAGTTGGAAAAACAAGTCATTTCCACTGCCAGAGTAGTATCATCTCTTCTGCTGCTGCAGGAGCTCACCCAGACACCAACATAGTGTTGGCCCAGATCGGAATCCACAGATGTGGGCCGGATCTGGGCCTACACTATGTTGCTTTCTGTTGACCATTCCCAGCCAACTACCAGCGAGGCTCACCCATACAATGCCACAACAACCAAACTCCCATCCAATGCAAGAAGCCCTCCTGATCCAGCGACTTACCCCCTCGCTACGATTGGCACACCATCAGCTTTGCACTCCATAAGTTTATGAGGGGGTTATCAACATCTTTTTCTGGAGGCTGTCTCAGGTGTTTTGCATCTTTCTAGGGGGGGGGGTTTGATACACTAGGTTCATAATAATGTGCTCCATCTAACTTATTTGTTAGTGTGAACTCGTGGAATGATGTTTCATTAACAAAGTTCACGAAGAGCATGTTCAAATAATTTATCCAATCAACATGTCAACAGCAATTATCACGTTTATCCTATCAGCATGAGAAGAGAGAGAGAGGCCTTTATGCAAACAGTCGACTCACCTACGTACCTTGACAGTTTTCAGCCTCCCTCCACCACCCCGACTCCTCACTCTTGGCTGGTTCCTTACACAGCCAGGAATATGGGAGAGTATTCTGGGTTTGGGCCAAAAACTCTGAGCTCTGAGCCCTCTCCTCGAACAGCATACGCATACCATCTACTCTATCTAACTCAATTGTAAGTTTGTACTTGTGAATCCCTTACGGAATCAGTGAACTTTAGCTATGTTTGTTATTATTTATAATGTGTCAGGGCAATGTCCTTAAATACAAATCAAAAAAATATCATACCTTCTGACCTCTTTTTTAAAAAAAATGTCAAAAGATGTGCTTGAACCGTTCTCCTGGCCATTTTGAATAAGTGTGAAAAATGGTGAAAGCTTGCTTGACTGTGCTCAATATTGGGTTCTGATTGGTCAGTCGCTGTTATTTATAATTCTTTAATAATCAAATAGAGAATTTACATGATAAGTGTTACATAATATACAACACTGTTAATCTAACACCGTGTCCTAACCAGACGCGATGCAATAACTCCAAGCAACTTTTCTCAACTATAAATCATCTCCTCAAACCTCAGATCCCCCTACACTCAGAGAACTTGTAGGAGCGTTGCAATACCTTCATCTCCTTTTTCAAAACAAAAGTTGAAAAGATTCGTTCCCTTCTCTCCAGCTCCCCTGCCCTCCAGCCCCAGCTGTATCTGCTCCCTTGCACCTGCCCCCTCTTTTCCCTAGCCCCTCTGTTCCCCCAGTTACATCCACTGACCCTCAATCTGGGACTACACGGCTCTTTTGCTGTTTTACGGATAGCACTCAGCATGACATCGAAGACCTTCTAAAGAAGATGAAGCCTTCCACCTGTGATCTGGATCCTTTTCCCTCAGCCTTGATAAAAAGTCATTCCTCTGCAATAAGTCCCATGATCACCAAAATCATCATTCAGTCTCTCCGATCTGGCCAAGTCCCTAAGTCTCTGAAAACTGCGGTCATTAAGCCAATACTCAAAAAGCCCTGCCTTGACCCCGAAGTACCTGCCAACTACCGCCCCATCTCCAACCTCCCTTTCCTGTCAAAGGTGCTGGAAAAGGTAGTTTCTGCTCAGCTTCACAATCATCTCATAACAAACAGTCTTTATGAGAAGTTCCAGTCTGCTTTTCGCTCTGGCCACAGTACGGAAACTGCCTTGGTCAGGGTCACCAATGACCTGCTGATGACGGCTGATGCTGGCTCTCCATCACTTCTCATCCTTCTCGATCTCACCGCAGCATTTGACACCGTGGACCACCATATTCTTCTACACCGCCTTCACTCCTCCATTGGACTCTCTGATACTGCTCTGGCCTGGTTTACATCATATCTCACGGACAAAACTGAGTATGTATCCCTGGGTGCTGCTAAATCGGACACACACTCTTTCACTTGTGGTGTCCCTCAAGGATCTGTCCTTGGCCACATCCTTTTTACGTGGTACATGCTCCCCCTTGGTCATGTCATCGGCCGGCATGGAATATCTTTCCATTGCTACACTGATGACTCCCAAATTTACATCAAAACAAATCCAAACCCCTCTGCAGCACCTTCCACACTTTACACCTGCCTGGAGGAGATAAAGACGTGGATGGCGGCTAACTTTCTGCAACTCAACAGCTTAAAAACGGAAGACATTCTTGTTGGCACTCCGCACCAGACCCGGTCATCCACCATCACCAGCATCACCTTCTCTGGTCATGACATCCACCTCTCTTCCTCAGTCACAAACCTTGGTGTTAGAATGGACCCTCACTTGAGCTTTGAGGCCCACATTAAACATCTTTTTAAAACCTCTTTCTTTCATCTTAGGAACATTGCAAAACTTTGCCCAATGCTCACTTTCCCTGATGCCGAAAAACTTGTCCATGCCTTTGTTTCCTCCAGGCTGGACTATTGCAATGCCCTCCTTATCGGGATCCCAAGCAAGAACATCAAGCAGCTGCAGTACATCCAGAACTGTGCGGCTAGGATCCTGATGGGCGTGAGGAAGTACCACCACATTACACCCATCCTCAAATCGCTCCATTGGCTTCCTGTCCAGTACAGGATTGAATTCAAAGTTTCCCTTTTGTCCCATCAGTGCCTGCATGGCACTGCCCCCCTATATCTCAAACAACTGTGGAATGCTCTCCCTATCCATCTAAGGGCCCCACAGACTGTGGACTCTTTTAAAAAAGGTCTTAAAACCCATCTTTTTAGAAAAGCCTTTTAGGGCTAAAAGAGTTATTTTAATGTTTCTGTTTTTAATCTATTTTGTATTTGTAGAGCTCTGAGGTCATTGAATTTATGTAAAGTGCGTTATAAATAAAATCTATTATTATTATTATTATTATTAGATTCCAGCAACAAATAATTTGTCTGTCCACACTAGACGCGACGCGACTGTGAGATGAGTCAAAATCAATCAAAACCCACAGCCAATCAGAACAGCGTGTGGGCGGAGTCTCACGGCAAGTGCACAGCACCAGAGAGTAATCTTGACGGCTACATAATCAAATTCACAAATATTACACCATTTAAACATTATTAAATATACATAGGCTACTGAGTTACTAAAACAATATTTGTCAAATAATACACTTGTTTGTTCACAGTTTGAACGTTCTTGTTTCCATTTGTTTCATTTCAAGATCTGAGGTGAATTATCCATTTTTGCATTTACAGCTACAAAGCTGGGAGAACTAAATGATATTCAAGGTCATTTTAACATTAAATAAAGCACATAAACAGTACCTGAGATTATCATTGCCACACTTTGTGTTTGTTGTTCCAATGCGACGTCGCAGAAAAATAGACATTTTTTCAAAAATAGAATCGTCGCCGTCGGGGCTTGTTAGGGCAAAAACACTGATTAACATGGAAAAGATACCTTTTATTCCACGTTGCGGCATCGCGTCTCCGCGTCACGTGTAGTTAGGACACGTGTAATGCGGGTACGGAGGATGGTGGTTTTACAGATGGGATGCTTTTTGTTTTTCAACAAGGGAGGTGCCATCCCCCCGCATTAACCTCAAATCAAGCCCTGGGTGTAACCTAACAGCAACCAAAATGCAATGTTGTGAAAACATCTAGTCGTTCCTGAGTTGCTGTTATTAATGTTGACAACAAATATTTTCTAAATATACTGTAGTCTGTGATCAAAGACAAAGTTGCATAGTTCCTTTTATGCAATTTTTTTATTTTCATTTTTAGACCCTCCTAAGAGCGTCTCAGTGTCCGTCAGTCCATCTGGTGTAATACTGGAGGGAGATTCAGTGACTCTGAACTGCAGCAGTGACTCAAACCCTCCTGCAGAAATCAGCTGGTGTAAAGGAAAAAGGTTTGTAGGATCT
Source organism: Siphateles boraxobius (assembly GCF_051911475.1). Lineage (NCBI taxonomy): Eukaryota > Metazoa > Chordata > Actinopteri > Cypriniformes > Leuciscidae > Siphateles > Siphateles boraxobius. The sequence goes on along the minus strand of NW_027509108.1, from coordinate 2,830,404 downwards.
GGAAGAATCTACAGCATCTCAAAGATCAGCTCTGATGACAGTGGAGAATACAAGTGCAAGTCCATCAATAAGCATGGAGAGAAATACTCTAAAGCTGTGACTTTAAACATCATGTGTCAGGTAATGGTATTTTTATATATATATATATATATATATATATATATATATATATATATATTGACAAGACATCCGCTAAACATCTGTGATCGAACAGTCTCATAACAATTCGTAACTATCTTACATTTTTGAAAACACCGGTATGTGAATAAAAGTTTATATGAATTGGTACAGTCTCATTTATATGTTTTTGTAAGACCTGCTCATGGGTCTGGTTTAGGGGTGCAGGTTCCTGCTAATTTTTTTTTGCAAATCTTTTTTATTTTATTTTTATGATGCGATCTTTATCTTTATCACATCTTAAAATTAAAACTATTTCTCATGAGATCGGGCTGTGAAATTTATTTAGTAGATTAATAATTTCCCCTTTTTCATGATAGATGCTCCCAGGAGCGTCTCAGTGTTGATGCGTGGATCTGGTGTAATAGTGGAGGGAGATTCAGTGACTCTGAAGTGCATCAGTGCTCAAACCCTCCTGCTCTGAACTTCAGCTGGTTTAAGGAGGATGAAACCTCAGCTGTTGGATCTGGACAGAGTTTCAGTGCACTACAGAGTGGACGCTTCTACTGTCAGGCTCACAATCAACATGGATCTCAGAGATCAGACGCTGTAACTGTCACTGTTAAAGGTAAAGCAGCTCATATGCTTATATTACTCTTTCTAAAGTGATTCAAATGAATCATTTCAGATATTTTACTCTTTTGTCTCAGTTGCAGGACGTCTGGTGATATTATACACATCCATTGGAGGGGTTTGTGGAGCTGCAGTGATCATTACGATGTTAGTGATTTGGTAAGATCAGTGTCTGTGTTACTCTGTAGTGTGTGTGAATGAATGACTGACTTAGAAAGTTAGAAAGTTGTGAATACAGTGAGACGTCATGATGAACGAGAGCTAAGGCGAAATTTCCCGTCCTATCTTTCCACACTGACAGCTACTCAGTTCACTAGTTCACACTTACAAATAAGTTAGATAGAATAAATGGTATGCATATTTGGCGTGCTGTCCGGGGAGAGGGCACCGAGCTCGGATATTTGGCCCGAACCCAGAGTACTCCCCCCTATTGCTGGTTAAGAAGTAACCAGGGGCCTCATGTATCAATCTTGCGTACACACAAAAACTTTGCTTACGCCAGCTTTCACGCTCACGGTCGGATGTACTAACAGTGAAATTAACGTGAGAATGTGCGTTCCTCCACGCCAATTTCATGTCTGGCGTACATACATTTCTGATAGTTTTTGTCCGTTGGCGACTCTTACAGGCAATGAAGTTAAGTTGCAAACATTACACAGCGAATTGTTCTACAAGTCTATCGCACTACCACCTGTGGGAAGCATTGCTATTAATTAGCAATTTGTAAAATGATTTACATATATTGTCACACGAGCCTTATGGGAATATTCTATCAATTATGCAATTAACGAACATATAAAAGCATATGCAAATTGATACAACCCTTGGCAGCTTTGGCCTTATTAGAGGACATCCGTGGCAGAATCCGAAGAGAACGAGTTTTTAGGGACCACAATGATTTTCTGGCCCAGGATGATGACTGGCTTATCAGCCGTTTCAGATTTCCAAGGGCTATATCCTCTTTGAGCTCTGTGCAGAGTTGTGTCTGAATCTAGAGAGAGAGACAGCGAGGAGCCACGCAATACCCGTTCCCTTGCAGGTGCTGACAACACTTGGTTTCCTGTCAACTGCTTCTTTCCAAAGGGAACTGGCAGACCGCTCAGGAATAAGCCAGTCGTCTTTGAGCCGCGCAATACCAGCGGTGTTTGTCGGGATCATCCGCATGTCTACCAGGTATAAGGTTCCCATATGATGCAGTTGACCAGCCAAACATTAAAACGCAATTGCAGTGATAGCCGGTTTTCCTAATGTAATCGGAGCGATCGACTGCACACACATTCCTATAAAGGCGCCATCTGAAGAATAATTTGCATATGTGAATCGGAAACATTTCCATTCAATAAATGTGCAGATAATATTGGTTACCTTCGTGGCAGTCCTGTAGTAAATCCGAGTCTCCCACAGCAGCAGATACTACTCCAGAGACTAATGCGTCACCCATAATTGAGGCAACTAAGGGTGTAAGTTCATCGACCCCTTTACTACTGCCTGTTCTGCCCACACTTTGTCAGTGCGCAGCAGTTCTCCATTTAATGTCCAGCTTTATATCAGACCATTTCTTTTTAAGGTCATTTACAGTGCGACTTTCAGATCGCACCGCATTGACGGCATCAGCCAAACTCTTGTTGTGGCAAAAATTCATCTTAAACAAACATCACTGCGTAAGAGACACTCAGAGTCAAATTATATAAAATAGAAGTATTTATTCTTGCAAGAATAGGAGCAGTCTAATACACAGTTGTTACCCTGTGCAGAAGAGTGACACACCCCCAGACAGACTGAACTAGCTTTTATCTTAGTTTCAAGGCCTTCTTCCCCCCAGAGCCTTCCTCCCAGTAGTTTTCCATAGACGTCACTAGTTGGCCCACTAAGCTCCCCTGCACCAAATGGCCTTCTGACATCTAGGTCAGAGGTCCTTGTTCGTCTGTTCTCTGGAGTGTCTCCCCCTTCTGCCTCCCCAGGTACATAAACAGAATCTTCTCTCACTACAAGTGAGAGACACACATGTGACATTATTTGAATCATCTATATTTTACTAAAGATCAATGAATATCATTAAAATTGCCACCACAACTCCTCACTTTTTATCATTATGATTACCCATAATCACAATAATAAACAATAAGACAAATTTTAAGTCATATCATCACACTTATACTCTTCATCTCTGGTTTTCACTGACCACTCTCTTAAACATTTGTGAAATAACATTTGGAAAAGTAAAAAGCTTAGGCTGTTTTTGTGGGGATAGTCCCTTAGTATTAGCTAAGGATAGTATTAGCAAGCAAGTAAAGACTTTATCTGCGGCCGGGCTGAATGAATAAGCACTGTTATTGCACTCCCGACCTAGGTCGGACCCTCAGTCACCTCAGTATAAACAAGAAATAGTGTATAGTTTAAGTAGGAAACACATCAATTTAACACCCTGGTTATCATTACACATCTTGAAACCCACATGGCATTTCAACAGGCTAAGAAATACGAAGAAATAAAAGTAGAATAAAATCCCTCATTTCGACCCCTCTCCTTGTACGTCAACACATAGCGGATAACCACAGCTTTTAACCTTCTGTTCATATCAAAAACATTCATAGAAATAAAGAAAAAGAAAAGGAAACATACACTTTAACACATGTCACAGTAGCTCCCACTACTTGTATCATCATATTTTGTTCATCCAATTGAACAGACTCCCAGCTTTAACCAGTCTCTGTACTGAGCTGGAAACACATTATAATGCATGGTAAACATAACAATATTGATAATCCTATCGCTGAAATTGGTAGTACAGTACCCCCAACCCCCCAAAGATTAACCAATCTTATCCATTTACCATCAATCCACGCCCATTTCCATACATCGCCTCCATTTTCCTAACCATATTTTCTTAACTTTTAACTCGATTCAGCCAATGGTTTTACTTAGTAAGCTCTATTTAACACCATATTTAATAAATTCTATCCAGAAAAGGTTTTATATTTTTTTTTATCCATTCTTTTAACCAATGTAGTTGTTCAAAATTAACTCTAATATTTCCATTACGGACACAATCAATATATTTTCTACATTTACAATCAAATCAATACCTAGTTTGATTCAATCAAACAAAATCATCACAAAAACAGATTCTTCTGTTAAACTTAAACCATCAGTTGTGTTGATCATCTCGTTCGCCCCACGGACGTTCCGTGTTCTTTTACCTTTAACTTTTAATTCAAACATGCTGTGGTTCTACTTAATAAGCTTCAACAATTATCCCTATAATTTACATTAATTAATAGATCTTCTCTTCCCAAAAACATTTTCCTTAAATATTTCCTAATGAATAAGTAACCAATCAAATCTTTTGATCTAGTGTATATCAATACTAAGCCCTATTTTGATTTAATCGAATCAAATCCTCAAAATAATCACAAAACCACATTCTTAAACCATTAGTTGGTTCACATCCTCCTCCAGGCGTGTTGATCATCTCGTTCGCCCCATGGACTATGGGATGGTTGTGGCCTGTTGGTGTAGGTGAGAGGCTTGGACCCAGGTGTCACACTCTCCAACCATTTTCTGATCCTTATAAGGTTTTCCCTTAAATCACGACCGCACCCCCACTGGAGTGAACTGTCACCTGTGAATGGAGACCTTAAGTATTTTGTTAGTGCCCGCTTGACCGCTCCCCTTTGGTGTGACCTGTGGAATCAACAACCTGAAACATTATCTCCGGATAATTTCTTGCTTACTTAATAGCACTCGGGGTCCTTTTACCCTGAAAAAACACTCAACCCCTGTCCTCATGTCCACACAATATTTATACATTTGGAACAGAATTAGTTCTGTTTGATCCAATCCTTCCTGACATTCTGTAAAAGGAAAATTTTAAGTTATGCGCTGCGCAGGTGTAGCACCTTTCTGCCACACTAATAACCCAGGCCAGGACAGTTAGCCAAATTCATCCATAACCATTATTTTAGTGGGCACATTTTGCCCTGTCTCCCAATCCTGCATGCTCTCTGTAAAGAGAAACAGATTTCGAGGTTATTGTCAGATAGTAAAGTACGTAGTTTCTTTTGTCTACTGTTCTCCCGTGGCCTTCGATGCCCTGGCGTTTCCTGTTGAAACAATCTTTGTTATTGGTGTGTGCGGCACACTCACAGACATCCATTTTGTTAGGCAGAAAAAATGGCTTCTTTCAGGGCTTTTATCAAATTACCCCTAGTGTTCTCCCAACATTTATTCAGCAAATGTGAACCCCTTAATAAACCATATTTGGCAATTGTTATACCATCTCCCTCTTGATGCACGACACAACTCGAGCATCAATTTAACATAACATTTAACATAGTGTTTTTATAAAGTTTGCCATCAACACTAACCCAAACGTTGTCCTTCAGACAAATTTCCTCCAGACATCTTTCTCTGCCTCTGAAACAAAAATATTACATTCTTCACTTAAAGCCACAATCTCATCTTCTTATCGAAGTATTTGAAAGGCAACGGCCCTCAGTTTCACAGCGTATTCTGCTTTTCAGGCCTGTTGTTTGGTCTCTCAAGTCAGTCATCTACAAACATTTCCAAAGTCATCAATTTTCCCTATCAGGTGAGGTCGTGCTGTGCAGACTTGGTCAATGTCAGTCAATCATTTCTCCCCCTTTGTTCACAATAATCATAAATGTGAGGGGCTCTCTTGATAATTTCATGTTGACTTAGCCAATATGTCACTTTGTTGTTTCCCTCAAACCTACAACATTTCATTTATCTCAGCCCATGCCAGATGGTGATCTACAACTACACAATTCCAATTTACTGATCTTCAAATCTACATTATGTATGACAAAACTATTACTACCAGACAGAGCTTGATGGCCAATCAACTTAAAGCTTGTCCCATGTTCTGTATTGTCTCTTCATCAGAATTATCAGCTTCTTTAAAATTTGTCATTTGCCTTAACCCATCTGTAATGATAAACTCATTCCAGAGGTTAATGACGCAATATACACACCATTCAGGCGGAATATTAGTGCCCCAAACTAATACATACAAGACATAAAGTGCTGTCACCATCACACACACACACTCATACTAGACACACATATGTTAACTGTTCTTTCTCAATGTTCACTTTTCTTTATATTATTGCTAAAAGATTTAAATTTTAAATAAGATTTTAAACTTCCCATTTTCCTGTAGCTTCTACCTAATTTTACATGGTATCTTAACCACTTTCAAAGCACGTCTGTTCATTATTCATTTGATTTTTAGACAAGTCAGCTGGGTTGTTTTGTTTCATTATCATTATTTTGCTTCAGCTTGCTCTAGCAGGCAGATAACAGAAAGACAGACACAGTTACCATCCCTTCCTCCAACTCAGGCAGTCTCTCTCACTATAACAAATAATTTTTCCACCAGCCTCCTAAGGCTGTAACTTAGACAAAATTTGTATTCATTACAATAACCTTTGACCATTCACCTTTGTCATCCAGACTTTCCTTAAATCAAAATCTGTCTTCATCTTTAGCCACCACCATGTCTAACGACCTTCAAGAGTTAAAACTATGTCATAGACCTATTAGTTCAAAATCAACACTATGATTTTCCTTGCCCATAAGGCAAACCAGTACATAAAAAGTTTTGCTACTGTCTCCACAACAACTAATGGGAATCACTTCATGGCCTCAGCTGGCTCTTGAAAGCCCACTCCTGTTAGCCCTTTATCTATAATCTCCATCAGGGTGTTTTCCCCTGGCATATTTGCAGACGCTTGTCACAATAAAAAAACAAGCCATACAACTAATGCGGTTTCTTCCGGCGAGTGGTATATATAGAGGAGCTTTGCTTTATTGGGGAGACATGCCGTGACTCGTCACCGCGTCATCTCCCCTTAACGGCATAAGTACGCTGCTGGCCTCACAGCTCCTGCTCAACCCTCATACCTGTCTCACATAACACACCTCCATTCAGGAGATGCCCAATGACTTTACGTGATCCACTCTGGCTTAGGTTGCCCCCTGTCTGGCCAAAGAAGGTCTTACCCGTCATCGAGATGGTCACTCGTGCCCACTGGTGACCGCTCTTTCCAATCACACAATCAGTTCTCTTCAACAGACCTCAGCTGTTTTCTGGAGCTTAGGTAAGGCACGTTCAAGAGTCACCAGGGCCATTCGGATTGCCTAATAGTGTTCACACAGGGAGACAGGTCAATAACAACAGTATTTAATCACTTAAATCCATTAACTATCTTAAAAGCAGAAACCTAGCTGCTTAGATTATACTCAGTGAATTTAGATCACAACCGTACATTCAGTGTACTTCATCTGTAGCCGGAGCCATCGGTCCTGAATGGTGGAGACTAAATGAGACAAAGTTGTTACTGGTCCTAAAATACGCTAATCAAAATGTCACCTCTATCGTTTAAGGTCTGTATTATTATTTTAAAGACTTCTTTAAAGTCATTCAGTTTTACTTAAATCCATTTACAAATACAAATTGCCCTCTGAACGGCAATGAATTCTTTTAACCTCTCCATGTCTATGATTTTCAACTTAAACATTGTGCTTTACTTATGACACAGGCTCAGATAACAGCTTTTAGCTGACATTGAATCAGAGAGAGACTCTGAGGCATTCAGGACTGGTACACTGCATTTTCATAAAACTTTTAACATCAGACTTTATCTACCATATTTTAACTCTAGCCCAGCTTAAGGCATCTTTGCCAGAAATTACATGTGTTTCAAATAAACATATTATTTATATTTGTCTTTTGCCCACCTCAGGGAATTTAGACATTACAAATTTCCACTCAGATTGAGTCTCTGTCGCACTGGCAGTTTCAGGCACAACACACATCAGATTTAGATAAGCGAACTGTTTCATTACAGCCAATAGCAGACTTTATCTTTTGGAAGCAAAACATCAGCTTCTAGTTCTTTCATGGTCAACTTTTCAAGCTGTTTGTTTAATCAGATGCCTTTCAACACATTTTACATTTAGCAACTGTTAATTCAGTAGCCTACTGCTTCTGCTTATTTGTTCTTACATAAAAATAATTATTCTAGTTCTCAATAACGTTTCACATTTCTCAATCTCAATTTTAATTGTCAAGTTCTCAACCATAGTTTAATATTTGACTTAAGTTTTCTCTTGGAGTTTATCAATCTCCAATTAGGATTCACACTAATTTTGACAAGGCTTCTCTGCATCTTTTACAGTTATTATAAATCATCTTTGAGATCTGTCTCTCTATATTACCTTTACATATTTTGCAACTCACATTTGTTGGAGTCACAAAAGATTCACTTTAAGACTTCAATCTTTTGACCTTGTTTTTTTATCTCTTATTTCTCAGACCAAAAATTGTCACTGTCGTCATTTAAACACTGATCTATTTTCAACCCCACATTATTATCAGAAATGTGTCACGTGTTAAATGGTCCTGCTGACCACAATCAAGACACTCTCTGTCATCTGGTTGGTTCGTGTGTCAGCCTCAACTACAGCATCAGACACCTTGCAGTTTGATCACTGTGAGCTTCCAAAGGGCTTCAACTTAACTGCACACCCTTGAAGCAGTGTGTGTCCCATTCAGGAATGCAAACAGACCCACTGATAAGCAGTTCTCTGTATTCCTTTGACCATCCACCAATGGCGGATTCAATCACAATAGCCAACTAATACTCTTCCTCATTATTATTGGCAGAACATAATTTCATGAGCAGCACAGAGAATGCTCAAAATATTCGAATTTGTTTTCTGTCTTTACCTTACTAATTTGGTATTATCATCAACAACACTAATTACAAGTACTGTTGCTGTTATCCCAGCTTATCTTTTACAAAACATCATCTGCAAATCTCTTCAAAATGAGATCTTCAGAGCAGAGCTGTTTACAGCATTTGCTCTCTTCTGTCTCACTATTTATTTATTTATTTATTTTCCCGGACTGTTCAGTTACTCTTCATAAAGTGTAACAATTTGTACATCATTATTTTCATTACAACTGGTTTGAAGCCTTTTCCCTTCCATCACATGGTCAGTCTGCAGATTCAACTTAATATTATCATTATTGTCTCAGTCTTATCTCTACTGTTTCTCCAAAACAGATTATATTACTCAGTCCGTAAATTACACAGACAACCATTATAGCTACTTGCTTCAATACCCTTATTTTCTTAACATTAATAAAATAAAGCAGATATATCATCATTTCAATCATTATTTTATCAAAATCTAGAATTGTTCCCCATTCTGCTTAAAACATTCTTCATATCATGTTAATCCCTGTCAATCATACAATGCCTTATTTTATTCTAAAACTTTTCATATCATTTAAACAGTTAATTTGACTTCCATAAATTCTGTCAGACCATGTCTATTTTCATCACATATAGTTTTCTAGTATATTTCTCCTTTCTTTTCCCTACATGCCAGTTCCTTCATTATCCTCTCCTTTCTTTTCTCAAACATGCCAGTTCCTTCATTATCTAACCAGTACATGATTGTTTGCACAATCCCCACACACACATGTCTCACACACCACCTTTTTGTTTTTTCACTTCCCTCTTCCACCAAGTCTCACTTACAGTTCCCTCTATTTCACACAGACAGCCTTATTGCTTCTTCCTACTTCAATATCTAAAACATACATTTCCCCCCATACTTTCCTAGTTCTACAGAAAACCGGTGTATCAAATTTGGCATGCTTACTCTGAGATTTTCCCATACTGGCTGTTTTCTGTTCCCTGTGGATTTCTCTTCAACGCGCGTTTTCTCTAATCTGTTTAGGCGTCCCCAACAGACCCGATTCTTTCTTTTAACCCAAATCGGTCGGGTTGCACTATTAGTGCCCTCCTAATTAAGGTTTACCAAAAACTGTTCTGGTTCCCCCTAATTAGCCTCAGTACCTAAAAACAATTTGCTCCGTCGTGGAACAACTAATTTTCAGGGTACCTATCTGTTTGAAATCTCTTGATCTGTTACAGTTCTCACTTAATCCCAGATTATTTATCTGCTTGAAATTTCTTGTTCTGTTACAGACCTCAATTAATCTCAGATCATTTTCCCTCGTATCTGTTTGAAATTTCTTGATCTATATAGATCTCAATTAATCTCAGATTACGTACCACAGAAACAGCCTTCAGCCAATATGGTTCAATTTCACTCTTCTCCCCAATTAAACTGAATTTAATTAACTTACCCAAAAGAAAATAAATTGAACTGTCTCTTACCAGAGATGCTTCTGTTGCCACCGGGTTCTTTCAATTGATTCCAGTGGAGTTTCTCCTGGCCCTGATAGCGGTCGGCCCCTCTCTCTGAAATTTACGAGGTAGAGCTGGAACTGCTCAGTCCAGGTGGCCAAACACCGTCCGCTCTCAGGTCCAGAAGGCACTTCCAAGGAATCCCACTCTGACACCAAAATTGTTGTGGCAAAAATTCATCTTAAACAAACATCACTGCGTAAGAGACACTCAGAGTCAAATTATATAAAATAGAAGTATTTATTCTTGCAAGAATAGGAGCAGTCTAATACACAGTTGTTACCCTGTGCAGAAGAGTGACACACCCCCAGACAGACTGAACTAGCTTTTATCTTAGTTTCAAGGCCTTCTTCCCCCCAGAGCCTTCCTCCCAGTAGTTTTCCATAGACGTCACTAGTTGGCCCACTAAGCTCCCCTGCACCATATGGCCTTCTGACATCTAGGTCAGAGGTCCTTGTTCGTCTGTTCTCTGGAGTGTCTCCCCCTTCTGCCTCCCCAGGTACATAAACAGAATCTTCTCTCACTACAAGTGAGAGACACACATGTGACATTATTTGAATCATCTATATTTTACTAAAGATCAATGAATATCATTAAAATTGCCACCACACTCTCCCACTCATATTTTTTCCTTTGGTTATTAATTCCGGACGACAAAGATCCAATTTTTTTTTTCTCGTTTCTACCTCCGATAGTAGCACCTCCGATTCACTTTCTGTAAAGTTTTGTTTCTTGCCGCTTGCTTTAGCCATTTCGTAGACTGCTTTCTTTTGCCAAAGTGGACTCATTACCATATTTAAATGTATTTAATTAAGGGAGGAGACTGGGTGGGGCGTTGTGCTCGTGCATGTGCGCTGATTTTTACGTTAATTGGGATGTACAAAGAGAATATGCGTGGGATCCTTTGTACGCAGAGATTCATACATGAAGCTGATTGGATAGACATGTTGATTACTAATTGTCGACAGCTGGTGGGAATGATGTGATACTTGGATAAATTATTTGAACTTGCTCCTGCATAATGCATAATCTAGTTAGTGAATAATGAAATCTGAAGCTCATTACTGCAGTAAATCCTGAAGATAGAGCAGTTTCATCACATTCAAAACGGCAGTGCCATGTCCTATAGAGAAATATTGGTTAAAATCAAATCTGTGTATTAAACATCAAATAGGTTCTGATTGGTTGTAATTGTATAAAATCATTGTCTTTAAAGGAGAAGCTGGTGTTTGAAAAAGAGAAATTGCACACAGGAGTCTCAGGTGAGAAAAAAATGATTTGGTTTTCAGAAGTTTACTGATCAGGTAAATTAATTTGTAACTAAAAGTGAAAGTCTGAATTAGTGACTTTTTCGGTAACACTTTAGAATACGGTTCCTTCGTTAATGAATAACTACACAAGAACCAATGAGTAACACAATATTAACAATCTAGTAGTAATTATTAACTAACAAGAAACTCTGATTAACAAACTAGTAAGTAATAGCGCACAGATGAAAGTGGTAGTTCACTATTAACAAATCAATAACTACTGTTTTTTAATGCTTCCCAGAGAACTACTGAAAAAGTTTATTAACAATCTAGTAACTACTATTAACTAAAAATAAACTCTGATTAACAAATTAGGAAGTAATAGTGCACATATGAAAGGGGTACTTCAATAACTACTATATTTTTTATGCTTCCCAGAGAACTACTGAAAATTTTCATAATTCATACAAAACTAATCAATAACCAATGCAGGATAAATGACTAGCACTACATTAACATTTGAACTGCCACTGTAAACGAATACACAAGGTTGTTTACATTATCAATATGTAATAGCACAGCAGACTGATAATAATTGGCCTATGCTGTCTATTTATCAACTGAATAATTTTAAAGAAATGGATTTTTAAATACAGTAGTCTGGACCTTACTTGTCCTGTGGCCAATTTTCCGGCATTCCTATGGACTGATATTGAATCACTAGAGTCACGGTGACGACTGGAACATATTGAGTCATCAGCCATCCAAATACCATATAGAGTGAATTTATTATTTAACTTACCTCACAAAAAAATATGTTTTTATGTATGTCTCCTAGCTCATATATATATATATATATATATATATATATATATATATATGCGTGTGTGTGTGTGTGTGTGTGTGTGTGTGTGTGTGTGTGTGTGTGTGTGTGTGTGTGTGTGTGTGTGTGTGTGTGTGTGTGTGTGTGTATCTTGTGAGTGAGAAGATTCTACACTTTATTGGCTTTTCATTAGTAACTACTGTCAGAATCAAGGGAATAAACTAGTAATGACTCAAGTGTTACTAAATATTTCTATGGGAATTACTAATTATTTGGATCCGTATTCTAACGTGAAGATCATGGGAACTAACTAGTAATGACTCAAGTGTTACTATACTTCTAAAGAAATTTTCTAAAAGTATACTAAAGTTCACCAAAAATCTCAAACGCTTGAAATGACTTTTGTGTTTGGTTGCACAAATCATGACTAGATCATGTAGTAACACTTGAGTCATTACTAGTTAGTTCCCATGATCTTCACTTTAGAATACGGATCCGAATAATTAGTAATTCTCATAGAAGTATGAAGTACCACTTTCATCTGTGTACTATTACTTCCTAATTTGTTAATCAGAGTTTATTTTTAGTTAATAGTAGTTACTAGATTGTTAATAAACTTTTTCAGTAGTTCTCTGGGAAGCATTAAAAAAATCGTAGTTATTGATTAGTTAATAGTGAACTACCACTTTCATCTGTGCGCTATTACTTACTAGTTCGCTAATCAGAGTTTCTTGTTAGTTAATAATAGTTACTAGATTGTTAATATTGTGTTACTCATTGGTTCTTGTGTAGTTATTCATTAACGAAGGAACCGTATTCTAAAGTGTTACCACTTTTTCTAGTGAGTTGCCTATAGACATTATTTATTTTCTCTCTATTCTGTTTTTGGTAACACTTTATTTTGATTGTCCCTTTGAACATTTTGTTAACTATAAGTAACTTTGCAACTACATGTCAACTAACTCTCGTTAGAGTATTAGTAGACTATCTGCTTCATACCTGCAAACTCTTTATTGTGTTGGTCCTCCAAGAAAAGGGGTAGGCAAGTTCGGGCCTAGAGAGCGCTGTCCTGTAAAGTTTGGCTCCAACACTGAGAAAAACCTCTCCTGTCTATAGCCTTAGTAATCCAGAAGACATTGATTAGCTTGTTCAGGTGTGTTTGATTAGGGTTGGAAGTAAACTCTGCAGGAATTTAACAGTGACAGTGGCAGGGCCCTGACCTCGAGACAGTCTACTGCAGGTGTGTCCAACCCTGCTCCTGCCGATCGACTGTCCTGCACAGTGTATCTCCAACCCTAATTAAACACACCTGCCTTTAATTTTCAAGTGATCCTGAAGACCTTAATTGGTTGCTTCAGATCCTGAAGACGTTAATTGGTTGCTTCAGGTGTGTTTGATTAGGGTTGGAGATGAACTGTGCAGGACAGTCGATCGGCAGGAGCAGGATTGGGCACCCCTGGTGTACTGACTATAAGTAACTTTGCAACTACATGTCAATTTATTCTAACCCTAACCCTACCAGTCTACTACTACTCTAGTGAGAGTTAGTAGTCATGAAGGTGCAATGTTACTTATAGTCAACAGAATGTGTTTAAGGGACCATCAAAATATTGTGAAATTCTGTTTTTTCTTTAATGGCAAAGATGAATCTTTCCAGACCTGATCATGACAGACGCAACGCTTATGATGTTGAATTGAGTGATCCTGTGTATGAGAATATAACGGTAAGTGTTTCCTACAAAAGAGTAAACTCTCTTCACTTTTAGCCAAAATAAATTAAATGCTAAATGTCAGTGTGATATAACTATCTATATTGACAAAATATATGGAAATTTACAAAACACACTCCTATTTTTACTTTTACCTTCATTCATAAAGGCTGCTCAACTTGATGATTGTAACCCTGAACTGGACTCGTCTCTGTATGAAAATCTTCCAGTAAGTAAGAATACCCACTAGATAGAGACAAAACCCAATCTATTAGCCTTTACTTATGACAAATGTTGTTGATGCTTTTATTTAAATATTTCATTATTAATGTTTTCACTTTCCTTCTTTCTTATTCAGTCTAACAAGATGCTGTAATGTTTTGGACACAGTAAATATTACAGCCTTTATGCATCTCGTGCCATGATGATGTGACTGAAGTAATTAAGGGATCATTTTATAGATGGATGTGTGATAATGTGTTTCTCTTTATGCTTTTTTATCATGTATGAATCTTACTTCATTGAGATTATTAATGATTTTGACCGTGAGTATCAGTATTGTTCATGTTTCCAATAAAAGGCAGGAAAAAAAATAAGGCTCTAGTGTAAAATTCCACACTTTTCTGTCATTCAATAAATCAAGAATAACAGCATAACAAATATTGAAGACCATTACACTTAGAGATTGCTAGAGAGAAAAAAAAATAGATCAAACTACATAAGATTATTAATATAAGGATTACTGCACAAAATTACACTCGCAATCTTGCTTGCAATGTTTCGGAACAACAACATTTCTATAAAAAAGTCCCTAATATATAGCAAGTTAAGTTTCAACTTATTCCGTCTACGACAATGAAAACAGTTCCAACAGAAAGCTTTTCTTCGGGTTTTCAGTCTCCCGCTCGGAGCGATACTGCAGCCAGCCAGAGAAAACACGGGCGATAATAACAATAACTTTATTTTCAAGAGTGCCTTTAAAGCAGCTAAAGTAAACTTAACCTTTTTAACTTAACCTTAACAACGGATTTTCATCCAATCTGGTAAATATGACACGCTTCTCTGCCTGCGAGGAGATGTGCAAAGATGCTCTCAAATGCAAGATGTGTTTTGCCAAGTACAGAACAGAAATTAAACGTCTACAAGAGCAGTTCAGAATTCACTTCCAGGTCTTTCACGTCATGCAGCCTCGCATATGTCAGGTAGTGATGTGTGATACCACTTAATTCCTATTCGATCCGATACCAAGTAATACTGGTATTGTCGATACCAATACTTTTTACGTATTTTATTTGTAGTGTGATGTAACAACTAGTTTAAAGTAAAGTAAACACAGTAGTCACAGTAAGCAGTGCAAATGGAGTGTAGATGGAAGTACAGAGTACGGACGGAGATAGAAATTGTTCTTTTGTCTATTGTCCTCCCTGCCATGACTAGGAGCAGGCCCGGATTACCCAATGGGCATTATGGGCACGGGCCCAGGGGCCCATGCACACTTGGGGCCCAAGCGAGGGGAAGATTTATTTATTTTTTTCATTTCCGAAAACGGAGCGTATATTTGCACTACGTGCCGGCCCGGTGCCTGTCTTTTTAGCAAAAAGACGCTCGACACAAAATAACTACTGTAGCATAAGGCGTGAGGTGCATCATGATAGCTTTTGACGCGTTTGGCCAGAGTTCGAATCCGCCTTTTGCCGAACTCGCTGTTCGCCGAACTCGCTGTTTCCAGTGTTATGAAAACAGTAGGTCAACAAAACTACAATGCATTCTTTAATTCCCTGTCTTATTCTGCCCTCTGGCATATCGAAATTAATACAAACCTTAACATTAAGAGACGGACGGTGTTATTAACAGACAGTAAAAATCATACTAATAATACTATGTAAAAAAAATCTGATGAGCCCAGAATATAAACTCAACGTGTTTAATTACACGTTATAAGCATTGCCGAAATACACTCAAATGAGATCGACTCAGAAAAGACGTCAATAAATGCACGCGTCACCTGCTACATCCTCTTTGTTGCATGTGCAAATTATGATCACTAATACAAAATACAACATTTTATTCACAAAAATGTCTCTATTTGTAGAAATTGCTGCACATTCGTTGAATTCTGAATTTTGAACACATAAGTTGAAAGCAATTTGTTTGTGGATAGTAGGCAGGCTATCCTAGAAGAACATATCTGCAACATTTATCAAGTTCACGGATAATTGTGCGTGCATCTGATCTATTAAATTAGTATTATTAATCATTATGATACTAAAATCATAATAAAGTATGTATACTACAAAAAATCAGATGAGTCCAGAATATGAAAGTAACGTGTTTAATTTCATGTTAAGTATTTTCCTCCCATATAAAACATAATAAAAAAGCTAAATGTGGCTTTATGCATATTAGAATGTCCCCTTATTATGTCGAAATAACGACTTATTATTATATTGAAATAACGAGATAAGTTATTTTTCTTCCTCTTTTTTTCATCTTGCGGGTCACGGCTTCCGTAGTGGAAAAGTACTGTAACAACCCGCGGCCCGCCCCTGCGCAGTCTTCAAATAACCCCGGGCTGAATCTAGCGGACTGTGATTCAGAAAAAAATGAGTGAGAGAAGCGGTTGTACTAAACGCAAAACGAAACAAAATGAAAAAGAGAAAAAGAGGAAAGGGGAGGCGTCTTTATTAAGACAGGTTCCATCTATCAAAACATTCTTCAAATGTAGCCAGGCCGAGGGCGAGGACCAGGAGGAAAATCAGGGTGAAGAAGAATGTGTGGTAGACTTTGACGAGCAAGCTAACCAGGGACTTGAGGAGGCTAGTGTTAGCAGCGCAGCACAACCTGCTAGCTGTAACTCCCAAATAGGGAAACAGTTTCCAGAGACTGGATCACCTATTCACCATCTACAGGTAATATTTTTTGCTTTGCCTGTATTCTTTTTTTCTACCAAGAAAAGTCAATTTGTTAGTGGTTTTTTTCTGACTGGAAACACCCCGAACGTGTGCGTGAGCATGAGAAAAGCACAGAGCATTGTAATTGCATGTTAGCATTGCTTCGGCGCTCATCTGTCACTCGGAGCGGGACTGTAAACGCTAAACTGGTGCAGCAGCTAGATGAAGAGAAGAGGTATTGGCGGGAGGTGCTCAAGCGGGTTGTGGCTGTCATAAAGTTTTTAAGTGAAAGAGGACTGCCTTTCCGTGGCGATGATGAAATACTTGGCTCACCACATAATTGTAACTTTCTTGGCATTCTGGAAGTCATCTCTCAGTTTGATCCTTTCCTCGCCGAGCACATTAATAAGTATGGACAGAAGGGTAGGGGCAGCACATCCTATCTTTCATCCACTATATGTGAGGACTTGATTCAGCAAATGGGTGACAAAGTAAAAGCTATCATAGCTGCAGAGATACAGCAGGCAAAGTATTTTTCTGTAATAGTGGACTCTATTCCTGACCTGTCACATACCGCCCAGCTGACATTCATTTTTAGATTTGTGAGTAAAGAGGGGAAAATAATTGAACGATTTGTTGGCTTTGTACCAATTGAGATCCATACAGGGGCGAGTCTGGCTGACACTGTAATGGCTATGCTTGACAATTTAAGCTTAGATATTGCAAACTGCAGAGGCCAGGCGTACGACAATGCAAGCAATATGTCAGGGCGTTATAATGGGCTGCAGGCTCACTTGAAGAAAATTAATCCATTGCATACCCTGCGCAGCACATTCTCTCAATTTGGTGGGTGTCAACAGTATTGAAGGCAGCTGTCAACATGCAAGTTAGTTCTTCGGCCTCATGCAGTCCCTATATGCATTTTGTGCGGGTTCCACTCGTAGATGGAACAGATTCTCAAATAATGCAGACATCAAGGTAGATATGACGTTGAAATCGCTGTCATCAACACGTTGGAGTTGCCGTGCAGATGCATCTAAAGCCCTTTGTGGAAATTATGCACAAATCATGTCTATACTTCAGAGCATATCTTCTGATACAGGAGAAAACCGTGACACACGCAACGAGGCAGCAGCACTGTGCTCAAAATTGGCCACTCCTGACATGTCAGTTTTGGCACAGTGTCTTAAGCAGATTCAAAGTGACAAGTGAGGCATTGCAAAAAGCTGATATGGATCTGATGACTGCAATTTATCTGTTCAAGTCTTTGAGATCATGGGTTGGATCACTTCGAGACCAATTTGACCATTTTGAAAGATCTGCGAAGAACATTCCCAGTGTGTGCCAGTCATATAAAGATGAACTGCAGAGGGACAAAAAGCGCAAAGCATTTTCAGAAGAATGTACAGAGCATCAAGTAACTCTGAAAGGCCGGGAGCGATACCAGGTAGAAAACTTCAATGTCATTATTGACAAGCTTGTCAGCTGTTTAGACCATAGAGTGGATGCATACCGGAACATTAATGACATCTTTGGGATTCTACTGAACATGGAATCAGAGGATTTGCCCACTGTTCATAAACAGGCGGATGCACTCTGCGCTTCATATCCTTCTGATTTAGATCAGAACCTTGCAGATGAAATTATCCAGTTCAGATACTTTATAGAGAGCGAGCAGGATAAGTCTCCTCAAAAACTGTTGCAGGTGCTCTTGAAACATGGTCTGCAATCAACTTTCCCCAATGTGTTTGTAGCCCTACATATTTTTTTGACACTGCCGGTTACAAATTCTGAAGTAGAAAGATCTTTTTCAAAAATGGCAAGAATAAAAAATTATCTTAGAACAACACAAACACAAAAGTGCCTCAGTGCACTGTCACTGATGGCCATTGAATCTCAGCTGGTCATGGACTTGGATTTTGATGACATTGTAACTGAGTTTGCTAACAGCAAAGCCAGGAAGAAGTATTTTTAAGGGCAGCCGGAGAGCGGAGAGGAGGAGAAAGACAGACAGACAGACAAAAAGGTGAGGAGAGGAGGAGAAAGAAAGACAGACAGACAGACAGAGCCTGAGGAGAGGAGGAGAAAGACAGACAGACAGACAGACATCCCCTGAGGAGAGGAGGAGAAAGACAGACAGACAGCCCCTGAGGAGAGGAGGAGAGCATAAGACAGACAGACAGACCCTGAGGAGAGGAGGAGAGCATGATACAGACAGACAGACCCTGAGGAGAGGAGGAGAGGATGAGACAGACAGCCCCTGAGGAGAGGAGGAGAGGATGAGACAGACAGACCCTGAGGAGAGGAGGAGAGCATGAGACAGACAGACAGACCCTGAGGAGAGGAGGAGAGCATGAGACAGACAGACAGACCCTGAGGAGAGGAGGAGAAAGACAGACAGATAGACAGACAGCCCCTGAGGAGAGGAGGAGAGGATGAGACAGACAGCCCCTGAGGAGAGGAGGAGAGGATGAGACAGACAGCCCCTGAGGAGAGGAGGAGAGGATGAGACAGACAGCCCCTGAGGAGAGGAGGAGAGGATGAGACAGACAGCGCCTGAGGAGAGGAGGAGAGGATGAGACAGAAAGCAACTGAGGAGAGGAGGAGAGGAGGAGACAGACAGCCCCTGAGGAGAGGAGGAGAGGATGAGACAGACAGCCCCTGAGGAGAGGAGGAGAGGATGAGACAGACAGCCCCTGAGGAGAGGAGGAGAGCATGAGACAGACAGACAGACCCTGAGGAGAAGAGGAGAGCATGAGACAGACAGACAGACCCTGAGGAGAGGAGGAGAAAGACAGACAGACAGACAGACCCTGAGGAGAGGAGGACAGCATGAGACAGACAGACCCTGAGGAGAGGAGGAGAGCATGAGACAGACAGACAGACCCTGAGGTGAGGAGGAGAGCATGAGACAGACAGACAGACCCTGAGGAGAGGAGGAGAGCATGAGACAGACAGCCCCTGAGGAGAGGAGGAGAGGATGAGACAGACAGCCCCTGAGGAGAGGAGGAGAGGATGAGACAGACAGCGCCTGAGGAGAGGAGGAGAGGATGAGACAGAAAGCAACTGAGGAGAGGAGGAGAGGATGAGACAGACAGCCCCTGAGGAGAGGAGGAGAGGATGAGACAGACAGCCCCTGAGGAGAGGAGGAGAGCATGAGACAGACAGACAGACCCTGAGGAGAAGAGGAGAGCATGAGACAGACAGACAGACCCTGAGGAGAGGAGGAGAAAGACAGACAGACAGACAGACAGACCCTGAGGAGAGGAGGACAGCATGAGACAGACAGACCCTGAGGAGAGGAGGAGAGCATGAGACAGACAGACAGACCCTGAGGTGAGGAGGAGAGCATGAGACAGACAGACAGACCCTGAGGAGAGGAGGAGAGCATGAGACAGACAGACAGACCCTGAGGAGAGGAGGAGAAAGACAGACAGATAGACAGACAGCCCCTGAGGAGAGGAGGAGAGGATGAGACAGACAGCCCCTGAGGAGAGGAGGAGAGGATGAGACAGACAGCCCCTGAGGATAGGAGGAGAGGATGAGACAGACAGACAGACCCTGAGGAGAGGAGGAGAGGATGAGACAGACAGCCCCTGAGGAGAGGAGGAGAGGATGAGACAGACAGCCCCTGAGGAGAGGAGGAGAGGATGAGACAGGATGTGTGTGTGTGTGTGTGTGTGTGTGTGTGTGTGTGTGTGTGTGTGTGTGTGTGTGTGTGTGTGTGTGTGTGTGTGTGTGTGTGTGTGTGTGTGTGTGTGTGTGTGTGTGTGTGTGTGTGTGTGTGAGAGAACAACATGAAATATAGTATTATCAAAAAAAACAAGCTGCTTTATTTTACATTTGATTTACATTTACATTTAGGGTATTTGGCAGATGCTTTTATCCAAAGCGACTTACATGTAGTACATTTGTCAATAGTTGGACAGGTCACACACCAGCAATTGTAATTTGTATTGTAAGCAACCAATATTACACCATAATACTTACAGCATCTTGTAATGTGTCTGCAACCATTTCACTATCATTCAATCATCAAACAAAGTGCCATTTGGGGCCATAAATAATAAAGTGCTAAATACATAAGTGCAGAATTTTTTTAGTATAAAGAAGAGAGAGTATAAAGAAGACTAAAAAAGTTGAGTTAAGATGACCTATACTGTTTGCATCCTTTTCATCACAGGAAGAGGAGAGGGGGAGAGAGACAAAGAGCGGCAGCCCCTGTAGAGCCGAGGAGTAGAGGACAGGAGAGGAAGAGAGAGACAGACAGGAAAGCTACATTAATGGGTGTGTGTACGTGTTTGTGTGTTAATTATGGAAGAATTTGATTCATATAACTGGATTGGTAAAGGTGAGGCACTATGTGCTTGCATATGCCAGCTAGTTGCTCGCTATAGGTGTTACAGCAAATAGTATCCAAAAAATCAAAAGGTTAATTGTGTGGGTGGGGTGGGGTGGGGTGGGGTGAGGGGCCCTACAAGACATTGTGCCCAGGGGGCTCTGAATTCTTAATCCGTGCCTGACTAGGAGTTGTTGTACAGTATGATGGCTAGGGGGACGAAAGAGATCCCTCTAAGGCCCCGTCCACACTACTGCGTTTTCGTTTAAAAACGGAGAATTAAAACGAAAACGATCTCCGTCCACACCAGCGTTTTAGCTGCGTATTAGAATTGATCTCCGTCCACATTAAAACGACTGAAAACTCGGATCATGTGACCATTCTCCAACACTGTGCATGCGCGTGCCGGTGTAAACAGGAAACGGATGGACTATTCCTCAGATTTGATGAAGAAGCAAGTAACGTTAGCTACCTCTGCAAAGATTAGAAAATGTCGAAGACCAGAGATTTCTTTTCATGGACCGCCGCTGCACACGGGAATTGTCATAGATCGCTCGAATAATAGTTTGCCTCCCGCGCATGTAGGCAGTTATAGCATTGTAAAATGCAGAATTTGCTTGCACAACAGCTGCTAACAAAGACATCAAAGTCAGTAACGCTTGTAATTCGTTATCCATGTTGCACTCACTAACATCAGCTACGTAGTCCAGGATGTTTTTGTTTGTTTTCTTCCGGTGACGGGACATGTGATGGGTGGCTGACGAATCAGGGAAGGATACGTCATGGGTGATGACACCCAATGATAGAGCCGAGCGTGACCTTCTACGTCATCGTTTCTAAACTCCTCCGTTTTGTCCCGTCTACACTAAAACGCCCTCCGGAGATTCAAAACGAAAAACGGAGCTGCAGCGTTTCTAAACTTCTCCGTTTTGGGTCTTTGTTTTTCCCGTTTTAGTGTGGACGGGAGGTGCAAACGTAGCAAAAGGTCTCCGTTTTTAAACGAAAACGCAGTAGTGTGGATGGGGCCTAAATCCTATTAGTTTTAACTAATACTCTACTCAACGCTACTCGTTGTTGCATTTATTTCATTAGGCTAACTTACTTCATGTTTCACTGGTATTTTCTATTTGAACAAACTGCTTTCTGTTAGCTTTTTGTAAGAATGCTGGGATTCCGGAGAATTCTTGAACATTAAAAAACTAAAGCCTTAACAGACGTGAATAACTTTCCCACAGTCAGTGATAACGTCTCTCTGTACTTGGACAACTTCTGTCGCTGCCAAATGACTCGCTGATTGAAGTCTGTCTTGCCCAGTCAGACATGACTTATTTTGCGGTCAGCCATAGTCACTCTGCAGTCAGCAGTGTTCGTAGTGGGAAATGTAGATAAAGGGTGCAGCGGCCGGCTCCGTCACAGAGCCGCAGTGCACACACAACTGACCGGCGGAAGGAGAGGTAGTTCCTTCCCCTAACCGGATATAATTAGACTTTTCTGATGACAGCAAGTTACTTATGATAACATAAACACTCACTCCAAATTACTGAGTTTAAATATTGGTCTTTTAATATGAGACTCGATGCTAGAGCAGGAGACATTGGGATCGTAAATATCGATACTTTAGAATCGATCCGCACATCACTAATGTCAGGGTATTGTAAATTACCTTAGAGTTGTACTGTTCTATCCAGCCCACTAGGGGGACTCAATGAGTACTGAATGCACAAAATGCACATGAGTAAGTGTGTTCCTGTTTATAAACAAGCTGAATAGTGTTGATCCATGCAGCTCTTCAAAAAAACCTCAAAAGATGATTAAAGCCTCCTTGTAAGTGTATACTAGAAAGTATGGACCTCTTAATATTAATTTCTCTGCTGTGGAAGGACTTAGCCTTAATAGCCTACTTCTTTTTTTACAGATAATTTCTCCAGCCTTTGAAAAAATCCTCTCACAAGGGACACTTGTTGCTGGCATGCAAAGATATTTTTTAGCTAGGACATACAAATGAGGAAAGATTACTGCTCTCTCTTTCCAGTAAGTTAGTGGATCATGAGTTCTGGGCAAATACGCATCGTTGATGTATTTTTTCACTTCCACTGTGGGATCAGCTGTAGCATTGTGTATCATCTGGGTTTGATGGATACGAGTATCAAAAAGTTCCCATAAACTGTCCTGTGTTTCTACTAGTGTTGATGTTGATGGTGAAGATGTTGACATTTCTGGCTCTGAATAAAAATTAAAACAGCAATTAGTAACAAATGCTAAACTGACGGCATATATGTAGTATATATTACATGAATCAGATTACATAACTTAACACAGACTGAAACTGCTCACCAGGATTTGTGTTTGAACGCATCAGTGAAGCACACTCAAGTGTAATGTGCTTTTCAGCGTCCTGGGCTTTGGCAGCATTTCCAAATGCCATATTTTTTAACCTTGGGTCCAGCAGTGTAGCCAGTGCCAAGGCTCTAAAACTCTCATAACCTCCACATCTGGACTGCAGACCTTCTTGCAGATGTGAGCCTATGAGCCAAAACAGGAGAAAAAAATATATAATAATGACAATAATATGACAGTTATGGCCAATTACATAGTATGGTCATTGTGGCCTACCTAATTGTACAGTTGATTCCTGCGTTGCATTTCACACACACACATCTCACTTTATTTGGGGTTTCTAAATGGAAATGCTCCCACAGCACAGATGTACGGCATCTCTTCTGGGGAGCCTCCATTTTATCTATCTATCCAAATCTATCTATCTATGTATTTAGATATGTATATATAATATGTATCTATAATCTATCTATGTATTTAAATATGTATCTATAATCTATATATGTATCTATCTATCTATTAATCTAGCTGTCTATATATATTTATATCTATGTATCTATTAATGTGTCACTATATGTAGGCTATTCTCTGTGTCTCTAGCCTATCAGTCAATGTGTTGTATAAATTTAAATGTAAGCCTAAATATAACTAAACAAATCGCACTATAAATGTATGTCACTATATCACCAAAAATCCGCTATCTTCAAATCAAACTCCTCTCACAAAAACCCACGAGGTCAATATGCATTGATTTCACTTTTATACAGATGTACGATTGTGTGGTCTGTTTCCGACGTGTCAATCAAACGCTGATTCGGCGGATCACACCTGATGAAACACTCATTGAAACACTTCGAGGCTTCGTTTGGCCATAGTCACGTGACATGGGTGTTTTGAATCACGCTTCGAATCAGTGTTTCGAAACATCTGCGCTTCGGGATCTCACAAAGCTTCGGAACGACTGTTTCGCGTCAGCCATCCCTAGCTGCAACTACGATCCTGTTTCAGTGTTCAACCAGGCCGTGACAGAACGACGACCAAAAGAAGAAATTATGGATTTTGCAGCAGTACAAATCCTTCTCCTTACCCAGGAGGATCACTCCCTCGAGGCCCACACACAGAGGTATTTGAACTTGGTACCATTTGTACATTATGATGACACCAGCCTCTGTGTGTTCTTCCGGGCAGGCCTAAACGCTGAGACCAAAGCTCGCAAAGCACTAGATGGGCCTCGAGGGAACTTCGTGGACTATGTGGAGTGGGAATTGGCCAGCTGCAATTCTCCCTTCACTGTCCCATCCAGCACAGAGTCTTCGCTGCTGGTCCCGTCCAGCACAGAGAACTCACCGCTGGTCCCGTCCAGCACAGAGCCCTCACCGCTGGTCCCGTCCAGCACAGAGCCCTCACCGCTGGTCCCGTCCAGCACAGAGCCTTTACCGCTGGTCCCGTCCAGCACAGAGCCTTCGCCGCTGGTCTCGTCCAGCACAGATCCCTCACTGCTGGTCCCGTCCAGCACAGAGCCTTCGCCGCTGGCCCCGTCCAGCACAGAGCCTTCACCGCTGGTCCCTTCCAGCACAGAGCTTCCTTCGCCGCTGGTCCCATCCAGCCCAGAGCTTCCTTCGCCGCTGGTCCCATCCAGCCCAGAGCTTCCTTCGCCGCTGGTCCCATCCAGCACAGATCCCTCGCCGCTGGTCCCGTCTAGCACAGATCCCTCGCCGCTGGTCCCGTCCAGCACAGATCCCTCGCCGCTGGTCCCATCCAGCACCGATCCCCCGCCGCTGGCCCCGTCCAGCCCTGAGCACTCGCCGCTGACGCCGTCCAGCCCAGAGCCCTCCCGCTGATGCCGTCCAGCCCAGAGCCCTCACCGCTGACGCCGTCCAGCCCAGAGCCCTCACCGCTGTTGCCGTCCAGCCCAGAGCCCTCGCCGCTGACGCCGTCCAGCCCAGAGCCCTCACCGCTGATGCCGTCCAGCCCAGAGCCCTCGAGGCTGACGCCGTCCAGCCTAGAGCCCTCGCCGCTGACGCCGTCCAGCCCAGAGCCCTCACCGCTGACGCCGTCCAGCCCAGAGACTTTTTCACCCCTGGCGCCGTCCAGCCCAGAGACTATTTCACCGCTGGCGCTGTCCAACCCAGAGACTTTTTCACCGCTGGCGCCGCCCAGCCCAGGCACTTCTTCACCGCTGGTTCCAGCCAGCCCAGAGACTCCTTCACCGCTGGTTCCGTCCGGCCCAGAACATTGTCCTGAGGCTGTCACTCACGCCAGGTATTTTTTTGGGGTGGGCAGTAGGCCCTCGCCGTGGGCACCCAAGGGCCTACGGTCACCCAAGGAATCTCCACCACCACGGCCACCCGAAGGGTCTTCACCGGCACGGCCGCCTGCTCGTCCTGCTCCGCCCTGGCCGCCTGCATGTCCTGCTCCGCCCTGGCCGCCTGCACGTCCTACTTCGCCCTGGCCCCCGGCACGTCCAGCTTCGCCCTGGCCGCCTGCCCGTCCTGCTCCGCCCTGGCCGCCCGAGGGGTGGTCTCCTACTCCGCCATGGCCCCCTGACCAGTCTGCTACGCCATGGCCACCTGGACCATCCTGGAGTCCGTCCAGCTTCACCCGGTCCGCCTTCCCGTCACGGACTCCAGGATGCCCACCCCCCCTCCCATGTTCTGTCTTGTACGGCGCGGGTCGCGCCTAGCGGGAGGGGAGAGTTATGACACATTCACCTCCATCGTCTGTGTCTTCACTACACTTCCCAGTATCCCCTGTCATCATCACCTGCACCTGCGCCTCATCACCATCATCATCATCACCGTCACCTGTTGCCCTTGTCATTATCTGTGTACTTAAGTTCCCCTCTCACTCCTTTTCATAATTCTAGTGCTATGAAGATGCAGCTTAATTTGCCCCGTCCATTTTATGATGAGGTATTTTCTTGTAACAAAAAGTATCCTTGGAATAGAAAAAAATACTTTTAGCTTGATAGCTCTTCACTATATAGAACAAGTTCTGCTCAGGCTGCTGACCCACCAAAGGCTGTCCAATTAGAGACAAAATGAAGACACAATTGTTTTCTGACATGATCATTCAAGAAGAACAAGGCCACTGACTGAATAAAAAGCTTAGTAATTCTCATGATAAAAACATTCAGATTAATCAATTCTGCTTTATCAGCGTGTTTTAAGTTCTTTATTTAACTTCCAGATTGCTATTAATAAATCAGTAAATTGGAGGTTTATCAAATGCACATTTGGCGATGTTCCCTATATGTAGTCTTGCTTTTTTTTGTGTTCATTGTCAGATCGTTTTGGTGTTCATGTCTTGCCGTTTTGATTTTATCAGCACCTCTCTACTCTACTATTCCTGCTCGTGTCTGGATTACTTACTGCCTGACTGTGTCTGGATTGCGTCGAGATCAATGCGCTCAAAGTCTTGTTACAGCCATCGATAACCATTCCATTGTCACTTCCATCGATGTGGTCGGCCCCTCATTCGCTCCTGAACCCATGCAGGTGGGCAGAGCTCGTCTTTCTCAGAAGGAGAAGGTGCGACGTCAGACTCTTGGACTTTTTCTCTATTGTGGGGTTCCTACGCATCATCTCTGTCAAGCCTTAGTGGACATTTTTTGGACATCAACATGGCTCACAAACTCAAGATTCCAGTTGTTCTCCTCACTCACTCCATTTCCATCAGTGCTCTTGGTGGATAGCCCCTATCCATTACCCATTCCACTGGGCCAGTGAGTCTCATCACATGAGGGAACACATTGCATTTTTGTTGATTGACTCTGCCCTGGCTCCAGTCGCCCTTAGTCATCCCTGACTCACCCTCCATAACCCTCACATAAACTGGCGTCAGAACACTGTCTTGTCTTGGAGCGAGGATTGTCATGTCATTGTCATTGTCGTGCTTACGACTGTGCTGTAGACTTATTGCCAGGTACGTCTCCGGGCAGATTATACTCACTTCCCGCAAGGGAAGGGGAGACCATGGAGAGGGGTGAAAAGTAATTTGGATTCTCTGGCAAACAAACAAATTCACCCTTCCTCTTCACCTGCAGGTCCCGGGTTCTTCTTTGTGGAAAAAAAAGATGGTTTCCTACATCGTTGTATTTATTATACCTCTGACCGATTTGACCTCCACCAAAACGGCATTCAAGTGGTCCAGTGCAGCCAAGGCTGCATTCTCCAAACTCAAAAGCTGAACTAACCCTAACTGAACTAACCCTAAATTGCTAAACGCAATTACGACATTAGTAATAGAGAATTGCTGGCAGTCAAGCTCGCCTTGGAGGAATGGTGTCATTGGTTGAAAGGTCCGGGGGTAACTTTCATCGTCTGGACCAATCACAAGAACCTTGAGTACATCCGATCCGGCACTTTTTTCCGTCGTTTGGAATTTTCCTGTGTTTTTGACAAATCTGAACGCCCGCATTCTCCCAAGCCCATCCTGTCATATAAACTTGGGAGATAGAGTGGAAGGTCCGCACGGCCTTACATGGGGCAATGCCCCAGCAAATGATTGAATATAGATATTCCCAATTTTGATAACAGAATTACATTAACATCTTTATGGATTGATGTAAAGTTTCTCTCAGTTTAGCATTTATGCCTATAATGTAATGCCTATATATAAGAAATCCTGTGCATTATAAAGAACTTGTTTTTCCACCTCCACAAAGAGACGAGTGCCATAAGTAAGCAATAGTTGTCCTTGCTTTACACTGGGCTCAAAGTAAAATTATGCCTGTGAAAAATAGTAGTATAATTTAATTAAATGTATTTATGGTGAGATTACTACATTTCCATGTGAATCCATGTTCATTTTGACCACGAACCATGCGCTGTCACTTTAATTCAGCGTGGGCAACACAGCAACAATAGACTTGGTGCAGAAACGATCACTGCACAAACGGAGTTGGCCTATGTGTGAAACAGGCGTCAATGTTGTATGTTAAAACTTCTTCTTCTGCTCGATTTGCACTGGTTGAGGTGTCATAAGCTCATATTAAAATATAATGTGTTAATCACGTGTCATTCAGAGTGTGAAAACGCCTATACTGGTTTAATCCTGATCATTTGTAGTGCTGTCACTGGTCACGGTTGTTGGTGAAACGGGTAAGAGCATGATTTTATAACTGTTCTGTCAAATATCCTAAGTGTGGGGGATTTATGGGAGATTGGTTGGGGCTAGTTGTCACAGGGCTGTGTCTCAGTAACAATATGGTTTAAAATCAAAAGTCCAAAAGCACAAATTTGTTTTCTCTAGCAGTGTTTTGTTGGCAAAAAACAAATTGATAAAACATCTTTTGTAATATTTTACACAACAGATAATGAAGCTAGATTATATAGACTTGTACCCAAGACGTGTATATTAAAGTGTTTTTTAAAAATATACCTGCATATTCACCAGAGTGACAACAAGCTCCAGAGAATGTATTGAAAACATTAGCAATGCATGCATACAAAAGTCAACTAAGATGCTTTATAACAGTTTCTCAATATGAAATTAAAGTAATTAAATTACTGTATATGATGGGCTGTCAATCAAAAGGGGGTGGTGAAATACATTGGACAGTAACCATTACAAACTCATGCAGTGCAAAAATGACTGTTAGTGTTCTTGGATAAATGAAGTTGTATTTGTTATGTTTCATTTGTTATGTCGACATTAAAGGTGAAGATAAGCCACTGTAAATGTGTTGTAGGTGTTGCTATGGTGACATCAGTCAGAATGGCTCCTCCTCTTCCTCTGATCTTTCTGCTCATGATTCACGGTGAGTCTCTGCAAACCTTGCTCGTGAATGTTTGCATACTGCAGTTTTTATGCACAGTCTGCTGCTAATTTGTTCAGGATTAATTTTTTTTTTAGGGGTTTGTAGTCAGATAGAGGGTGTGAGTTACAGTCCTTCACACATCTGTGCACTAAAGGACTCAACAGTGATAATGAACTGCACTTATACATACCCTACTGGACGTCAGATCATGAAAGTTTTCTGGACCAAAACACTGGTAAAAGATCGTGAAGAGCATCCAGATCTGTCTGAGGATCCTGAATACAGTCAGAGGCTTCAGTATCTGGGAGATAAACAGCAGAACTGCACCGTCAGACTGAGTCATGTGACACTGAAGGATTCACACAAGTACTATTTCAGATTCACAACTGATAAACCTGATGTGAAATGGATTGGTAAACCAGGAGTGACTCTTAATGTCACAGGTGACTTTGGTGAGGTTTATCTCTTCTTCTGTGCATTATGTTGAATAATAATCAGTGCATGACAGCAGCACTAGATATAATGTGTGTGTTGTGTTCAGATCTTCAGGTGGAGTCTCCTGAGAGAGTGACAGAGGGAGATTCAGTCAGTCTGACATGTAAAAGCAGCTGCACTCTGACTGACAGAGCAACATTCATCTGGTACAGAAACTCACAGCCATTAACTGAGAGAAGAGACAGAAACAATGAACTCCTGCTGCAGTCAGTCAGAAGAGAGGATTCAGGCAGATATCGCTGTGCTGTAGACGGACACACTCACATCTCTCCTGCTGTTCAGCTCAATGTCATGTGTGAGTGCAGATTAATTTGTTCTTTTTAAAATTAGGAAATTGTGTTTGAATTAGATGATTTAAGGTTTTATTTTGTGTCCTTTTTAGATGCGCCTAGAAACGTCTCAGTGTTGATAAATGGATCTGGTGTAATAGTGGAGGGAGATTCAGTGACTCTGAAGTGCATCAGTGACTCAAACCCTCCTGCTCTGAACTTCAGCTGGTTTAAGGAGGATGAAACCTCAGCTGTTGGATCTGGACAGAGTTTCAGTGCACTACAGAGTGGACGCTTCTACTGTCAGGCTCACAATCAACATGGATCTCAGAGATCAGACGCTGTAACCGTCACTGTTAAAGGTAAAGCAGCTCATATACTTATATTACTCCTTCTAAAGGGAAGCAAATTATTTTTTTCTGATGTTTTATACATTTGTGCTAGTTTTAGGAAGTCTGGTGATATTATATATATCCATTGGAGTGATTTGTGGAGCTGCAGTGATCATCATGATGCTGATTTGGTAAGATGCGTGTCTGTGGTGTTTTCTGTGTGAATGAGTCAGAAGGTTGTGAATTCATGCCAACAATTAATCAACAATCACTTAATTGTCGATAATAATTTAATCCAAAAAACATTTCGAAGGTTGAATAAGCAAGGTCGCCATTAGAGGTAAAAATTAAGCGAGCCTGCAGTATTTACGTTTTCTAAATGTATTCATGTATTCAAGCCATTAAATGGATTAAGAAGGCTAGGCGTTTATTTCAAAACATAATTTACCGGATCAAAACACTTAAGAACTAATTACTTGTGTACAAAAAACAAAGAATATGATCCTGGTTGATCATCCAGCGCTGTTTCACTGTGTGCTCCTATTCTATGATGCATATTAAACAAAGACCTGTCAATCTGAGCGATGAAACCAATCTTAGCACGCTCTTGCAGTAAAACAGTGTCTTATTGGTCTCTACTAGGCTTGCTGTGATTGTCGGTGTTAACAGTGTTTAACACCGCCACAACACTAGTTACAGTACATTGCTGGTCCATAGCAGCACCGCCCCTTACTTCGTTTAGATTTTTTAACAGTAATAAAAATAATTTAGTTCAGTTAGAGAACAGACACTACAATTAAAAACAGAACGTGTCTCTGCCGCACAGAATCGCAGCACAGATCAGCAGGAGTCATTTATCACGAGAGTGAGGTGCTGACTGACAAGACAATGGCGGAAGATTTGGTTTCAAAGCGAAATGTAAAAGCACCTATTTGGCAATATTTTGGATTTAAACCCAATGCTAATAGGGAACCTGCAAAGGATGCGTTTTCAGTAAGGATAATAATTAACTATTTAAAAACGAGGTGCAAAAGAGGGAAAAACTCCAACGTCCCCCACCCTCGTAACACCAGTGTTGTAACACGTCGATTAACTTGAGGGAAAATTTCCACGTCACATCCCTAGTCTCTACACATCATCTCTGCCCACTATACCCACTATACCCACTACACCCAAGATCCAGTTTCCATTAGCTGAACTTTCGAATCGGATCCCGGAAGTCCTGTATCTTTAGCCAAGCAGCATGTCAATCATGTCACTCTGTGATCTATGTTGTCTTATGTTGTGTTTGAGTTTGTAAGAGATCACCTGCTCTAAATAAAGATGTGTGATCTACTATGGTTTACTAATTTCATGAAGTTACAAACCAAAAGTGGCCCAGAAGCATCATGTTTACACATGCATCTGCTGCGCTCAATCATACAAATACTTTTGGACTCTTAACTGAAAAAAATAGTTTCTTGTTGTATTCTGCTCTCTGTTATGTCCGATGATTTCAAAGATAATATTTTCATGTAAAGCAATTTTTTCATGCTATGAAAATAGAGCACTTTTACTATGTCAGCAAATTTAAAAGCACTTAAGTGATTAAAACGCTTTACAACGACACCTATTTTGTGTTGGTTAAGCAAGTGGTTAAGAAACATGATAACTTATCATGTGTTGTGTTTTGTAGTATGAAGCACAAGACCAGAGAGTAATTCCTTCGAGGCTTTTTATTCAACACATGTCAAACATGTCTTCTTAACTCAACACTTTTCTTCTTTCTCTTCCTCAGCAGCACTTCAACACGTAAGCATTACACTGCCACCTTGTGGCTAACTACGAACACCACATTCCCTTCTTACTTGAAAGATTCTTCATATCACAGATTAGTGTTCAGAACCAAGTTCTCTTTTTTGTTTTTAAATAACAAAATCACGTAACATTACTTTGTACTGTTATAAACCTTACAACAACTTAACCAATGCAATTGACATTGTTTTACTAATTCTAATGCACAGTTTTATGTATTTAAGCAACTATAACTGTTCACAAGCTCACAACATAACCAAGACAGGATGCATGTTTTTTTTGTTTTTTTTTCATGCATGTAGAATTTCACTTCACTGTAAATCATATTCCTTCAACCACGCTGGCGTTCTACGCACTCTACTACTCTTTCTCAGATTAAATGTGACTGGTGGCTGCAAGTTCTCATTCTGAGTAACAGGGCTTGTAAACCGAGTTAGTTTGAAAACATTCCATTTCTTTTTTTCACTCAGCACAAAGGTACTCTTTCTAATTTGTTGCTCAATGCTCAGGGGTGGTGAGAACTGAGAAACGCCCTTTCTCACATGCCCAGGTTGTTTCACTCTCACCTGGTCTCCTGGTTTGAAAGTGTGGTACTTGGCACCACGTCTTTTGTCATTGTACTTTTTACTCTTGAGCTGTTAGTTACTCACAGTCTCTTTCACTCGAGCACATTTGTCACTTTTGGGGCCAACAGGAAAAACATTCAGCTTTGTACGCATTTTGCGATGATGAAGAAGCTCAGAAGGTGAAACGGCTGTATTACTGTGTGGGCTAGCTCTGTAGCTTTGCAAGAACTCAGTCACTGCATGTTTCCATGGTTTCCCCATCTGTTCCGCAGAAAGGATGCATTCTTTCAGGACTCTATACCACCGCTCCACAGCGCCATTGGCTTGTGGATAATACACGCTACTACGCATGTGACTTATTCCTCTCTCCTTTAAGAATGCTGCAAACACACTGGAGATGAATTGAGGCCCGTTGTCAGTCTCAACACACTGTGGATTTCTCTCTCTACTGAAAACTGATTGGAGGAATGATGTGACCACCTCAGCAGTGACATTAGGAGAAAACGCTACCTCAGGCCACTGACTATGGTAATCCACCAGACAAATGGCAAAACGGCAGTCAGAAGGTCCTCTCTCAAATGGTCCAACGATATCAATCGCTAGTTTCTGCCATGGTTCAGACGGCAGACTGACAGGCTGAAGAGGAGCCGGTGCAGTTTTAGCCGATTTGTCATTCAGTTGGCACGTTAAGCAGGAAGAAACAGCCGACTGCACGTGAGCATCCATCTGAGGCTACCAGAATAATTCTCGCAGCCGCTGTTTCGTTTGGACAATTCCTTGGTGTGTCTCATGTGCCAAGCGTATCATTTTACAGCGTAATGTAGAAGGAACAAGAACACGATGTTCGCCTCTCCGCACTAGCACACCATCCACACACAGTTCATCACGAATACGAAAGAAGGGCACCAGAACAAGATCCAGGTCACAGGATTTTTTCGGTCAGCCCTGTCCGATTCGCAAGCGCAGCTGGGTTAACTCTGGACAGGCTTCCGAAGCAGCTATGAAATCCTCAACAGACAATGTAGGCAGCCCAGTAACGAAAGCAACCATTTCTGGTTCCACAGCACTATATTTCCCTGTCGGTAGTGGCAGCCTGGATAAGCAATCTGCAGCAAAATTAAGACATCCAGGTCGGTAGATGACATCATATGTGTAGCAAAGCAAGCGTGCCGACCACCGGGCGACCCGCATACCGGCCCGGCCTATGCCTTTGGTTGCCAAAAGTGTAGTGAGCGCACAATGATCAGTTCTGAGCGTTAAGTTTCGACCCAACAAATACGGCCGCCACTTTTCTACGGCCCAGACACAAGCCAACGCCTCTTTCTCGACCGTAGAGTACTTCCTTTCGGCTGCAGTAAGGGTTCTAGAAGCAAACGCTACAGTCCTTTCAACATGGTCTGGATGTATTTGTGTCAAAACCCCACCCAGGCCATAGTCAGAAGCGTCAGTCGACACTAGAGTGGGAAGAGAAGGGTCAAACAACGCAAGCACTTGCGTTGACAGTTATTTGTCAACAGTTCAAATAACTGTTGACACACAATAACAAGAACTGACGAAAAGCCTCGAAGGACGAAAAGCCGATACGATCGTTCGACCAGCTGATCGCGCAGCATTTCACTCTCCATATCACCATCAGCACATGATGAAGATGATTCCCGCAAAGCAGACAGGAACTGTGAAATGGTCTCGTCAGCACGTTGAGAACGCTGGCGAAAGCGATGACGAGCGACCACTACATTCCCCTTCGGAACAAAATGATCCTCCAACACTGTCATTGCCTCTGCAAATGTAGTTCCAGTATTAGGTAACGTGTAAAACAGCCTCTGGCCTTCAGTACCCAAGCTGTGTAGTAGAATAGCACATTTTCTGGCGTCAGGCCATGAGTCTCCTGTAGCATTAATAACAAGCAAGAATTTTTTCGAACATTTTCCGCCAGGTAACAAAAGGAATCGCAGGCTCTCCACTGCATGGCAGAAAAGATGCATGCGTAGGTACGGAAACCATCGTCGCCAATTTGTTGTGTTTTGTAGTATGAAGCACAAGACCAGAGAGTAATTCCTTCGAGGTTTTTTATTCAACACATGTCAAACATGTCTTCTTAACTCAACTCTTTTCTTCTTTCTCTTCCTCAGCAGCACTTCAACACTTAAGCATTACACTGCCACCTTGTGGCTAACTATGAACACCACAGCCTGTTTACAAAAAAACGTTTTCAACTAAAAACATAAAGCTTTTTATGCGTTTTGGCCGTTCATTTACACGACAACAGCGTTTTGGGTTCCTGAAAACGCAAACTTTTGAAAACGGGTTGAAAACAACAAAAACATGAATTTGTGAAGACAATGATGTCATTCACATGCATAGTAAATGTTTAGTCTATATAGTGTTTTATCGCCATCTAATGCCCTGGCAGTAATATACAGCGTTTTTAGTCGTTTTCGCGGTTCTGTGTAACAGGGATTCATTTTGACAATGATGTCGTCTGTACGTGGAAAACTCAAATGAAAGATTTCTCCATTGT
This sequence comes from Siphateles boraxobius, assembly GCF_051911475.1. Classification (NCBI taxonomy): domain Eukaryota; kingdom Metazoa; phylum Chordata; class Actinopteri; order Cypriniformes; family Leuciscidae; genus Siphateles; species Siphateles boraxobius. The sequence continues at coordinate 2,795,319 of NW_027509108.1, read as the reverse complement.
AAGCATATCGTTGTTGTGTAAACGTACCCATCGTAGCACCCCCAGAGAAATCTCTTTACTCATAACTGTGTATTAAACATCAAATAAATTCTGATTGGTTGTTATTGTTTCAAATCATTGTGTTTAAAGGAGAACCAGGTGGATGAAAAAGAAAAATGAGAAACAGGAGTCTCAGGTGAGATAAAAGATCAGAAGTTGATATGGCATCTAAATGAATTGGTCTCTAAAAGATTTAAAGTCTGAATGTAGCAGCGACTTTAGAGAGTTGCTTATAGACATTATTTATTTTCACTCCATTCTGTTTTCTCTTTAATGGCAAAGACAAATCATTCCAGACCTGATGATGACAGACGCAACGCTTATGATGTTGAATTGAATGATCCTGTGTATGAGAATGCAACGGTGAGCGTTTTCTACAAAAGAGTAAACTCTCTTCACATTTATCCAAAAGTAATTAAATGCTAAATGTCAGTGTGATATAACTATCTATATTGACAAAGTATATGGGAATTTAAATAACACACTTCTGTTTTTACTTTTACCTTCATTCATAAAGGCTGCTCAACTTGATGATTGTAAACCTGAACTGGACTCGTCTCTGTATGAAAATCTTCCAGTAAGTAAGAATACCCACTAGATAGAGACAAAACCCAATCTATTAGCCTTTCCTTGTGACAAATATTGTTGATGCTTTTATTTAAATATTTCATTATTAATGTTTTCACTTTCTTTCTTTCTTTCTTTCTTTCTTATTCAGCATAACAAGAAGAGGCTGTAGTGTTTTGGACACAGTAAATATTACAGCCTTTATGCATCTCTTTGTGGGAGGAGCCTTGAATGATTGACAGGAATGTCATGACGTATAACTGAAGTATTTTAAGAATATTTTTATAGATGGATGCCTTTTGTCACGTATGAAGCTTATTTAATTTAAAATGTTTTTAACCGTAATCATCAGTATTGTATATGTTTCAAATGAAAGGCAGAAAAAATTAGGCTCCTACAATTTCACACTTTTCTGTCATTCAATACTAGAGTGCATTAGGCTACTAGAGAATTGCGTGGGATTTCCCCCTTTCTGGTCAATGTATCCCTGCCTCTGCTTAATTATTTTTATCCCCCCCTCAAAGTGGTCAGTGGATCCGTGGTTTGATTAAATTATTTTAAAATGCGCTAATTTGGCTGGCTCTGATATTCATACTTTGCAGTCACGTGACTACCATGGATACCTGGCGGGCAAAAAACGCTGACAAAATGGCAAATTTCCAATACTAGCCTACAATCAATTATACAGTGAGGCTATTTTGTTTTACTAAATATTAATAATATCACTAAAATGACGAAACGATCCCGAGCGCTATCATTTTGGTGATATTATTAATTTTTACAGCACAACTCTGATATCTGTGAAAATCTAAAGCAGCTTCAAAACCTTGTTTAAAAAGAAATATTCTTCTAATTTTTTACTGTCATTAATGTAGGTCCACAAGGGAAATATTAAGCCAGTAAATTAAGATAGTCGCTATACCGTTATATCCATCGTCGTCTCTGAGAGAACGCGGCGGTAATGCAGCGACAGATGCTGAAAGCTCAGTCCGTTTCTACTTTCAGTTTCGGGGAATCAGCGCGTTTACATGCACGTTCTTAACCCGATTATGCTGAATAATAGTGCATCCAATCGCACAACAACTATCTGGCATGTCGTTTACACTTCAAAACACCAACTTTTGTATATTAAAACTGGCGGCGTCCTGGCAAGATCCTTACATTCTACATTTGTAAAAAGATGCATTTGTAAAAAGAATAAAAATAAACTATAAGGTAATGCAGCCAAAGCCAAATTATAAGAAACCAAAATGTTTTATTAATTGATTAGTTGTTGGGTCTTAAGTTCAGACTATTGCAGTCTGATTCTGTTAGTTCACCTCACCTCCTGATCCGAGACGTTCTTTCCTTTGCAACTTCATATTTATCAGGTTAGTTCTCCTCTCGTGTCTCGAGACGTTAGTTGTCGACTCGCTAGTGTCTGACTCGGATCTGTCTGCTGGGCCGACCGTGCCGTGTGTGTGATACAGCAGGGCCGGAAAGAGAAATGATTAGTTCATCTTTCAAATCTCGAGTTCGGGTTCGGCCGGGTCCGAGTCTTTCGTTCTTCCTGTCAGTCCCAAATAGGCTATGCTGCCAGTACCGGAAAGAGAAATGATTAGTTCATCTGGTTCGGGTTCGGCCGGGTCCGAGTCTTTCGTTCTTCCTGTCAGTCACATAGGCTATGCTGTCAGTACCGGACAGAGAAATGATTAGTTCATTTTCTTCGAGTCTCGAGTTCGGGTTTTAAATCCTTCGTTCTTTTGTCACGTGAGGTGACCGCTGGTAGGCCTACCTCGCATCAAATACAACATTTGATTCGTGTTATTGACTGCGTCTGAATGTATAGGCCTATTGTTTTATAATTAGGAATTATAATTCAAAATATGTGCAATAAACATTATCTGAAAAATAAAAGTTCCATCATATTAACCTATTTGTCCCTGTCCGTCTCTTTTCTAAATGTTTCTTGTGCATCTGTGGTGTGTTTTATTATATATTATACAATAATTAACTACTATTATATTATACATTAACTACGTGCTGGTTTGTAAAAAGGTTGTGAATTGGTAGGCTATTCAATACGTTTACAAGTCACGGGACAAAAGAACGAAGGACTCAAACCCGAAGACTCGAAAAAATGAACTAATCATTTCTCTTTCCGGTACTGACAGCATAGCCTATATATGGACTGACAGGAAGAACCAAAGACTCGGACCCGTCCGAACCCGAACTCGAGACTAAGATGAATGAACAAATCACTCTCTGAGACAACTCGGTAGTCCCGAGTCATATTAAAGATTCGTTCAAAATGAACGAATCGTTCATGAACGACACATCACTACGAGTGTGTCGAGTAGTATGAAGCTATCAGGCTTGTTCGACTTGAACCGGCGCTGCACAGACCGATCGGTTGATGACATCAAAGTACCGCGAGAGCGATTAGAGAGCAGACGGCTCCTTATGCTTTTGAATCGCTCTCGCGGTACTTTGATGTCATCAACCGATCGGTCTGCGCAGCGCCGGTTCAAGTCGAACAAGCCTGTAGACTCGGAGCCTGCAGTTACAGTCCCCCACCCAGAGTCCGCATTCTCAGCGCCTCCTATCAAATTGGATCGGATAAACATGTGGAGAACTTAGGCCAAAACGTGAGTAGGCTATCCTCAATTTTATTTAGCGCATCATACTCATTCGATTTCTTTTTTAATCAAACTACTTTATAGCTCATTGATACATCAACATATGAATAGTCCATTTAATAACTTATTTGTAAAGATAGTTTGTAACAAAATTTGAGCCGTTATTGTATGTTTTTTCGCCTTTTTTCCCCGAAAATATTTTGATAGCTAACGTTAGCCTTTAACCTATGACTTTTTGTAGACAAGCCATTGTAAAAATTTGATTAAAATTAGTTAACATTAAAGTAATCCAATTAAATACATTAAGTGTGTTAATATCAAAGAATGTCATCATTAATGATTTAATCAGATTTACCGTTTGACCTTTTTTTTATTACCGGACCTTTTCTCCTAAAACTATAAATTGAATTAATAAATGTTGGAGTAATTATTTTACTTAATATAATGTATGTAGACTACTTAAATTAATTCTTATTAAACGTAAGTATTAAAATGAATCAATATTAATTTAACTGTGATAGAAAGTTGTTGCCAGCCATTAACAACTCACACAATTGCCTAATAATCAAATTTACTATGCCTTCACTATGTATTAACCAGTCTATGGTATTAACATGTGAGCTAGAATGTGTCATAGGTATGCTTGTAATTTGCATTTGCAAAAAAAAAAATATATTATTTATTATTACACAATATTTTTGACAATGTCATTCAGTGAATTCGAGGAATTTGACAGAGCGATTGCAAAAAAATGAAGAAAGAAGGAACATTCGCCTACCAGAAAGTAATTATTTTACCTTATGCATTTACATTACATTTTACATTTATTCATTTAGCAGACGCTTTTATCCAAAGCGACTTATGAGGATTTTTTTTAATACAATTGAAGACGAAAAGTAAAGATACTAACACAATTTTTTCTTCCTTTTTTCTTTGCTTTGTCCTGTTTACAGCAAAATGATGTTTAGGTGATCGTTAAATAAAGTACAGAATTGTTATTATTTGTGTTTTGTCTATTCTTAATTGAGTTTTGCTTCGCATTCAAAATATCAAAAAACAGGTTCTGTAATGTTTGCATGGTATAATGTTAATTAGACCATTATAGGTTGAACTGAAAGAAAAATTGGAATTTGAATTAAAAAAAAAACATTGTAGCAATATAATACTGCATAATATTTTTCAGAAGAATGTTCAATCTGTAATTATATCCCTTCCATCAGTAATTTTCTTTCAATTACACCCACGCTCAAAAAATAACTACTGGGTAATTTGTTAGTCAGAGAACACAATGAGTTGTTTTTTTTGGCACATGCATTAAGCAGGGAACTTAAATATTTATTTGGTTAGCTTGTAAAAATGTAAAACACTTTGGAGTGATTCATGTCTTAAACATATCAGATAATAGGATTTTCTTGACTTAAAGGAACACGCCGGCCTTTTGGGACTTTAGCTTATTCACTTATAGATAAGTCCATACATGCCCTTTTCATCTCCGTGCGTCCCGTAACTCTGTTTGACGCACCCACCGCTAGCCTAGCTTAGCACAAAGACTGGAAGTAATTGTCTCCAACTAGCATATTGCTCCCAATAAGTGACAAAATAATGCCAACATTTTCCTATTTATACAGGTCCTTCTCAAAAAATTAGCATATTGTGATAAAGTTCTTTATTTTCCATAATGTAATGATAAAAATTAAACTTTCATATATTTTAGATTCATTGCACACCAACTGAAATATTTCAGGTCTTTTATTGTTTTAATACTGATGATTTTGGCATACAGCTCATGAAAACCCAAAATTCCTGTCTCAAAAAATGAGCATATTTCATCCGACCAATAAAAGAAGTGTTTTTAATACAAAAAAAGTCAACCTTCAAATAATAATGTTCAGTTATGCACTCAATACTTGGTCGGGAATCCTTTTGCAGAAATGACTGCTTCAATGCGGCGTGGCATGGAGGCAATCAGCCTGTGGCACTGCTGAGGTGTTATGGAGGCCCAGGATGCTTCGATAGCGGCCTTAAGCTCATCCAGAGTGTTGGGTCTTGCGTCTCTCAACTTTCTCTTCACAATATCCCACAGATTCTCTATGGGGTTCAGGTCAGGAGAGTTGGCAGGCCAATTGAGCACAGTAATACCATGGTCAGTAAACCATTTACCAGTGGTTTTGGCACTGTGAGCAGGTGCCAGGTCGTGCTGAAAAATGAAATCTTCATCTCCATAAAGCTTTTCAGCAGATGGAAGCATGAAGTGCTCCAAAATCTCCTGATAGCTAGCTGCATTGACCCTGCCCTTGATAAAACACAGTGGACCAACACCAGCAGCTGACATGGCACCCCAGACCATCACTGACTGTGGGTACTTGACTCTGGACTTCAGGCATTTTGGCATTTCCTTCTCCCCAGTCTTCCTCCAGACTCTGGCACCTTGATTTCCGAATGACATGCAAAATTTGCTTTCATCCGAAAAAAGTAGTTTGGACCACTGAGCAACAGTCCAGTGCTGCTTCTCTGTAGCCCAGGTCAGGCGCTTCTGCCGCTGTTTCTGGTTCAAAAGTGGCTTGACCTGGGGAATGCGGCACCTGTAGCCCATTTCCTGCACACGCCTGTGCACGGTGGCTCTGGATGTTTCTACTCCAGACTCAGTCCACTGCTTCCGCAGGTCCCCCAAGGTCTGGAATCGGTCCTTCTCCACAATCTTCCTCAGGGTCCGGTCACCTCTTCTCGTTGTGCAGTGTTTTTTGCCACACTTTTTCCTTCCCACAGACTTCTCACTGAGGTGCCTTGATACATCACTCTGGGAACAGCCTATTTGTTCAGAAATTTCTTTCTGTGTCTTACCCTCTTGCTTGAGGGTGTCAATGATGGCCTTCTGGACAGCGGTCAAGTGGTCGGCAGTCTTACCCATGATTGCGGTTTTGAGTAATGAAACAGGCTGGGAGTTTTCAAAAGCCTCAGGAATCTTTTGCAGGTGTTTAGAGTTAATTAGTTGATTCAGATGATTAGGTTAATAGCTCGTTTAGAGAACCTTTTCATGATATGCTAATTTTTTGAGATAGGAATTTTGGGTTTTCATGAGCTGTATGCCAAAATCATCAGTATTAAAACAATAAAAGACCTGAAATATTTCAGTTGGTATGCAATGAATCTAAAATATATGAAAGTTTAATTTTTATCATTACATTATGGAAAACAATGAACTTTATCACAATATGCTAATTTTTTGAGAAGGACCTGTATGTTGTGATTTTTATAGTCACAGAGTGTACAAATAACAAGGTCATATGAGACACAGCCATCTTTTAACCGTATACATACTGGGAACTATATTCTCAGAAGGCGAAGCACTACTTGGGCGGAGTGATTAGCGCAACACTCCGAGCGAACTCTCTGCTCCTCACCAACGGGCTTCTCAGGCGCTGCAAGCAAATCACTCCGCCCAAGTAGCAGTGCTTCGCCTTAACTGAGAGAAACTGCAGCTGCAAGTTGTGCAACTCTCACACTGAGAGTGTGAATTATATAAACTCTGAGCAGAGTGTTAAATGAACACTGAAGCAGTGTTAAAGTTAATGAGATAATTAAGTGAATAATTGAGTAATGATTGAGCATTATTGAAGACACCTGATGTTAACAAGCAGAATCACTGAAGGAGAAAACCGGAATGTTTAAGTCACCATTATGGTGATTAGTGTGTGTTTTATTTGGAGTCTTGACCATTAAATCATTATCTTTAGATTTTGTGCGTGTGGCAAAAGTGCTTCAATTACATATAGGCATAACACAGTAACTTCAGCGCGGCAAACGCGTTGCTGGTGGGTAAACACCTCAAACTACCAAATAAATTGGCACCTTCAACTCGGCGCCACCTTCTCCAGAATCGCTGTTAACCTGTGGCTATCCGAGCTCTGAGCCTATGAGACATTATACCTTAATAAGAGGCCCGACTGTTGTCTGGCCCTGGGGAGAATTGTGACTTTCAAACTTTACTGTTGACCTCGGGCCACTTAGCCCCAGGTAATGGTTCAGGGTGAAGTTGCCAGCCAATAGCACAAGGTTTTAAAATGGGTTCCCACTGCGTATAGCAATACGAAGTGAACGTTCTCGAAAGGGAACGTACTCGGTTACTAACGTAACTCAGTTCTCTGAGAGTAGGGTACGAGTTGTGCGCAGCCTGTCGTACTATTACGCTTGGCTCAGGTGCTGTTGCTTCAGTCGATTTAATCTGATTCTATAGCGAAATGGTCTGCTTATATAGGCATAAGCCACGCCCATTCTGGCGGGTTCTGACGCACACTGGGCGTTCGTTGACCTGATTGGTTCGCACGTTTCAGCCGCCTCGCCATGGGTTCGTGCAGTTTCCGCAGCACAACCAATGAGTGAGCTAGACGCTCTGCTCTGTGCTCGCTGTGCAGCTGCACTGCGTTTTAAAATAATGGCTTCACCCAATCCTGACAGTCAACCTTTAACCAATCAAACGGCTTTTGAAAACACAGCAAAACAAGCCTCAAAAGTTATTAAAGATGCAACAGCACGTCCGTATATATTGTTGATGTGAATGGCTGTGCATTTATTTATGCATTAAATTACAGGATGTGTATGTGTTTAATTAAAAGTGAGCTTAGAAAACCATGTATAATATATGTATATATTGTGTTGCATAATGGTAAATTGCAGCATGGATGTTTGGGAAGTAACTGGTGTGAGAACTGACTGGTTTTATAGAGACGTGCAATCTCTTTCCCTAGTTGAGCTGACTGAATCAATAAGGATGTTATTTGTATCACATGGATCCTTGCAGAAGTTTGAAGCAGCAAACGTATGAGCACCTTAGTGTCCATTTCTTCTTCACATCCTCTCGCAGAAATAACATCAGACACCTCATATCCGTTTACTGACAAACTGATGACAACGCATGGTCAAGCACCTACATCAGTTACCCAAACATCACGTTTACCTGAGATAACTGTGCAGATGATAACTTAGAGTTTTCTATTGGTACATGAAATTAATTATTTCAGACCCATTTTTGTTATTCAAATGTATAAATAACTTCGTCTGCAGTGCGAAATTCTCACTAGTAAAGCTCCTGTGGTTATGTCAAGGAAGTGAAACCTTCCTCTGTTTTCAAATGTGGATGCGATGACGCGTACATGCATTGAAAGAATTGTAACCTAAAAATTTGCTTTATGTGGTAACATCTAAAATAATTGATGGGTGACATGCACATAGTAATGATAATCATTGTTACTAATTGCAAATTAGCTTATGCTATACTCTCGATATGCAATACATATTTGGCAGCTTTCGACTGGAATCATGTTTTTGTACTGTCCTTATTCAAATAAACGTATAAATAATATTGAATATATTTTAATATTGAAATAATTAATTTATTATTAATTATTAATAATTATTTATTTTAAAAAATAAATAAAACGAATGAAATGAAAATGAATGTATTAAATCATATTATATATATGCAAAATTATAACAGCATGCCATGAATATACTCATGTTTAGTGACGTAAGCCACGAAACTTCCTGGAAATGAACACGTCACTGAAAAATTACTTGTGTGTGTGTGTGTGTGTGTGTGTGTGTGTGTGTGTGTGTGTGTGTGTGTGTGTGTGTGTGTGTGTGTGTGTGTGTGTGTGTGTGTGTGCAACAGGAAAACACCAACAGTGACCATCAGTTTTGAGCTTTCTATTGAGCTTTCACAGCTTCTGTTAATAATAGATCTGCGTAGGCTCTTGCACGTCAGCAGACTTTTATATTTTAAGACTTTAAGTAGTTTTTTTTCGTGTGTGTTTACTATGTGTCTTGAAAGTCAAGCTTATACGTATGTGTTAGTATCTTGGATTGGAAATCGAAATAAAACCTGGAAATAAACAAGATGTTTTTAGGATTTAAAAAAATATAAATGCCAGAAAAAAACTTTTTAAATATAATATCTGTATGTCACTAGTCAGAGCTATAAAAGAGGAAATGACGCAGTTCTGGTTATAAATGAGGCTGGTGGACTTGAAACCTTCCTTATTTCTCCTCAAGTGTCAGTTGGTTACAGCAGATGAGGTGTCCCGCTCTACGGTATGACCCGTTTATTATCTGTTCCCTTTCGAAGGGAACTCAACAATACGTCAACGACGCTATGGGGAACGCCTCAGGCGTGACAGGTGTCTGAAATCACTATCAAATCACGTCAATCATATTGACCGGCGACAGCCCGTGAATCATTAGCGTGAATGATTAACGTGCGACCTGGAAGTATAAAGGGGCGCCTTGCAAACATGACAAATCATCTCATCGTCTTCAGGGACTGTCTGTTTGAAAACGCTACTCAATGAAACGGTAAGAAAATGAAATGTACAGCACACGAGTGTGTTTTTTTCCTGCCTGGGAGAAGAGCGCGCACGAGAGGTTCTCGAGGGAATCCTCTGTGTGAACTGTGAGCGTTTTTCTCTTAAAACGCTCCGCTCTCGTCTGGCCCTCTTCTCGAGTGAAGGGGGTTCAACGTCTGGTCCGCGTGGTCCCGCTCGTGCCGAGGCAGAGCGGCGACTTGCATCATGGGCATCCAGATAGAGCTCATCGATCATCTTGAGAGTCCTGTAAACCTCTCAAATGATTCGACGGCTGACGAGGGCGAACTGCAGGCACCAATGGTTTCCTGCAGTTGCTGCTCTTCAGGACGAGCAGGAGATGGCTGAGGAGGTTTATAATCAGGTAGATCCTGAACCCTCTCAGCCACCCTGCCCCGTGTATGCAGACCTGGTGGATGTTGTGGAGCGCGCCGCCAACAGGCTGTAGCTGCCATGGCGACGCGCTAGAGGAGAGACCGCTCGCGGTAGGCTTGGCGATCGGTTTCTCCCCTGCCATACACACCAGCTCAGGTGAGCCTTCCATTCCTTCCTGATCTTCACACGGAGATCGAGAGGGCATGGAAGAGCCCATACTCTGCCTGTATTCACCGACATCAGCGGGTTAATTTCGCTGATGTTGAGGGGATCGCAGAGCATGGGTATGTGTCGATGCCGCCCATTTGACGAGTCGTTTGCGAACTATCTCGTGTCTGGGCAGGCGTCGACACTGAGAGCTCCAACCCTGCCATCCAAACCGCTAAAGTCAACAGCACGTTTGAATGGCAGAGCATACACGACAGCGGTTCAGGCTGGTGCTTCCCTGCACACTATGGCGGTGCTGCAGGCATATCAGGCCGACCTGCTGCAGGATCCTGCATTCCGCTGAGATCCGGTTCCACACCCAGGCAGGCGGGACGGCCTGGCCCTTCACGGTCCGAGGACCGTAGACAGGGCCAGAGAGCCAGTGTCGCCTCTCGTGCGCCCCCTCCGTGGAGGAACAGGGCGCAGAAGAGGCGTGACTCCCGCAAGAAGAGGGATCTGAGGGAGGTTATCCAGCACAAGCGCACACAGTGTCGCTGATGGATAATCTCCCCGGAGGGCTTCATTAAAAAGATTAAAAATCCAGCCCTCTCCTCTCTTCTGACTCCCCAGACGTTCATTACATCAGGCCTGGGGCTGGGCCTATGATAAGAACGATGTTCCAATGGCCCGCCTAGGCTTGGCTAGTAGAAACGCCTCTTTCAGGCATGTAAAGTGGTGGACCCCAGGGTCATAAAGAACTATCTGACGAGTCTTCACTCCGCACGCCGCAGGTGAGCTGACTGGTCTTTTAAGAGTAATTTTTTGTGAATTAAAATTCCGAGATGTATCTCTCTACAGACCTCGTTCCCTGTATAGAGCTATGGGGTCATGTCAAGGTAATAAGGTAAGAGAAGTTTCCTGGATCATTAGGGCCCTGAAGTTCCCCGTTAGGTGGCCAGAACGATAACTATGTTAGCCTTCGGGCTGTTAGCCACCTCAGGGTAGAGTAGTTGGTCTCTCTCTCAGAATTTTTTACTTAGAGTGTTGACTGACGCTAGAGCTTCAGATAGATCTTATGTCCGGCCCACGGGTCCGTTGACTTCTTCCTGAGTATTTCGCCCCTTGAGCTCTGTTTGGGTTTCATTAGGCTGAGCGATTCTGCAGCCCTTTGTATGGAATAATACAGACTATATTCTTTAGTAAGGCTGTGGCTCCTCCGAGCCCTCAGATTGATCTATGCTTGCAGGCTGGCCCTCACCAGGGCCGCCTCTGTAGCTGGCCTAGGCTGTGCCAGGGATAATAGAGGCGCTCTGCTAAAAATTTTAGCATTTCTTCCTCTGACCCTTCACTGTGTGAATGTTGGTTTCTAGCATCCCTGTATAAACAGCCTCCTCCCGTGGGAGTCGTTAGGCCAAGGCCCGCCCCCTTCTCTGCATTCTGGGGTGCCTAGAGTAATGCAGCGTGGTGCTGAGGATGGTTTGTAAGGACATGGTAGGCCTCAAACAGGCCTCCGTGGTATATATGTCTTTATTGAGCAGGGTTAGGCCGTCTTTCGCTTCACGAAGAAGACTGGGTTTCCTGCCCGACTCTGCCATGCAGAACTGGCCTACGGATTTAGGCCGCCAGCTTAGGCTTCACTCACCTCGCTGAGCTACTGCTCGAGCGCTAGGTTGTAGGTGGTTGGCTTTCATTCAAGCCCCACTCCCCTAGGTTGGGCACAGATACATTTCTGTCACCCCTAGAGCCGCTGGCAGGCCCGCACCCTGGTAACCTCAGCGTGAGGTGTGAGTATTCCCCTGTGATACAGGGTAGGTCTGAGCACTTCACTCCCAGTTCTGTTTTATCCCACCTCGCACCACTATGGCTCGGGTCGAGTATGAAGTAAGCTTCACTTCTTCTTTGGTCGAAGTACGCTCCCCTGAAGCCAGAGCATTGCCCTGAGCTGACGCCCATGCATAGATGGTAGGCCCCTGACTAACTGGGGCCTCCGTTGAGGCAGAGTGGCGTATGTTGTACTCCCCTTGTTTTAAGGGTGCTAGCTTTCTTGCGGAGTACACTGCCATGGGCAATGTGATTAGGCACCAGGATGCTGTAGGCGCTGTGTAAACAGTTTTTCTGCCAACGAAGGCTGCGCCATTAGGTAGTAGGCCTCAGCAGGCCTCCTTGATTGGACAGCCCCCCAGAGGGCACTGTAGGCCAGCTCACTTTACGTGGTTGGCCTTGGTGGTTCGGGCAGTTGACTCACTGATGGGTAGTAGGCCTTAAACAGGCCTCCTCGGAGGTGAGTCCCAACATTGTGGGACATACCTTATAGCGCTACTGGAAGCCCATTAGTGAATTATGCTGTGTAGTATGGTTTCCAACAGTGTACTTTATGGCAGAATATGACTTGCTATTAGCTAGTAGGCCCGACCAGGCCTCCCTGATAGGCGAGTCCCCAGCTGGCTGGCCTTAGCAGGCCACCTTATACTTTCACCCGGACTCAGGGCTCAAAGCTACCAGTGGTTATCAGGTAGTAGGCCACTCAGGCCTCCCTGAAGGTGAATTCCCACTTAAGATGGTTATCAGGTAGTAGGCCTCACCCGGCCGCCCTGAAGGCGAATTCCCACTTACGTTGGCTATCAGGTAGTAGGCCTCTCTGGGCCTCCCTGAATGTGAGCTCCCAAATATTGTGGCTGTCAGGTAGTAGGCCGCTCTGGGCCTCCCTGGATGTGGGCTCCCAAATATTTTGGCTGTCAGGTAGTAGGCCTCACCAGGCCTCCCTGAAGGTGAGTTCCCACATGCTGTGATTATCAGGTAGTAGGCTCCTCCAGGCCTCCTTGAATGAGAACGGTCAGGTAGTAGGCCTCACCAGGCCTCCCTGAAGGTGAGTTCCCACAGATAGTGGTGACCAGGTAGTAGGCCTCACCAGGCCTCCCTGAAGGTGAGCTCCCCACATACTGTGGTTGTAAGGTAGCAGGCCTCACCGGGCCTCCCTGAAGGAGGAGTTCCCACGTACTGTGGTTATCAGGTAGTAGGCCTCTCTTGGCCTCCCTAAAGGATCAGGTAGTAGGCCTCTCCGGGCCTCCCTGTAACGCTCCCTAGTGGTGCTGGGTTTATGAAGCTAGTGGTTTCTTGCTATCAGTTTCAGCTAGCCTTAATAGGCAGCTGCTGAAGGCGAGCTTGCGCCCTGGCTCGCTAAAGTGTTCATTCTCTGCTAAAGGTTCGCTCCCGGAACCTTTTCTGCCTACAGCCTGGTTTGCCTATCAGGCAGACCTTGTGCTCCCCTCATGAGGGTCTCTTTGAGCATGCGGCTTCCTGAGTCTGGTCAGACGGTCGTAGGCCTCTCGTGAGGCCTCCCAGTTAGATCAGCCCTTAGGCCTTCACAGGCCTCCTCAGTGTTTTGAAACACAGACACTGGGTTGATCCGTGGATCGAGTAGAGAAACTCCCCTCGCTAGCAAGGGTCGGAAAGCACTATGCTGAGTCATACTCTCCGGGATATCCCGTCTCTGAGATCCGGGCCGAGTGGTTCACTGCCAGCTTCGCAGTCCCTCGGGTTGGATGCCTTACTTAAGGCATTTGTCCAGAGGCTCTGTCTTCAGACAGACAGGATTTGGCCAGACTAAGTGTCTATGTACTGGCGCCAGGTCAGGCCGTCCTGGTGGCATTTCGGGGTGAGTACGTTCCCCTGAATAGTGACTGGCTGGGGTTCCCTTGGGTTCCCTAGCCACATTCCCTAGAAGGGACCCCTTCTAATTGGAAGCTGAGGTTCCAGGCCCGGAGCCGGCCCAGGTAGACCTTTCATTTAACCATGTTTATGAAGGTTTTTCTGTGAGGCTGTAGCTTGGGCTATGACCGTAGGGAATGCTGTCACTGACAGCCCAGTGTGACCTGAGGGTGAGTGGTTCTAGCGTTTCATTTGAAGTTGCTGGTTCTGACAGTTGTCACTGCCACTTGGCATGCACTCCCCTTAGCATGGCGGCGTTGGTATATCGTTCCCCATAGCGTCGTTGACGTATTGTTGAGTTCCCTTCGAAAGGGAACGTCTCAGGTTACGACTGTAACCTATGTTCCCTGAGAACAGGGAACGAGACAATACGTCTCCCTGCCATGCCGCGGGGCTTGCCTACCGTACAGTCCCTTCAGACGATAAGGTGATTTGTGATGTTTGCAAGGCGCCCCTTTATACTTCCAGGTCGCACGTTAATCATTCACGCTAATGATTCACGGGCTGTCGCCGGTCAATATGATTGACGTGATTTGATAGTGATTTCAGACACCTGTCACGCCTGAGGCGTTCCCCATAGCGTCGTTGACGTATTGTCTCGTTCCCTGTTCTCAGGGAACATAGGTTACAGTCGTAACCTGAGACGTTTTTGTTTTGTTTGTTTGTTTGTTTGATTATAAAGAGACATAAACATTCTGAAGTATTCTATCTGTGGTCTCATTGATGTCACTGACAAAAACACTCTTGCTTAATGATAAAGAACACAAATTGAGCATAATTTCTGCTCATATTGATTATTGTCTGTCAATCTCATCTCATTATTGGACTGATTGTGTTGTAGGTGTTGCTATGGTGATGTCAGTCAGAACGGCTCCTCTTCTTCTGATCTTTCTCCTCAAGATTCAAGGTACGTCTCTAATGGTTTTCTGTATGTTATGTTCAGTGCTTTGCTGTCTTGTGTTTCCATTTGTCGTTCTTTAATACAGTCGAATGTTGTTCGTTGCTCATTGGTATTGAAAATGTTAATTTAGTTTGATTAATTATATTCAAAAAGGAAACATAATGATTTTCCTGAAATTGAAGCAATATAAGCATGAAGTACCACATATGTCCATCTTTGTCTTTCCTCATTTATGTAATGCTAAAAAATCATCATTATTTGGCTTTTCTGGGCAAATATTTATTTATGATATTAATTGTTGCATAATATCTAATTAATTTTATTAATATTTTCATCTTTAGACAGTTTTCATGCTTCTGTATCAGATGTTAAATTCTGCTTTTCCTCAACAAACACAAGACATTCAAAGACTGAGCAAATATATTCTATTAGAAACTGCTGCTTTATTTAATATACATTTTGTTTTTCAGGAGTTTGTAGCCAGTGGGATGATGATGATGATAAGGTTTCTAGGGATGCTAGGGGTGTGAGTTACAGTCCTTCACACATCTGTGCACTAAAGAACTCAACAGTGATAATGGGATGCATTTATAAATACCCGACTGGATATCAGATCAAGAAAGCGTTTTGGACCAATAAGTCTATAATGGGTGTCGAGTCTCCAGATCTGTCTGAGTATCCTGAATACAGTCAGAGGCTTCAGTATCTGGGAGATAAACAGCAGAACTGCACCATCAGACTGAGTCATGTGACACTGCAGGATTCACACAAGTACTATTTCAGATTCATCACTGATAAACCTGATGGAAAATGGATTGGTAAACCAGGAGTGACTCTTACTGTCACAGGTGACTTTGATGAGGTTTATCTCTTCTTCTGTGCATTATGTTGAATAATAATCAGTGTATGACAGCAGCAATAGATATAATGTGTGTGTTGTGTTCAGATCTTCAGGTGGAGTCTCCTGAGAGAGTGACAGAGGGAGATTCAGTCAGTCTGACATGTAAAAGCAGATGCGCTCTGACTGACAGAGCAACATTCATCTGGTACAGAAACTCACTGAAGATATTAACTAAGAGTAAATTCAGTAACAAACTCATCCTCAATCCAGTCAGAAGAGTGGATTCAGGCAGATATAGCTGTGCTGTAGACGGACACACTCACATCTCTCCTGATGTTCAGCTCAATGTCATGTGTGAGTACAGATTTTGTCATTATTTGAACAAATAAAAATGTGTAATTTGTAAATCTCAAACATTATTTCATGTTTAGCACATCACCTGTGACACATTATAAACATTATTCCCACATCCCACCTACATTTTCTAGGATCACCAAATGACATGTAAGGGTTTTGTGTTTACAGTTTAATAATTATAGACTATGGCTATACCTCCCAACATAAAAGAGGCGTCAATCTGAGGATAGTGCTCAAAAACAACATGTATGTGTTAGATATTGAAAAGGTCCATGGCAGCCTCTGGAAGAACAGCTTGGTCTGTTGTGTGTGAGCTCAGATGAGCAGTATCACAAGTCATCCTCATTTATATAGTGCTTTTAACAATGTAGATTGTTATGGAGTAACAACAAGCATAGTGTGAGAAATTCTTCAAATGAAACACTTCCTGACCGATTTCATGTTGGTACGTACCCTTCCTTACAGAGAGTTCACCCAAAAGTGAAAAGTCATTATTTCCTCACCTGATGTTGTAATGCCCTATTACCTTCTTTCTTTCTTCAGACCACAAACTCAGAAATTCTAAATGAATTAATGAATAAATGTCCTGCTCACGTTCCTCCACTTAATTTCATGGCAGTAGATCATGAGCAGCTTTAAAAACATATATATGCAAAAGTGTCCCTGAAATGAACCCCATAAACTTGTGTCGCATATTTCAAGTGTCCTGGGGTTTTATGACAGGATTTGGTTAAAAAAACAAAAACTAGTTTATTATTTAGTGAAAAATCCAAACCTGGCTGTTGGTATGACTTGAAAGTTGCGCTTTCATGAGACAATTAGCGCAGAAGCATATGACCAAAGCTCACAGTTTTCATTTTTAATTAACCTTCAAAAGGTTCACGGCGTCTATACAACCCCAATCTACTTTTCCTCAGTAAAAAAAAAGGTTCTCTTCATCTTAGTGGAAAAAGATTTTGTGACTTTATGACTCCTACATTATCTATCTATACACACACAAAAAAACACACACAAAAAAACACACACAAAAAACGGGGCTTTATTCGATTGTTCTATAGGTATGTAAAAAAAAATGTTTACACTTCTGGACTTCGGGGTCAATATGAGCCCACATTGAAATGACCCCACCATCGAAAAAAGTTTTTTATTTTTCATTTGTCAAAAAAAAAATCAATAAATCTGAAAATTTCCATACCGCAATGAAGTCCTGGTACTAGAGCACAAATGCAATTTGGAACGAACATGATCACTTGCACACACACATGTACACACACACACACACACGCACGCACACAAACACACACAAACACACACACAGGTGTGACTCCAATAGAAAGCATTTTTTTGGCAAATAAAATCAATAATTCCAGCATAAATCTGAAAATTCTCTCACATAAATGAAGGCCTGTTACTAGATCACTAATACAACATGGAATGAACATTATCACACACACACATGTGCGCAGACACAAATACACGGATAGAGAGAGGTGTGACTGCAATAAAGAGCATTTTTATAGAAATTGGGAAATAAAATCAATAATTTCTGCATAAATATAAAAATTTTCACACACAAATAAAGGTATGTATGAGAGCACAAATGCAATATGGAAAGAACATGACTACACACAGATCACACACACACAGAGAGACACACAAACAAGCAGGTGTGACAGCAAAAGAGAGCATTTTTATATAAATTGGGAAATAAAATCAATAATTCCAGCATGAAACTAAAAATGTTCACACATAAATGAAGGCCTGGCATTAGAGAAAAAAACAACGTGGAATGAACATGATTACACACACACACATGCACGTGCGCGCACACAAACACACACAGACACACAGGTGTTTTACTCTTATAAAACCAGTAAGTCACATCCAGAAACATGAATGGATCTCTATGGCGCCTCTGCTGGATGTATATGGTAATTACACTTTCAGGCTAAAAATATATTATCTACAAAAAAACATCTAACCAGCAGAATTATGCATCTAACACCTATATCAATATCCAGATACAACTCCTAATTAAATCTTATGGGGTCATATGGACCCCAAAGATCAGAAGTGTAAACAGGAAACGAAGACCATTTTAAATAAATAAACATAAGTTTATTTTCCTCAGCTACTTTTATCGACAGTTTTCAGCACTTGGTCCCGGGCCTTTGTTTACAATGTCAGAGATTGAACTCTTCCACTCTGATGATGACTTCCTCGTTGCCCAAGATCCTCTGTTGCATTTCAATGATGCAAGGAGCACTTGCGTTCTGTCGGACACCCCAACCGAGTGTCCCCTCACCTCCATCATCAAGACACCCACCATCATCTTCAGCTTCCTCCTACACCTCGGTCCATCCAGCAACCCAGTCCCAGACGCCATATTGTCCTGATTCCCTCTTTTTCTAATCTCCTCATTGCTCTCCAGGCTCCAGAGGCCGACCCAAGCGTGAGGTTGCCTCCACAAGCGTCCTCGGCTCTGCCGTTTTTCCTCCGAACACACTCTCCCCCAAGCTAAATATCCTTTCACTCTGTTCTCCGCAACGCCGATTCCCATCCCTCTGAATCCCACAGCATTGGAGTCACCCCCTGTTGCCAGCAACATCAGAGCACAGATCCTCACAGAAATTCAGGCTTCTTGCACCAGAATCCTAATCCCAACCCCAGTACCTCACTATTCAGAGCTTGTATTTCCATAAACCACCCTCTGAAATCCCTTCTTGAAGACTCTCTCAATTCCATTCTTCAACCGTCTCCTAGAACCCTCAATCCTATTTAACCAAAGTGTTTTAGGTCTGTACACTTCACATTCAACCTGCTTTTTGCCGATTTTTCTCTGCTCACCATGCTTACAGTGCCACAGCAGTGTTATCTCTTCCACTCCTGCAGGAGCTCCATTTCTCCGTCCAACTGGCTCATTGAATAGTTGGAAAGCAAGTTGGAAAAACAAGTCATTTCCACTGCCAGAGTAGTATCATCTCCTCTGCTGCTGCAGGAGCCCAACCAGACAGCAACATAGTGTTGGCCCAGATCTGGGCCGATAAGTCTTACATAATATACAACACCGTGTCCTAACCAGACGCGATGCGATGCAATAAGATTCCAGCAACAAATAATTTGCCTGTCCACACTAGATGCGACGCCACTGCAAGATGCGTCAAAATCAATCAAAACCCACAGCCAATCAGAACAGTGTGTGGGCGGAGTCTCACGGCAAGTGCACAGCACCAGAGAGTAATCTTGACAGCAATCGCAACTTCGCAAGAAAATGGATAAGTACATAATGAAATTCACAAATATTACACCATTTAATCATTATTGAGTATATCATGTGTGAGTTAATGTTTTATATATATATTTTGACAAGACATCCGCTAAACATCTGTGATCGAACAGTCTCATAACAATTCGTAACTATCTTACATTTTGGAAAATGTGTGAATAAAAGTTTATATGAATTGGTACAGTCTCATTTATATGTTTTTGTAAGACCTGCTCATGGCTCTGGTTTAGGGGTGCAGGTTCCTGCTAATTTTTTGTTGCAAATATGTATTTTTTTTTTTTTTTACGAATCACATCATAAAATTCATACTATTTCTCATGAGTTCGGGTTGTGAAATTTATTTAGTAGATTAATAATTTCCCCTTTTTCATGATAGATCCAGGACCCAGGAACGTCTCAGTGTTGATGAGTGGATCTGGTGAAATAGTGGAGGGAGATTCAGTGACTCTGAAGTGCATCAGTGACTCAAACCCTCCTGCTCTGAACTTCAGCTGGTTTAAGGAGGATGAAACCTCAGCTGTTGGATCTGGACAGAGTTTCAGTGCACTACAGAGTGGACGCTTCTACTGTCAGGCTCACAATCAACATGGATCTCAGAGATCAGACGCTGTCACTGTCACAGGTGAAGCTTTTATTAACACACTTCATTCTTAGTTTTTAGATTTAATTATGATATTCTCCCTCTTTCAGTTGGTCGTGGTGCCGGTTGGCTCGTCTGGTTGGGGATCACAGTGGCATGTGTAGGAATATTATTCATCATCATCATCATCGTATTGTATAAAATGTAAATATAAAATGATCAACAAAGAGTAATATAATTTGCTTTTAATTAATGCAGAAGTACATTTGATTATTAAATCATTAAATTATTGAAACATGAAATGGCTTGTTTCCATTTGTTTTTTAACAGTAATAAGAAAAGGATAAACTGTAGATCTGCAATACTGGAGTATGAGGTGAGATTGCCAAAGAGCCACAGAATGATACTAATAAATGTATTACAGCTTCTTTGTACATGTAGAACATGTATTACCACACTTGAGATTTTACAGGATTTTATGTGAGAAGAAACACAGTGGAGTGATTACACTTTTGATTGTCCTGCAAAATCTCTTGTTTTGTGGTGATAGTCCTTTTCTCTGTTTCTCTGTAGAACGATGATCCCAGTGAAGGCTCATATACAGCTCTTGACCTCAAGACCAGATCATCTGACCTCTACGACACACTCACAGTAAGAGAAATGTCAAAAACTACACGTGCAAAAGATTTTGTGTATTCAAAAGTCAGATAATAAATAATCAATGTGTTTTTGCCATAGACTGTTCATCCCAGACCTGCTGTTCACCAGTCGGGCTCTTCTGAATATCAGAATCTGTCAGTAAGTTTCTCAAGCCTTCTCAATTTCATCAAACAATAAAGAAAATGTCCTCAGTAGTCAATCAACTAAACAGTCTTTTCTTTCTGTTTCAAGATGGATTATATGAGTCGATTTACTGACAGAAATATATATATATATATATATATATATATATATATATTATTTTTTAGATTATTTGTACCATTTGTAGTGTTGATTTATGTAAATGTGTGTGTTATTTCTGTTGTAGCCACAGCAAAACGACACCGTAAGATGAAGCACAAGCTAAACTTTACTGAGCTTTTGTCCCATCGCTGGACACATCCACATCACAACTACCAATGAAAATTAAAAGCATCTTCAGAGTTTATATTCTGCAAAACGTAATGGATTATATTCACGTGACATGAAGAATCAGTCAATGTATAATTAATAAATGAGTTTAGAGTTGTTTCTGTAATATGTTATACATTTAATCTGTGTATTAAAGCGTCCATGTGACAGATTTTTCTCTTTATTCCTTTCCAAATAAAACATTAAATGATTAAAAGGTATGAATATGCAAGATTCTGTTTCAAATCTATGCTTTAAAATGTATATTAAACTGGCCAAGTCACATGATTTCAGAAAACGAGGCTTTGTTAGGTCATACAATGTCAAACGAAATTTGAAAATCTGATAATTTGACGCTAAAACAGTAGCTCTCAAACTTTTTTGATCATCCCCTCATTAAACCTTTAACAAAATCTGGCACCCCCACCTCAAACTTCCAAATAAATTGTCAGCTTCAACTCGGCGCCGCCTTCTCAAGAATCGCCGATAACCTGTGGCTATCCGAGCTCTGAGCCTATGAGACATTATACCTTAATAAGAGGGGGGAATTGTGACTGTCAAACTTTACTGTTGACCTCGCGCCACTTAGCCCCAGGTAATGGTTCAGGGTGAAGTCGCCAGCCAATAGCACAAGGTTTTAAAATGGGTTCCCACTGCGTATAGCTATACAATACGAAGTGAACGTTCTCGAAAGGGAACGTACTCGGTTACTAACGTAACTCAGTTCTCTGAGAGTAGGGTACGAGTTGTGCGTAGCCTGTTGTGCTATTACGCTTGGCTCAGGTGCTGTCGCTTCACTCGATTTAACCTGATTCTATGGCGAAATAGTCTGCTTATATAGGCATAAGCCACGCCCATTCTGGCAGTTTCTGACGCGCACTGGGCGCGAAGCGACCTGATTGGTTCGCACGTTTCAGCCGCCTCGCCATGGGTTCATGCAGTTTCCGCAGCACAACCAATGAGTGAGTTAGACGCTCTGCTCTGTGCTCACTGTGCAGCTGCACTGCGTTTTAAAATAATGGCTTCAATATTCTCGAGAAAAGGAGTTTTCCCACTGTGTATAGCTATGCAATACTCGTTCCCTACTCTCAGGGAGGTTACGTTAGTAACCGAGTACGTTTTTGCTTTGTAAAAGTAATGCTTCACATATATTCTATTCAATAGATCCTGAGTTTTCAACACAAATGTGATTCATCCACATTGTGAGTGGAACCCTGTCAGAGTTCTGTCAATTCACTCTGTTTATTCTTGATTAGGAATCAAGGATAAACCCTTACAGGGTAGTTTTTGTTTTATTTTTTGATTAAATAAAAAGCCTGTGATGTATTGTATGCTTGCAAGTATCATAAATGTGTGTCTTAGAAAAGGACCAGCAAAGTCTATGTGTAGTCTTTTCCAGCTGTGACCTGGAGATTCCCAAGGGTGTAACGGGACCTGACGTGGATCCTTTTGTTCCATCTGGCACGGCTCACAGGCTCTGCTAACCTGCTCCAGATCAGCCACCACATATACTTGCGCGCAAGACTTTTCATCTTTACTATCCCTTGATGACCGACATGCAGTTCTTTCAGCACACTTTTTCTCAGTTTATCAGGTTTATCACCCTGGTGCCCCAGAGCACGCATCCTCTCTCTTCAATTCACATCTGCGTACGTGGGAAGCTTTCAAACTTTCATCCACATCTATCGGTCAACCCTCCATGACATACTTCAGGACTTTGGATAACACCTTGTCTCTGCGTGTTACACGTGCCACCTGGTCGGCATTCAAGGGAGCTTTTTGTAATGTTCAGCTATTAGTGCATGAATATTTTCTGACAAGGCAGCTGTGCCACATCAGTCGTGTTCGGCAGGGGAACACGCATTACTGTGTTTCTCTGAGGAACAGTATTCAATATGGTAGTCATGAGCTGAAAGGATGATTGCCCATCTTTGAATCCTGTCCGCTGCCATGGTGGGTAGACTTTTATGCTCACCGAACAAAGTCAACAAGGGTTTATGTTCAGTCACCATCTTGAATTTCCTTCCCCACAAATATTGGTGATATTTTTTTTACCCCGAAGATGAGCGCCAACCCTTCTTTTTCTATTTGTGAATACTTTTTCTCTGCAGGTGCCTGAGTTCACAAGGCATAAGCCACAGGACGTTCCTCTCCAGTGGGTATGGTGTGTTGCAAAACAGCTCCAATCCCATATGCTGAAGAATCGCAAGCTAAGGTGAGTGGTAGACTTGGATCATAATGTACCAGAACCCTTTCGTTCGTTAGCAAGTCTTTACATTTTTCAAAAGCTCTTTGCTCTGACTGCTTCCATTCCCATGGCATATTATCTCTCAACAGTCTGTAGAAGGGAGCTGTACTGTGTACACTGTACTTTGGTTAGGCAAAAAACGTCCACCAAACCCAGAAATGCTCTCAGCTCCTTCAGGTGGGTGCTGGTGCATCCCGGATTGCAGCAACTTTTTCTGGAGATGGATGAAGGCCCTGGCTGTCTAGCTCAAATCCTAAATATTCAATTTGCTTTTTCCCAAACTCCCATTTGGACCTTTTCACTCTCAAGCCATTCTCCTGGAGTCTTTGCAGAGGTTCATGTTCTGTCCTTCCAGTGACCAGTAGGTCATCAAGGTAAACAACGACATCAAGATCTTTCATGATGTTCTCCATAATTCTTTGAAAGATTGAGGGTGCTTAACTGACACCAAATGGTAGTCTATTGTAGACAAATAATCCTCTGTGAGTGTTGATGGTCAGCAGCTGTTTGGACTCATCATCAAGAAGAACCTGCTGGTACGCTGAAGCCAGGTCAACCTTAGAAAACACAGTTCCTCCAGTCAGTATAGCCATCAACTCCTCAATCCGAGGTAGTGGGTAAGTTTCTGTAGTAGCTGCTTGATTCACAGTTAATTTATAGTCTCCACACAGTCTTATGGTTTTGTCTTTTTTTACCACCGGCACAATGGGTGCTGCCCATTCACTGTGTTTTACTGGTGTGATTATTCCAGCCATCTCCAGTCGGTTTAGTTCTGCGTCAACTTGAGCTTTCATGGAAAAAGGCAGTGGGCGTGATTTACAAAAACGTGGGGAAATTTCAGGATTCACCAGTATCTTTGCCTTAAGCCCACGGAGTGTGCCTAGTTCATCTTTGAACCCCTCTGAGCACGAATCTAGTACCTCTTCAAGGGACTTTGCTTGATGCACTGGACTGACATGTTTAATTTTTTTCCAGTTCAAGGTGAGCTTTTGTAGCCAATTTCTGCCACACAGAGCTGGCCCCTCCCCTCTTACTACTATTATGGTTAGCAATTCACATTGTTTTTCATAGCTCACATTAGCTTGAAACTGTCCCAACACAGGCATAATCTCTCCTGTGTACGTTTTAAGCTTGACTCCGACGACCTCTAGTGGCTCTTTTGAGAACGCAGCTTGGAATAGTTTCTCAGATACTCACGGCTGCGCTGCTATCAATTTCCATCATAATTTCTTTGTCATTTACTTTAAATGCCTGTATGAATGACTTTTTGCCTTTCTCATCACTTAGTAGTGAAAACATGGGCAACTCAGCTTCCTCTACCCCCACATACTTAGTGTTATTTCCCACAAAACATTTGCTTTTCCCAGCTTGCATTTTTCCTCTGCAAGCTCTTTTGATGTGACCAGTTTTCCCACAGTTATGACATTTTGCATCCTTGTGATCTTTGCCATGACACCAATAGCCAGGGCCGTAGCTAGAGGATTCGGGGCTCCCTGAAAAAATATTGACTATAACATATAACTATATATGTTAAATATAGTTAAATATAACTAAACATGGTGATGATTTGTAAAACCTTTATTTTAAAAGTTAAATGTTTATAAAAAAAATTACAACTAATAAAAACTAACAAAAAGTTATAAAGTAATATAACCAGTTTTAAAAAAGTAACAGCAAAATAATGCCCCCCCCCCCCCCCCCCCATTCAGTCTATTATAATTCATAAATCAAAAAGTAAACATTTAGAAATTGACAAGAATGCCGTCAACTTTAAAAAAATAAAATAATTGATTGTCTTTTTTTTTTTAAGATTATATGGAACTGGTAATATTATTAAATAAAGCTAATAAATGTATTCATTCAAGTGCAGTGTGTTGTATTCGTGTTTTCTTGATGTAATAAATACATCATCAGTGAGCAGATCAGGTGCATAATGCAATGCGTCGTGACTCGTGACTCGTGTCAATGTTTTACCTCTATTTACAATAGTGTAAAAAGACAGGAATTTTGACCACGTAATCATTCGGTCGATTGTGGTGCGCACCGTGCGCACTGATAATGATAACCGGCAGGCTGTAGACCAGGGGTTGGCAACAAGCGGCCCGCGGGCCAATTTTTTTTTAATCAGCCTATTTTTATTTGTATTACCTGATAAAAAATATTTGCTCTTAATGCTGCACAAAACTCTTCCACTACTTGAGAAAAGCTGTAGCGCGATTTCACCGCCGCATAGCTACTGTGTGAAAAGTATAATCACGGTGGACTGACAACAGCCCACTCCCGACATCTGTATCCGCACTTCATTCTGACCACCTGTACACCTACTGTAGCTCTGAGGAGCTGTTTGCCACTGAAACCATTGTCAGTCAACAACATTCTTTTTTTTTGCAAGGATGTTTGAAATAGTTTGGCAGAAAATAGGCAACTTCATTTGTCAGTAGGGCAATATCGTTTTCGTTTATGTTGCTCAGAAATTTGAGTGATAGGCTTTGTCCTATTTCATTTGTTATTTATTTTTCATTAATTTTTTCTGTGACATTTTTGTCTCTGCTGACAGTAGGCTACAATGTTAAAATAATATTTTATATTGACACGAACACAATTTTTGTATAGCATGTATAATTGTTATAGGCTACTTAATCTCTCTCTTTCCGTTAGAGACATTTGAATGTGAGATTCTGGAAACGAGATCTAAATTTTGCGGACCCGCCAGGTCGGGAAATAAAGCGGGTGAACACAGAGTTTATTTTAAGCAGTTGCTGAATAGAACCTTATGGGAGCGGGACGAGAAAAAAAACAGTCCCGCCAGACCTCCTTAAACCTTAGGTATCTATGTGTGTGTCCCGAATAAATAATAATAATAAAAAGGAATAAAGTTCAAAAGTCGGACTGTAAGCGAATGAGGCATGATTGCTATTCACACCTTTTTTTAAATGGCTGTAATCTGTTACCACAATAGTAGGCTACTTGATCTGTTTAAAATGATTTCATTGATATAGGCTATGTCTACTAAGGTGTTAAATTAAAAATCAAAATTAAAATTAGTCTAATCCAGTAATTCATTTTTTTCTATTTTTGATCTGAGTAAGAGTATTTAATTTGTATCCATAGGCCTACTCCGTGTAGCTGACAGTGTTGGGCAAGTTACTTAGAAAATGTAGTGAGCTAAGCTAGCAGCTACTCTACATTAAATGTAGCTTCACTACACTGAAGCTACCACCCTGGGAAATGTAGCAAGCTAAGCTACAGCAATATGGCAAAAGTAGTTTACTACATCTAAGCTACTTTTTCAAATTTAATTTTTATATTGAACCAACTTAAAGGGATTGTTCACCCAAAAATGAAAATTCTGTCAGTATTTACTCACCATCATGTTGTTCCAACCCAGTAAGACCTTCGTTCATCTTCAGAACACAAATTAAGATATTTTTGATGAAATCTGAGAGCTGGATCACTCCTCCATAGGCTTTTTGAGGGACTGAACTTGCAGGCCCCGAAAAGTTATTAAAGACATCGTTAAAATAGTCCAAGTGACTACAGTGGCTCAATCTTAAATTTATCAAACGACGAGAATACTTTTTGTGCGCAAAAAAACAAAACTAATGACTTTATTACAACTATTAAATTCCTTCTCTGTGGGCCTCGAGTCAGTTCACTAGTGTAATAGTGTACGCTTCTGTGTTGAACGTCACACGCATCACACACTTGACCAGTGTCGGCCAATAGTGAGCCTACGTGTGACGTAGCTCTACGCAATCACACTACGCTATCTGACTCGAGGCCAACAGAGAAGGAAATGAATAGTTGAAATAAAGTCGTTATTTTTGTTTGTTTTTGCACACAAAAAGTATTCTCGTCGTTTGATAAACTTAAGATTGAGCCACTGTAGTCACTTGGACTATTTTAACGATGTCTTTAATAACTTTTCGGGGCCTGCAAGTTCAATCCCTGAAGAAGCCTATGGAGGAGTGATCCAGCTCTCAGATTTCATCAAAAATATCTTAATTCGTGTTCCGAAGATGAACGAAGGTCTTACGGGGTTGGAACAACATGAGGGTGAGTAAATACTGACAGAATTTTCATTTTTGGGTGAACTATCCCTTTAATTCCATGTCAATGCTATCTCAGTGATCAATAAAACTGTCAATCAAACATATAGGTAGGCATAATTTGTCAGTTCAATGGTTTATTCAACAACTGTTCCAAACCAATTTGGCCAAAAAAAAACAAAAAAAAACATAAGTATATAAAACCATAGAACTATATAAAACTATAACAAAACCAGGTTTCAAGAGTGTGTGCATCTTTTTCCATTTCTCACGTGTCAGCCCAAGGATTGATACTGGTACGTGATGTCACACCATACGGAGCAGAAGGTGATGGTAATGCACCAAAAAGCTGGTTTGTAGGGCCCTATGAAATCTGTTTTATTTTTTCCCGCATTCCAAATTCAGTTTTATTTTGTTTTAATTTTTCTGGACTCCAATTTTAATGGGTAAATAAAATTTTTGTAATCAAAAACATGTGTAATTAATTGAATCATGAAACGTGTACAATGAACAATAATTTATTAACATTTTTAAATAAATTACATTTTAAGGGCACTATGAAATAGTTTTTTTAATGGTTTAAATTGTAATGACCAATTATTTAAAATTTAGGCCTAATGATTTAAGCAAAACTTTCTTCAAAGGTTAAACCAACCTTTTATTTTGACAGGTTTCCATGTAGCTAGACCTTTGAGTCTCTGTTTTTTTTTTTTTTTTTTTGATATGACGATAGTTTTTCTCAAATCAAGCTAAAATGCTGCTAAAGTGACTCTCAGAGCGGCTGTGTAGATGAAGTTCATCAATCCTTTACTGAAAACATTGCAAGCACATGTGCGGTAAATTAATCCGCGCGACTGAGCCATTCATTCACAGAGACACGCAGAACATGCATGACTCCTTTTTACATTACATTTACATTTAGCTGACGCTTTTATCCAAAGCGACTTACAATTGCTATATATGTCAGAGGTCGCACGCCTCTGGAGCAACTAGGGGTTAAGTGTCTTGCTCAGGGACACATTGGTGTCTCACAGTGGATTCGAACCCGAGTCTCTCACACCAAAGGCATGTGTCTTATCCACTGCACCATCACCACCCACCCACTATTTTTAAATAGTCTTTAGGCGGTTTAATATTCACAGACACTAGTCTATATCACGATTTTATTTAAGTTTACTTACCTTCTTTTAATCCAAGATATGACAAATTCCGTGAAATTCCGCGTTATACAGTAAATTTCGTTTTTATGCATGGTTACTGCGATTCAGTCCATGTTTTCCGTATTGCGGTGATGAAATCATATGGCCCTATGGTTGGCAACCACCGTAAAACAAGAAGAAGAAGAAGAAGTCACCGTCACTAACTGATCCAGCATCAGTGATACTTAGCAGTTGTATTTCCGATTTGAGCTTAAGCTTAAGAAATGCTTGGAAAAAATGTGACCTTAGCTTGTGTGGACGCTACCGCACTACTTGATCAAAAAAAGAGCTTCGCTACTGAAAAGCTATTTGATTCAGAAAACAGCGACGCTACCACTGAGAAATGTAGTTAAACTAGTAGCGTAACTACTTCTAGCGACGCTACTGCCCAACACTGGTAGCTAGCCCACCATCTACTGGCTAAAAAAATGATTGGCCCGCGGCCAAAGTTACTTGCTGACCCCTGCTGTAGACGGTAGTGTTCTTACTCCCAGCGAAATAACAATACAACCTGTTTTTAAGAACGTCTTGATCGACTCGGATACAACAACTCTCCTGGCCTCCCTCTCCTTATTTTCATGCCATTTCTGGTACCCTGATTTATGTTTTCTTTCCCCTGACATTTTTCAGTCAGTCAGTCTCCTGCTCTTCCACCAAGTTCATCGTTAACTTCAGGCAGCCGCCGCCTCAACTCTGATTGGTTCTGTTCACGAGCTGGGGTGGGACATACCATTTTATTGGATCCGTCTGATGTTGTCACCACCTTTCACCCCACTAGCAACGGCCCTGCCAATAGCACTTCTTCCCTCTCTGATCGGAAAGTCGCGCTGCTCGCGCATCCACTTTTTGCTCCGAACTCACAACTCACAGCGCACTGTTTCAAGTCCGTCACCATCTCATCCACTCTTTGATTGCAATGATTAAAACTAAATCTTTCCGCAATCAGCAACAGCTTTGGCTCAAAATGATTCTTTGAAGTGTCCATGATGTCTTTGTAAGACTTATCATTTGGCTTCTTTGGTTGTACCAAGTTCCTCAGTAAACCGTAAGTAGTTGCTCCCATCACACTCAACAGGGTCGCAACCTGTTTCTCCTGGCGTATGTCGTTCGCCTCGAAGAACTGCTCAAGCCGTTCAATATAAGCCGACCAAGACTCTGCTTTCGGAACAAACTCGCTTATATTTCCAATAAGCGCCATAATGTGAACAAAACTTTATCCTCGTCGCCAATTTTTCTGTGATCTATCAATTCGAAAGAATACACGTGAGACGGACTGTCCTTTGACCACAGCTTTTTCATCCCTTCACCCAAACATGACAGTCAACCTTTAACCAATCAAACGGCTGTTGAAAACGGGCCTCAAAAGTTACTAAAGATGCAACTGCACGTTCGTATATATTTTTTATGTGAATGGCTGTGCATTTATTTTTGCATTAATTTACAGGATGTGTATTTGTTTAAATGAAAGTGAGCTTAGAAACCATGTATAATATATGTATATTGTGTTGCATAATGGTAAACTGCAGCATGGATGTTTGGGAAGTAGCTCACCAAGCCCACTTTTGTAGCATTTTTCAAAACTGTGGTGAGAACTAACTGGTTTTATAGAGACGTGCAATCTCTTTCCCTAGTTGAGCTGACTGAATCAATAAGGATGTTATTTGTATCACATGGATCCTTGCAGAAGTTTGAAGCAGCAAACGTATGAGCACCTTAGTGTCCATTTCTTCTTCACATCCTCTCGCAGAAATAACATCAGACACCTCATATCCGTTTACTGACAAACTGATGACAACGCATGGTCAAGCACCTACATCAGTTACCCAAACATCACGTTTACCTGAGATAACTGTGCAGATGATAACTTAGAGTTTTCTATTGGTACATGAAATTAATTATTTCAGACCCATTTTTGTTATTCAAATGTATAAATAACTTCGTCTG
The DNA here is from genome assembly GCF_051911475.1 of Siphateles boraxobius. Lineage (NCBI taxonomy): Eukaryota > Metazoa > Chordata > Actinopteri > Cypriniformes > Leuciscidae > Siphateles > Siphateles boraxobius. The sequence continues at coordinate 2,764,994 of NW_027509108.1, read as the reverse complement.
CAGTGCGAGTCAGACTAAATTCTCACTAGTAAAGCTTCTGTGGTTATGTCAAGGAAGTGAAACCTTCCTCTGTTTTCAAATGTGGATGCGATGACGCGTACATGCATTGAAAGAATTGTAACCTAAAAATTTGCTTTATGTGGTAACATCTAAAATAATTGATGGGTGACATGCACATAGTAATGATAATCATTGTTACTAATTGCAAATTAGCTTATGCTATACTCTCGATGTGCAATACATATTTTGCAGCTTTCGACTGGAATCATGTTTTTGTACTGTCCTTATTCAAATAAACGTATAAATAAAAAATAAATAAAAATAATGAAATGAAAATGAATGTACTAAATAATCTATGCAAAATTATAACAGCATGCCATGAATATACACATGTTTAGTGACGTAAGCCACGAAACTTCCTGGAAATGAACACTTCACTGAAAAATGACTGTGTGTGTGTGTGTGTGTGTGTGTGTGTGTGTGTGTGTGTGTGTGTGTGTGTGTGTGTGTGTGTGTGTGTGTGTGTGTGTGTGTGTGTGTGTGTGTGTGTGTGTGTGTGTGTGTGTGTGTGTGTGCAACAGGAAAACACCAACAGTGACCATCAGTTTTGAGCTTTCTATTGAGCTTTCACAGCTTCTGTTAATAATAGATCTGCGTAGGCTCTTGCACGTCAGCAGACTTTTATATTTTAAGACTTTAAGTAGTTTTTTTTCGTGTGTGTTTACTATGTGTCTTGAAAGTCAAGCTTATACGTATGTGTTAGTATCTTGGATTGGAAATCGAAATAAAACCTGGAAATAAACAAGATGTTTTTAGGATTTAAAAAAATATAAATGCCAGAAAAAAAACTTTTTAAATATAATATCTGTATGTCACTAGTCAGAGCTATAAAAGAGGAAATGACGCAGTTCTGGTTATAAATGAGGCTGGTGGACTTGAAACCTTCCTTATTTCTCCTCAAGTGTCAGTTGGTGACAGCAGATGAGGTGTCCCGCTCTACGGTATGACCCGTTTATTATCTGTTTTTGTTTTGTTTGTTTGTTTGTTTGATTATAAAGAGACATAAACATTTTGAAGTATTCTATCTGTGGTCTCATTGATGTCACTGACAAAAACACTCTTGCTTAATGATAAAGAACACAAATTGAGCATAATTTCTGCTCATATTGATTATTGTCTGTCAATCTCATCTCATTATTGGACTGATTGTGTTGTAGGTGTTGCTATGGTGATGTCAGTCAGAACGGCTCCTCTTCTTCTGATCTTTCTCCTCATGATTCAAAGTACGTCTCTAATGGTTTTCTGTATGTTATGTTCAGTGCTTTGCTGTCTTGTGTTTCCATTTGTCGTTCTTTAATACAGTCGAATGTTGTTCGTTGCTCATTGGTATTGAAAATGTTAATTTAGTTTGATTAATTATATTCAAAAAGGAAACATAATGATTTTCCTGAAATTGAAGCAATATAAGCATGAAGTACCACATATGTCCATCTTTGTCTTTCCTCATTTATGTAATGCTAAAATATCATCATTATTTGGCTTTTCTGGGCAAATATTTATTTATGATATTAATTGTAGCATAATATCTAATTAATTTGATTAATATTTTCATCTTTAGACAGTTTTCATGCTTCTGTATCAGATGTTAATTTCTGCTTTTCCTCAACAAACACAAGACATTCAAAGACTGAGCAAATATATTCTATTAGAAACTGCTGCTTTATTTAATAATACATTTTGTTTTTCAGGAGTTTTCAGTGATGATGATGATGATGATAAGGTTTCTAGGGATGCTTGGGGTGTGAGTTACAGTCCTTCACACATCTGTGCACTAAAGAACTCAACAGTGATAATGGGATGCACTTATAAATACCCGACTGGATATCAGATCAAGAAAGCGTTTTGGACCAATAAGTCTATAAAGGGTGTCGAGTCTCCAGATCTGTCTGAGTATCCTGAATACAGTCAGAGACTTCAGTATCTGGGAGATAAACAGCAGAACTGCACCATCAGACTGAGTCATGTGACACTGAAGGATTCACACAAGTACTATTTCAGATTCATCACTGATAAACCTGATAAAGGGAAATATACTGGTTATCCAGGAGTGACTCTTACTGTCACAGGTGAGTTTGATGAGGTTTATCTCTTCTTCTGTGCATTATGTTGAATAATAATCAGTGTATGACAGCAGCACTAGATATAATGTGTGTGTTGTGCTCAGATCTTCAGGTGGAGTCTCCTGAGAGAGTGACAGAGGGAGATTCAGTCAGTCTGACATGTAAAAGCAGCTGCGCTCTGACTGACAGAGCAACATTCATCTGGTACAGAAACTCACTGAAGATATTAACTAAGAGTAAATTCAGTAACAAACTCATCCTCAATCCAGTCAGAAGAGTGGATTCAGGCAGATATAGCTGTGCTGTAGACGGACACACTCACATCTCTCCTGATGTTCAGATCAATGTCATGTGTGAGTACAGATTTTGTCATTATTTGAACAAATAAAAATGTGTAATTTGTAAATCTCAAACATTATTTCATGTTTAGCACATCACCTGTGACACATTATAAACATTATTCCCACATCCCACCTACATTTTCTAGGATCACCAAATGACATGTAAGGGTTTTGTGTTTACAGTTTAATAATTATAGACTATGGCTATACCTCCCAACATAAAAGAGGCGTCAATCTGAGGATAGTGCTCAAAAACAACATGTATGTGTTAGATATTGAAAAGGTCCATGGCAGCCTCTGGAAGAACAGCTTGGTCTGTTGTGTGTGAGCTCAGATGAGCAGTATCACAAGTCATCCTCATTTATATATCGCTTTTAACAATGTAGATTGTTATGGAGTAACAACAAGCATAGTGTGAGAAATTCTTCAAATGAAACACTTCCTGACCGATTTCATGTTGGTACGTACCCTTCCTTACAGGGAGTTCACCCAAAAGTGAAAAGTCATTATTTCCTCACCTGATGTTGTAATGCCGTATTACCTTCTTTCTTTCTTCAGACCACAAACTCAGAAATTCTAAATGAATTAATGAATAAATGTCCTGCTCACGTTCCTCCACTTAATTTAATGGCAGTAGATCATGAGCAGCTTTAAAAACATATATATGCAAAAGTATCCCTGAAATGAACCCCATAAACTTGTGTCGCATATTTCAAGTGTCCTGGGGTTTTATTTGGTCAAAAAAACAAAAACTAGTTTATTATTTAGTGAAAAATCCGAACTTGGCTGTTGGTATGACTTGAAAGTTGCACTTTCATGAGACAAGTAGCGCAGAAGCATATGACCAAAGCTCACAGTTTTGTTTTTTAATTAAATGAATAAACATAAGTTTAATTTCCTCAGCTACTTTTATCGACAGTTTTCAGCACTTGGTCCCGGGCTTTTGTTTACAATGTCAGAGATTGAACTCTTCCACTCTGATGATGACTTCCTCGTTGCCCAAGATCCTCTGTTGCATTTCAATGATGCAAGGAGCACTTGCGTTCTGTCGGACACCCCAACCGAGTGTCCCCTCATCTCCATCATCAAGACACCCACCATCATCTTCGGCTTCCTCCTACACCTCGGTCAATCCAACAACCCAGGCCCAGACGCCATATTGTCCTGATTCCCTCTTTTTCCTCAAGGCTCCAGAGGCCGACCCAAGCGTGAGGTTGCCTCCGCAAGTGACTTCGGCTCTTCCTCCTGACACACTCTCCAGTGGCGCCTCCAGAAATTTTTCATAGGGGTGGCCAGATGGGGCCACTTAAAATCTTGGGGTGGCACACCAAAACTATAAACCATAATTTCAGAATTTTATTCTACTGTTGTAGTAAACCGGCCTGTATAAAACGATCAGAAAGTCTTAAGGAAACTTCTACTGATATACTTTGGTTTATTGTGTTATATTTAATGTTACTAATGATATTAGTAGGGCCCTACTAATATATATTATATTATAGGCTATATAATGATATATATTATATAGATATGATATATATAAGGGCCCTCGCCCCGCGGCAAATTTCGAGATACTTACATAATTGTGATGAATTTAATCCTTTTTAAGTTATTATTTTGCAGTGTAAGATTACAGTTAACACCTTTAAATATTACATAAATGTATTATGAATTTTTAATAAACTTAATGAGTGTAAAAATCAGCAGCAAAAAGTAATTCTTGAAAAAATCTGCACAGTAATTTTATAAAATCTAAATATGTTAATAAAAACAAATTACTATTAGTTCTCTTATAAAATTCAATCAGGCAATCATACATTTCACAATTTTATATTTATATATTAATGTCAAGAATTCAGAAGTGCATATGAAGAGTTCAGATGCAAAAGCCTCTAAGTGCCGTTTGAAATGTTCTGAGTGATAATTTTTATCAAGCTTGTATATTTAAGTTAAGTAATTTCACTTAAATGGCAATGAAGATTACCTATTAATTGTCATTTAAGTGAAATTACTGAACTTAAATATTCAAGCTTGATAAAAATTATCATTCTAGAAAATTTCAAATGGCACTTAGAGGCTTTTGCATCTGAACTCTTCATATGCACTTCTGAATTCATATATAGCCTACACTACAAAGAAATAATATACAATTAAATTATGCTTATTTTAAATGTATTGAGCAGGCTAGGTATAACAAAATATATTGGCTTTAATAATATTTCAGTGCGCAAACCCATGATAACATGAAAAACAGAGCGTGTATGAGCATCGCGGGATTCGCGGGTGCAGAATGATGTGCTCAAAGCAACATGGAGTCACAGTGTGCAGCGCTGCGCTGCATAAGTGCGCATTTAAAAGTTCACGTCACAAAGCGAAGAAATGTCGAGCGCACAAATCCTAGTGCGATTTGTTCCTTTGTTTCACAGTTTTAAATTCCAGTTATTGTGCGTTTGATGCTGATTCATAGTCCTTGTGATGTGTGTGATCTAACAAGCACACGGTAGTGAGTCGTTTAAAAACAGCAACAAACTCCAACAAAATAAAGTAATTTTATGCAAATCTACAGCCTTTTATCTACAGATCATGCATTATAATGTGAATATATCGTATTGGAGAGAGTTTTACCGTGCATCCAAGAGGCGCGCGCGCTGTTTGAATATGAATGGAGAATGATTGACAGCCGCAGAGGAGGGAAAACGAGTTTCTGTATACTTTAATGATGTAAATAGACTTCTGTCCCTCACATTAAGCTATGGAATGACTTCAGATGACTTTGTCACCCAAACTGACGTGAAAAAAGCGGGAGGCGCCGAAAAGCGCGCTGTTTGCATCCCTGCTTGTCAAAACGTGGCAAAGACACATCAAAAAGCTGCTGTAACAGTATACTGTAACCGTTTGGCACTTAAAAAGCACGTCACGACACATAATTCCCCGTCTTCTTTTACTAAAGAATATTTTTGACTTATTTATGAAATGCATAACTGATGCTACTAAAATATTTATACTGGCCATTGGGGTGGCCAGTGGGGTGGCCAGGAGTCGGCAAGGGGTGGCCACGGCCACCCCTGGCGGCGCCATTGACACTCTCCCCCAAGCTAAATCTCCTTTCCTCACTATTCAGAGCTTGTATTTCCATAAGCCACCCTCTGAAATCCCTTCTTGAAGACTCTCTCAATTCCATTCTTCAAGCCGTCTCCTAGAACCCTTAATCCTATTTAACCAAAGTGTTTTAGGTCTTTACACTTCACATTCAACCTGCTTTTTGCCGATTTTTCTCTGCTCACCATGCTTCCAGTGCCACAGCAGTGTTATCTCTTCCACTCCTGCAGGAGCTCCATTTCTCCGTCCAACTGGCTCATTGAATAGTTGGAAAGCAAGTTGGAAAAACAAGTAATTTCCACTGCCAGAGTAGTATCATCTCCTCTGCTGCTGCAGGAGCCCAACCAGACACCAACATAGTGTTGGCCCAGATCGGGCCCACATCTGGGCCTTGTGGAATACACAGATGTGGGCCGGATCTGGGCCGACACTATGTTGCTGTGTTGCTGCCATTCCCAGCCAACTACTAGCGAGGCTCACCCATGCAATGCCACAACGACCAAACTCCCATCCAATGCAAGAGGCCCTCCTGATCCAGCGACTAACCCCCTCGCTACGATTGGCACACCATCAGCTTTGCACTCCATAAGTTTATGAGGGGTTATCAACATCTTTTTCTGGAGGCTGTCTCGCGTTGTTTTGCATCTTTTCAGGGGAGTACTCTAGGTTCATATTTATGTGCTCTATCTAACTTATTTGTTAGTGTGAACTTGTGAAATGATGTTTCATTATCAGTTCAGGAGGAGCACGTTCAAATAATCTATCCAATCAACATGTCAACAGCAATTATCACGTTTATCCTATCAGCATGAGAAGAGAGAGAGAGGCCTTTATGCAAACAACAGTTTTCAGCCTCCCTCCACCGCCCCGACGACTCACTCTTGGCTGGTTCCTTACACAGCCAGGAATATGGGAGAGTATTCTGGGTTTGGGCCAAAAACTCTGAGCTCTGAGCCCTCTCCTCGAACAGCATACGCATACCATCTACTCTATCTAACTCAATTATAAGTTTGTACTTGTGAATCCCTTACGGAATCAGTGAACTTTAGCTATGTTCGTTATTCTTTATAATGTGTCAGGGGAATATCCTTAAATACAAATCAAAGAAATATCATACCTTCTGACCTCTTTTAAAAAAAAAATGTCAAAAGATGTGCTTGAACCGTTCTCCTGGCCATTTTGAATAAGTGTGAAAAATGGTGAAAGCTCGCTTTACTGTGCTCAATATTGGGTTCTGATTGGTCAGTCGCTGTTGTTTATAGCTCGTTAATAATAAAATAGAGAATTTACATCAAAAGTCTTACATAATATACATCACTGTTAATCTAACTCTGTGTCCTAGCCAGACGCGATGCAATAAGATTCCAGCGACAAATAATTTGTCTGTCCACACTAGATGCGATGCAACTACGAGATGAATCAAAATCAATCAAAACCCACAGCCAATCAGAAGAGCGTGTGGGCGGAGTCTCGCGGCAAGTGCACAGCACCAGAAAGTAATCTTGACGGCACGTGCAAGAAAATGGATAAGTAGGCTACATAATCAAATTCACAAATATTACACCATTTAAACATTATTAAAAATGCATAGGCTACTGAGTTACTAAAACAATATTTGTCAAATAATACACTTGTTTGTTCACAGTTTGAACGTTCTTGTTTCCATTTGTTTAATTTCAAGATCTGAGGTGAATTATCCATTTTTGCTTTTACAGCTACAAAGCTGGGAGAACTAAATGATATTCAAAGTCATTTTAACATTAAATAAAGCACATAAACAGTACCTGAGATTGTCATTGCTACACTTTGTGTTTGTTGTTCCAGCTCGACGTCGCTGAAAAATAAAAAAAAAATTCTAAAATAGAATCGTCGCCGTCGCGGCTGATTAGGACAAAAACACTGATTAACATGGAAAAGATACCTTTTATTGCGAGTTGCGGCGTCACGTGTAGTTAGGACACGTGTAATGCGGGTACGGAGGATGGTGGTTTTACAGATGGGATGCTTTTTGTTTTTCAACAAGGGAGGTGCCATCCCCCCGCATTAACCTCAAATCAAGCCCTGGGTGTAACCTAACAGCAACCAAAATGCAATGTTGTGAAAACATCTAGTCGTTCCTGAGTTGTTGTTATTAATGTTGAGAACACATTTTTAAATATACTGTAGTCTGTGATCAAAGACAAAGTTTTGCATAGTTTCTTTTATGCAATTTTTTTATTTTCATTTTTTAGACTCTCCAAAGAGCGTCTCAGTGTCCGTCAGTCCATCTGGTGTAATAGTGGAAGGAGATTCAGTGACTCTGAACTGCAGCAGTGACTCAAACCCTCCTGCAAAAATCAGCTGGTTTAAAGGAAAAAGGTTTGTAGGATCTGGAAGAATCTACAACATCTCAAAGATCAGCTCTGACAGTGGAGAATACAAGTGCAAGTCCAACAATACACATGGAGAGAAATACTCTGATGCTGTGACTTTAAACATCATGTGTGAGTTAATGATGGTTCAGTAAATGTGACAATACATCCTCTTAAGATCTGTAATTTCAAGTTTAATAAGATTGTTAATGATATCAATGTTTCTCTGTTTTAGACCCACCCAGGAACGTCTCAGTGTTGATAGGTGGATCTGGTGTAATAGTGGAGGGAGATTCAGTGACTCTGAAGTGCATCAGTGACTCAAACCCTCCTGCTCTGAACTTCAGCTGGTTTAAGGAGAATGAAACCTCAGCTGTTGGATCTGGACAGAGTTTCAGTGCACTACAGAGTGGACGCTTCTACTGTCAGGCTCACAATCAACATGGATCTCAGAGATCAGACGCTGTAACTGTCACTGTCACTGTCACTGTTGATGAAGGTAAAATCATTTAAATATTTGAGCAGAATTTTTGAGAAAAAAATATTATGGTGGTTGTGACCAAGCGGCAACCTTCCGGCCTCTCACTTAAATCCAACAACGAAAGTGGCTTAAACTGAAATTCATTGACTGGCCACTAGAGACAGGCTCCAAAAGAAAGTCAATCCCATAGACCCCCATGTTAAAATGCCCAGCCTTACATCAGATAAAAAATATGTTTACAGCTTGGTGCAAAAAGTGGTTTTGGTCTATAGCTAATTTTGCCCTTCATGCCAAATGTGAGGGGGGTGAATTTTTTATAACTCATCCGTTTAAATTATATTAAGCCTTAAAGTTCTGCATAATTAATGGTGTGGCCACTTGAGTGACAGGTGGATTGCCGCTGATGTCACTACTAGCTGTTTGTCTGCTGTCTGTTAGCGTCACGTCACCTCAGCTAATCCGCCTCGCTGACCAGTTTCGTTTATCCGGGAGTGACGCGCTCCCAATATGGCGACGGCCGGCTCCTCACACTTTTGGGCTTCAAAAATGCTCGTTAGAAACCAACGAGTGACGTCACGAACACTACCACCATTGTTTTATATAGTCTATGGTCGTGACATGACATAATATAGAGATTGGATCTGTAGAAGAAAATCAAAATTCAAATATCAACAATGTAACTTCAAAGTAAAACTAACTTGTGCTTTATAGTTTAAGCAATTAATTTCACTTAATGAATTGAAATTTAAATACTAAAATTTTCTATATATTTTCTTCAAGTGCATCAAAATGTTGTCATCCAAAGACCTGCCAGAATACCAGGCTTGCGTAATATATTTTAATGCAAGGCTACACCAAGCATTTTCTGATTTCTGCATCCAATAAACGCTGTCAATGTTCCCATTTTATGCAGATGTGAGAACATAAGTATTCATTATTTTTCCCGTTTTTTTTTCAGGAATGCTTTACATAGTTATTGTGATCGCAGCCGGATGTGCAGTTTTATTTCTTGTCTGCATCATCATGTTCATGAGGTGAGATCTTTTGTTTAAATAACACACATTGGCGTAATTATTAATAATTATTAGTGTGTGTGTGTTTACATAATTATCTCTGCTACAGGAAGAGAAAATGTGGAGTGTCGGACGTCAAGCAGAATCAGGTCAGAGCATAGAGTTATCCATCGTTTCTGTCTAAAAATTATTATTATTAATATTAATATGAAAAATAATAATTAAGAATCAGTTATTTTCTGCTTTGATATATTTATAATTGTATTGTATGTGATACCAGCATGTAAACGATGTGAAATCATCAATGCAAAAGTTTACAGAAACAGAAATCTCTTCTCTCATTTTAGATGATTTATAGTTAATAGTTCAATTTTCTGAAAGGTTTTGTGTCTTTCTCCAGGTTCAACAGCCTTCCAGCTCGGACAGAAACCACTGTGATAGTGATAATGATATGTATGCCAGAGTTTCACCCGGCAGAACCAGAACCGATCAGACGGCAGGGAAAACCGAATCCACAGATTCTGAGACCAAGTACACAACTATCCAACACATCGGGAACAATGAAGCCAAGTATGAGAATCTGAGAACGCTCCATCATGACCCTGCTGTGAGGTGAGAAACCAAATAGGTTTGAAACACATTTCCTCTTTTGATTTTGAAGCGTATTTTTATGTTACATAACTTGCATGATCTGGTTCTCATACTGAGCACCGCTGGACTTTAATGCAGTGTTTTTGGTGGATCTATAAATGATGATTCACACTTTATCTATGGTTACGTTGATCCACAGATCCGGTGCTGTGAATGATAATTTGGTGATTTACAGCTCGATCAAATGATCCAGGATCCGGCAGATGGATTGAAAATGAAGCTGTAAACAGTCACTTTCTGATCCATTTCTGCAGCTTTTATTCAGATGCTTATAATAGTGATTTGAATGCGTGTCACATCAGGAGCATTACACTAGTTAAGTCATTTACTTCTCCTTCGCTGTCGGCTGTCTGTAGGAGGTTCTGGTCTGATGTACCAATACCACAGACTAAAAACAAAACAAAAAAATTCCATGGTGGTTATTTACATCATTGTATCTTTTCTTTGTAAGACTGCGGTTTGGCACGTCTGTTGGAAGTTAGAGAATCTACGCACTGAAATTAAACGCCTGACGAAACTTTTTCTGAAAATAGCATGTTTTGTAACATTTCCAGTGTTTTGTAATTTTCCATGAATTGCAGTCTGTGTTATTTTGCCATCTTGTGCATTAGTCACTCACTCTTCGGTGAGCATCAGACATATTTGTGTCTGTATCTTCCCTCTCTTTATAAATTTAAAATCTTTTCACGGAACATGTTGCTTTGACACACATATATATACATACATATATATAATCATGCATGTTTCGTATATCTGTATATTTTAACATTTAAATAAAGAGTATGTAATAAAAAATCTTTTGTCATTGTGTGTTTTAGGTGCTATAGTGACACATGTCTGACATTGGAAATACGTTAGTACTAGGGCTGGGATAAACGATTATTTTTTAAACGATTAATCTAGCGATTATTTTTTTCGATGCATCGATTATTCTAACGATTAATTTTCCCCGTCCGATTCGATTTCGATTTGATTATCTCCCCATTAACTGACTAATAGCAATTTATACATGTTGATTCACATATCTGAATGAAAAAAAACATGAATTTCTTAACATTGCAACATATGTTTATTGCTCTTAAAATTCCAAAATAAAAAAAACTATACAAGTGCAAAGTAGGCTAATGCATTCGTAGTCAGAGGTAGCATTCAATAAAACCTTGAAGCCTTGAAAACACATATAGGCCTAGCTTACTGAAAAAAGTGCAATCTGTCACGACACATTAAAGAGCTACAAAATAGTAGGCTTATGGTTTAATTTTCTTTGACTGACCAACTTTGAAAGTTGAGACTTTATTAAATGTTACCTTCTTGGTCCTGTCTGTCAGCGCGTTGTCAGTGTCCTCTATGTATTTTTCAGGACATTAATAGCTATAAGCGCATACTTGCAGCAGTCTCGCACGCGCTTAGAGCTCGTGTGAATTGCACGTATAAAATGAAGAACAACCTCGATCCATCAGGAAACGCCACATTGGTCGCTGCATTTCACTGCGCTCCATGACATTTTTCCCTTTTGCGTGAAGAAGCCGTTCGCCGGAGATGTTAAAAGATAGCGGAGTGCATCCATACATTCATGATAATCATCCTGGCGCCGGGGTCTGAGTGAGTAATTTACTCTTGAAATAAAACACTTTATTTTACTCATTAAAGACTGCTCTTATGCGGACACTCGACGAAACGGACAGTTTGGCATAATTTGTGTGTGTTATTCGTTCAAGCCGAGAACTCGATACTGACGCACATTTTTCTGTGGGTTGTGTGTGTGTGTGTACTTTAGAGGAACGAGTGCGTGCCGCCTTGCACTTCTGATAGTCTGAGGAGCCACTCGTGTTGCTACTACTCTCCGAGGCACGATCTTTGTTTTGGGTCTGACCAATTGACGCGCATATTTTGCGTCGATGTATTTTTTGCGTTGACGTAATCGATGACGTCGACGCGTTGTCCCAGCCCTTGTTAGTACATCAAAAGAGGGGGGCTCAAGATGGCGCCGTGAGCGGTTGTGGTTTTTCAAGCTGAGAAGCTCAAGCAATATCGGGAATTTCCCCGCAAATGAAGATACGGTTTTCGTAAAGTTGCTAACTAATATTTAGAGTTTTTTTACGGGTTGCAGCAATTGATTAAATTTTGATTTTAGAGCGGTGCGAACAGTAATTACCAGAGCATCAGCACACAGTTTGGAAAAATGGCTGAGGATGCTAATCTTGGTGCAGAGATGGAGGTTGAGACAGTAAAAGAGAAGAGAAACTTCAGCGATACCCACTCGTATGCCTGTAAAGTAAAAAACGGAGGAAGTTGTGATTCGTGTCCAAACACACCAAGCAAAAATCAACCTTCCAAAAGGCAAACAAAATGTTGTGACCTCCTCTGCCAAAGAAAGCGAACTCTCTTTAAGTGAAGTACAGGAGAATATCATCCGAATTCTCTCTGAGAAGATCAACGAGAGGTCCGGCCAGATTGAAAGAATGGTGAAGGAGAATTCTTACAACATTGAAGCGTTGAGCAAATCTCTTACCTCAGTTCATGATGATGTAATGGAGTTGCAAAATGAAAATAAAATCCTAAAAAATGCAAATGCTCTCCTAGGAAAAAAAGTCAAAGAAATGAACACGAAAATTCATGACCAGGAACGTTACAGCCGCATATGGTGTCTGCGTTTGTATGGATTGTCCGAGCAATCCGGTGAAAACGTGAAAACGAGAGTCATGGAAATATGCAAACAAGTGTCCGCCGACACAGCGGACAGGCATATAATAGCGGATGCTTTGGATGTGGCACATCGTCTTGGCAGACTTAAATCTCGGATGATGGCAGGAAAGTTCTACCAAGACCGGTGATCATGAGATTCATTTCTCGCACAGCCAGAGATTTGATCTGGAAAAATTCAAAAAACAACGAGTATCTGAACACCAAAGGGCTGCGGTTTAAGGAGGACTTGACTGCTTTTGACATTGAAGCACGGAATCGTCTTTGGCCGGCTGTGGAGAGGGCGAGGAAGGAGGGCAAAAGCGCATACTTCAGTGGAGCGAGGGCGTTCGTGGATGGTAAAGAGATTTATCCCGAAGAGGGCAACGGATACTCATAGACTTGTGGTCGTTTATTTGGATTCTGCAGTTGGAGGTGACCTGTAAAGGTCAAGGTTAATCATCTCTATTAGAGACAAGAAGTGGTTGCTTCTAAGTTCTAAATCGGATGGTTAAATAACGGATGCACTTTAAGGGCGTTTTCACACCTGAAAGTCCGCACCAAGGTACGAACCAAAGTTCACATTTTGATACATTTTATACTTTCTGAAAGTTTTGGTTTGGTTTCACACTGCAATTATGCGAGCGCACTAAAGAACTTTACGTGACATACTTGCGTCCTGTCGTCATCATCTATGTGGGCTGCATCTCGACATTGATTGGTTTGTAAATGGACGTGCGTCTGACGTCAGCGTGTTGTCAATCCGGCGGGTAACTTTGACAACATGAATGAAAAGACGCATATCGTTGCAACTGTATTGTTATTTTTATGGCATAATTACCTGCAGCACCAACTATACACAAGGCTAGTTCAAATTCGCCAAATGAACGTCCTCGTCGTTTGAACATTTTATCGTCGCCGGCAGGAAAGGAGGTGAAGACTGCAAGCAATCATGCGAGCTCTTTTTTTCCTGCGTTTTTTCCAGTTGACTTCTAATTATGTCATCAGACCATACTTCAATTAAAAACCTTGTCTCCTCCTCTCCCCATGTGCGTACGGCTCATTTTTCCTGCCACCTTCTGTTTTTTCGGCTATGCGGGAAACACCGGAACTTCCTGTAAAAGGTCTGAAAGTCCGAACCATACAGAAATGCTTTCACACTAGAAACGAACCAAACCTTTGTTCAGTTTGATCCGGACCGAGACTACCTCTTTTCGTCGGACCAAATTTCGTCTGTTTGGTCCGGACCGTGGCCGGGGGAGGTTTCACACCTGTAATTTTGATTCGGACCAAACTGAAAAGTCCGAAAGTCCGGACCAAACAAGGTAGGTGTGAAAGGGCCCTTAGGTTTATTTAAATGTTTGCAACTGTTATCATTTTTGAAGATCGTTTGTGGGAATCCCACTATGTTAAAATTTAAAGTTTAGGCTATTAACCTACTCTTGTGGTTTATTTTTCAGTAATTGGTTACTTTTGACAAGTTATGTCTCTTTCTTTATTTTCTATCAATGCCAGAGGTATTCGTGATATTCTAAAGAGAAAAGCTTTATTTTTGTATTGCAAAGGGAAATGTGTAGATTTATGTTTAATTCAGGAAACGCATGCATGTTCTTCAGATGCAAAGTTCTGGAAAAATCAGTGGGGAAAAGAGATTTGGTTGTCATTTGGCAGTAATCGATCAGCGGGGGTCGCTATTTTACAGGATAAATTTACAGGGCGGATACTAAATTATGAACAAGATGATTGTGGTAGATGGGTATTACTTGTGATAGATAAGGATAACGAAATATTTGTATTAGTTAATTGTTATGCCACCAATAACAACATGAACAATGAAACACTCTCTTTGCATATTGAATCTAGAATTCAGCATTTTGTTTTATCATATCCATTAGCTAAAGTTATTTGGGGAGGAGATTTCAATACTGTGTTTGATGCAACCATTGATAGATGGCCTCCTAAAAGTAGGCCTGGCCCTTCGAGTGAACTAGTTAATGTATGTTTAAGATTGGGCCTCACTGATGTGTGGAGAGATAAGAATCCAGACAGGGAGGAATATACGTGGAGTAATAAGAACACATCTCTTCATTCTCGTATTGACTATTGGTTATTGTCCAATGATTTAGCTAATAATGTGGCCTCTGTACTGATAGAACCTTGCATAATGACAGATCATAAAGGAATATTCATAAGAATAAATATGGTGAAAGATAAATCGGTCAAAAAAATTAATAGTTACTGGAAATTAAATAATAAATTGCTTGAAAGTGAATGCCTAAAGAAAAAAATCAAACACATTATTGAAAAATATAGATCAATTGCAGATATGGAAAAGACGTATGGAAAGTACTGGGAATTAATGAAGTTTGATATCAGAACGGCATCCTTTAACCAAGGAAATTTGGAAGCAAAAAATAAAAAAAGGAAAGAAAATTCAATTATTAAGGAAGTATTAAATTTGAATAAAAAGAAGAAAGTTAAGTTGAATTAAATTAATTAAATGTATTACATACTGAACTAGATCATATCTATGAGGATAAAGCAAAAGGAGCATTTATTCGATCTAGACTTAAATGGTTAGAAAAAGGGGGAAAAAATACAAAATATTTTTTTTGGCCTTGAAAAAAGAAACGGTGATTTTGCCTCAGTCTCAAAACTAATGATTAGAAAAAAATAGTAGATCATTCTTTAGATATTTCAAAATATGTTTCTCAGTTTTCTAGTAATTTGTAATCTTCCACAATGGCTACTTCCAATATTGATATTTTTTTAAATAACTTTATGAGTGATACCAAATAAATAGATCAGAACTTCCAAAATGTGTGTGATAAAGAAATAGTTATTGAGGAGTTGAGAGAGTGCATTAACTTGCTAAAAAATAACAAATCTCCAGGCAATGACGGGCTAACAGGAGAGTTTTATAAGACATTTTTTAAAGAACTTTCACCCTTTTTATTATTAGTATTTATAGAAGTTATAGAAAAAGGTGAATTGCCTGCTTCATTAAAACTAGGGGTTATAACACTGATCCCCCAAACCTAACAAGGACAAGTTACTTATTGAAAATTGGAGGCTTATTAGTTTGCTTAATAATGACAGTAAGTTGTTTGCAATGATTTTTGCTAGAAGAATGAAACAAGGTTTAGATCAAATAATTGATTTTGGAACAGTCTGGTTTTATGCAAGGCCGTCATATTAGGAATAATATTAGACTGATCTTAGATATGGTAGACTATAATAATTTTATTGAAGATGATAGTTTTATTTTATTTATTGATTTTTATAAAGCATTTGATACTGTAAATCATGATTTTATTTTCAAAGTTATTAAATTGTTAGGTTTTGGAGATGTATTTTTGAAAGCAGTCAAAACCTTGTACAATGGCTGTAATAGTTCTGTCAAACTTGCATTTGGTACTTCACAAAGGTTTGATATTCATCGTGGCATTAGGCAAGGATAACCCCTCTCTCCTTCTTTATTTTTGTTGGTCAACAAGGTTTTGGCAATGCATGTAAAAAGAAATAAGTATAATTGTATCACAGCTTTAGGATTAGAATTTAAACTTAGCCAGTTTGCTGATGACACTGCATTTTTTTTTGAAAAACAAATTCGAGGTACCAAAAATAATTCGATGTATTGAGGCATTCACTGCTGTATCTGGCCTTAAAATGAATTGTGATAAATCTGTATTGTTTCCCCTTAAAGATTGCTCCTCTACAGAAATAGAGAACATCCCAGTTAAACACCAATTAACATATCTAGGTATAGTAATTTGTAAAAATGAAAAACAAAGGAGTCAGTTAAATTTTGAACCAATTATTGAGAGAACAAAAAATAAATTTAATTGGTGGTTAATGAGGGATATATCAATAATTGGGAGGGTATTATTGTCAAAGGCGGAAGGTATATCTAGATATATACATCTTTATCATTAGATGTGCCTCCTAAGGTGATTAAGGAATTAGATTAGATACTTTATGACTTCCTATGGAGGAAAAGACCA
This sequence comes from Siphateles boraxobius, assembly GCF_051911475.1. Classification (NCBI taxonomy): domain Eukaryota; kingdom Metazoa; phylum Chordata; class Actinopteri; order Cypriniformes; family Leuciscidae; genus Siphateles; species Siphateles boraxobius. The sequence continues at coordinate 2,748,252 of NW_027509108.1, read as the reverse complement.
CATTATTTAAAAAAGGAGGTAATATGTAACACCAAAGAACAAGGGGGACTTGAGGTTTTAGATTATAATACACTTAACGACACTTTTAAAATTAAATGGTTGATAGAGTTTTTGAAGAATAGAGAAAGTCTTTGGAACATATTTCCAAATTATATGTTTAATACTCTTGGAGGCGTAGATTTTTTGTTGAAATGTAATTTTTCTGCTGACAAAATTCCTGTAAAATTGGCCAGTTTTCACAGACAAGCCCTGCTAGCATGGAAATTGGTATATAATCACAATTTTTAACCACACAACGAGTTCATATGGAATAACAAAGACATACTTTTTAAAAACAAATCACTATTCTATCACACTTGGTTTAATGAAGGGATTATATTAGTAAGACAATTGGTTAATTCCAATGGATATTTGTTATCATATTCTGAATTTCTACAAAAATTTCAATTACCAGTTAAACCAAGAGAGTTTGCTATTGTTGTTGACGCGATTCCAAAGAGTGTGATTTTACTCTTAAAAAACGCTGATTCAGTGGAAATCAACATGGACAATATTTGTGGTAAAATTTTCATTGATAATGTTGATGTTTTACAACAAAAATGTAGCAATATGATTATAAGGAAAGCTCTTGGCTCTGTGTCTTTTCCTGCAGCAAGATTCTTTTGGTCTTCTTTATTTGGTGAAATCTCTTGGGTTAAAGCATGGAAATTGCCAAATAAGTTTTGTGTCAATAACAAAATTAAGGAAGTGTCTTACAAAATACTTCACAGAATTTATCCTGCCAAGCATGTTTTGGAAAGATTTAATCTTAATATTTCGTATACTTGTGAATTTTGTGCACTAGAGAAAGAAACAATCTTGCATCTGTTTTTTCACTGTATTTACTCAAGATTATTTTGTAAAGATTTAGAAACCTATATTAATAGAAAACTGAAGTGTATGATGGAAATTTTTGTTTTTGATGTGCTTTTTTATACTCAGAAAGACAATTTGGAATGCAAAGAACAGCATATTATACAGTTATTTATTTTATTAGGAAAATACATTATACATAAAAAGAAGTGGGCTCAAGGTAAACCGAATTTTCCACATTTTATAAATGACTTTAAATTATATGTACATATTTTGGAACAAACTAAAAACAAAAAAGCAATGAAAACATGCAATGCTTTGAAAACACTGGATTCTATGTAAAAAATATTATAATTTTTTTTTCTTCTGGCAGTTAATGTAATATTGTGAATATGTGATACCTCTGTTCTTGTGGCATTGAATAAAAAAATAAAATAAAAAAAATTGGACAGAAACGGAAAAAAAAAATTACATCAAAATCACATCTGATGGACAGTAAATACGATCACTTTTCATGTTGAATGTTGATATGGTTTTGTCATTGACAATAACATGACAGTTTCACCTCGTAAAGAAAAGAAAACTCTACTGCACATGTGCATAGAAAAAGCAAACAATTGCAGCGCGCGCTTTAAAATCAAATGGATTTTGATTGGCTGTCATGGCTGGCTCTTTTTGAAATTATGATGTACAATTTTTATGTCATAATTATGACTTATGTTAAGACACCCCAGGAAAATAAGGTAAACAACTAATAGACACGTTAGCAATGCTTAATGTAATCAATCAACTGGGGAAGACTTTTTGTAGCACAAGTTTTCTGATATTTTGTTTAAATTTGCAAATGAGGCATTAAATTACAGCACTACTTTGCATAAATGTCCATTAAAGAAATCTGACAATTGAATAAAGCCAGGTTCAAAATTCATATTTTATTTTGTTGACATTTTAGACAAAAGTTTTTACAGAAGGGATTTTTATATATCTGTTTATCGCTCAATACAAATAAATAAAAAATATTTTTAAAAAATGAAATGTTGTAAATTACATATGAACCCTATGTAAAAACCTTCAGAACATAGATAGGAATAAAACTGTAAAGTCTGGTGTAGCCTATGTAAGAGATTTCTGGCTCAGCGCAGGAGAAAAGCTCATTTTGAGAAAACAGATTTAAAGATATAATGTCATTTAAAATCTACAGACATACACAGAAGAAGTCAAATAAAATAAACACCAAGTATATTTTGATGCTTTCTTTCCACAAGTCTGAAAAACAACACATTAGGAAAAGCCAAATAGCCCAAAGTTTCAAATTGACCAGTGAATGAAAAAACAATATTTTTGCTCTTACCTTAAAACATAATTTAACAAATACCAATTTTATATTATAACTGTAATGACTCAACATTTTATGTCAGAATTACTTACGATTTACAAAATCATGTTATGTTGTTATGTGGCAAAACCTGGCTTCCCCACATTGCCTGTATCATCCACCAGGGCGCGCTATATTCTAAGAGTATGACTATATTGCATGTGGTCGTGTTTAGTTTCTCTTTGCTCAGCTCTTCTCCGGCTGACCGCAGGACACACACATGTTGCTGATGACCTGAGGTCTCACTGACCCCTGACAGCAGAGACTCGCCCTGATAAATGAAGCGCGTGTGCCGGAGGGAGTGTTGGGTGACCGGGATGTGTGTCCAAGGTGTTGTGTGTCTGGAGGATCAGGATAGCGTGTGCAGGGCGCATGTGCTTCACTCAGACACACGAATATTCATCTCATATTCAAAGCTGTTTCCTGTGAATGTATTGGCCTCTATAGGAAAATAATGATAACAAACTGAAACGCTAAGACTTTGCTTGTGCTGTGACGTGTCAACAAAATAAAATTATATAACAAACACCAATCTAATAATAGAAACCAGTGGTGTACTAATAAAGAAATATAGACTATTTACGGACAATTGATCAGTATGAAGCCGATCATGGTGATAGGAAAAAAAATATTGGTAATGATTTTATGTTCTCTCGCAAAAGTTTTGAGTTCCCCTGAGAAACTGGGGGCTGGAGTTCCTAATGCAGGGATTTCCAATCAAACCAATCAAACACACCTGAACAACACAGCAAAACCCCAAGTGATGATCGAGCATAACTGTTTGTTCAACTGTGGCGATGAGCTCCGGTGTTGTACCGAATTTCAACCCCCTGCCAAATTATTACCCGCCTCGTTGAAGTCAGTACCTGATTGCCTAATCCAAACCCCACCCCTAATCCTAACCCCTCCCCCACAACTAATCCAAACCCCACCCCTAATCCTAACCCCTCCCCCACAACTAATCCAAACCCTACCCCTAATCCTAACCCCTCACCCACAACTAATCCTAAACCTATCAATTCTTCTCAGGTCAACTTTATGTTAATGAGCTATGACATAGTTCGGCGGCAACCAATCGGAATGTAGAAGTCCGGAGTACACAGTCCGGTAAACTTTGGTTTAGTTCCGCACAGTTAGTGATGAACACCTGCTGTTAACAAGCAGAATCACTGAAGGAAAGAGAAACATAATAACTGGATCTGACTTCAGCCACAGGCTTAGAGGAAATCAACTGAAGAGAAAAGAAGAAATTAAATCTCTCAAGATCTCAACAGAGGAGGATTAAACAACTCCACAAACAGCACTGTCCTAAAGGGACATGGTGGTGGGAAAAATATATGAAATTTTATGAAAATATGAACGCAAAAGCAATGACAGAATTTTCTTCCCATCTAATTTTTTTTTTAACAAAGACCCTTTAGGGACTCCATAGATCATATAGCAGATAAATAAAAAGTTACATTTAATACATTTAAATGGTGGCTCCTTACATCCCATTCATTTGTCCAAACGTCAAGGTCAAGTTGAAGACACTGCATTTTGGGATACAGTCAGTATTCAATGCAGTGTGCAGCACATTTTGACAAATAAACTAGGTCATTAAAACCAGACAGCAACATAGTGTCGGCCCAGATCCGGCCCACATCTGGTACACGTGGATTCCAGAAGTCTAGTCGGAAAATATGCGAACAGTGCTCAATTAAAGAACAGGATTGTACAGTTAAAACACAAACAATTAGTCGTGATGATTTTACTGGCTTCCAGCAGACTCAGACAGAGAGAGAGGAAAGAGCGGAAAGAACAGCGTTGTTAATAATAACCCGTCACACACACTCAGAGCCGTGTCTCAGTTATCTGTGTTTTCATTCCAGACGTGCTTGAGACAGCTGAGCGGGTGAAAGTCTTAAGACGACGAGCATTCGAGACATTCACACGGATCAGATGATAGTGCTGGACTCATGTGTTCACTCCGCCCACTTCTGACTGGATGCATTACGGGAAATCTCCGACTGATAGGGAGTTTTCAGAACAATACAGGATCAAAAACAAAACATCAACAACCAAAAAAAAAAAGGTTTACTTGCTCTCTAATTGGGCTGAAAACAACGCTGATTTCTAACATAACTCTGATTTGTAACAACGCTGATTTGTAACATAACAGTGATTTGTTACATAACGCTGATTTGTAACATAACAGTGATTTGTAACATAACCTTGATTTTTAGCAACGCTAATTTGTAACAACGGTGATTTGTAACAAAACATTGATTTGTAACAACGCTGATTTGTAACATAACGCTGATTTGTAACATAACAGATTCTTAGCAACGCTAATTTGTAACATAACGCTGATTTGTAACATAATGCTGATTTGTAACATAACGCTGATTTGTAACAACGCTGATTTGTAACATGACATTGATTTGTAACATAATGCTGATTTGTAACATAATGCTGATTTGTAACAACGCTGATTTGTAACATAATGCTGATTTGTAACATAATGCTGATTTGTAACATAACGTTGATTTGTAACAACGCTGATTTGTAACATAACGCTGATTTGTAACAACGCTGATTTGTAACATAACGCTGATTTGTAACATAACGCTGATTTGTAACATAACGCTGATTTGTAACATAATGCTGATTTGTAACATAACGTTGATTTGTAACAACGCTGATTTGTAACAACGCTGATTTGTAACATAACGCTGATTTGTAACATAACGCTGATTTGTAACAACGCTGATTTGTAACATAACGCTGATTTGTAACATAACGCTGATTTGTAACATAACGCTGATTTGTAACATAATGCTGATTTGTAACAACGCTGATTTGTAACCGCTGATTTGTAACATAATGCTGATTTGTTACATAACGCTGATTTGTAACATAACCCTGATTTTTAGCAACACTGTAACAACGCTGATTTGTAACAAAACATTGATTTGTAACAACGCTGTTTTGTAACATAACACAGATTTTTAGCAACGCTAATTTGTAACATAACGTTGATTTGTAACATAACGCTGATTTGTAACATGACGTTGATTTGTAACATAACGCTGATTTGTAACAACGCTGAATTGTAACATGACGTTGATTTGTAACATAACGCTGATTTGTAACAATGCTGATTTGTAACATAATGCTGATTTGTAACAACGCTGATTTGTAACATATACTGATTTGTAACATAACGCTGATTTGTAACATATACTGATTTGTAACATAACGCTGATTTGTAACATAACGTTGATTTGTAACATAACGCTGATTTGTAACAACGCTGAATTGTAACATGACGTTGATTTGTAACAATGCTGATTTGTAACAACGCTGATTTGTAATATAACGCTGATTTGTAACATAATGCTGATTTGTAACATAACGTTGATTTGTAACATAACGCTGATTTGTAACATAACGCTGTTTTGTAACATAATGCTGATTTGTAACATAATGCTGATTTGTAACATAACGCTGATTTGTAACAACGCTGATTTGTAACATAACGCTGATTTGTAACATAACGCTGATTTGTAACATAACGCTGATTTGTAACATACTGCTGATTTGTAACAACGCTGATTTGTAACATAACGCTGATTTGTAACATAACGCTGATTTGTAACATAACGCTGATTTGTAACATAATGCTGATTTGTAACATAACGTTGATTTGTAACAACGCTGATTTGTAACAACGCTGATTTGTAACATACTGCTGATTTGTAACAACGCTGATTTGTAACATAACGCTGATTTGTAACATAACGCTGATTTGTAACATAACGCTGATTTGTAACATAATGCTGATTTGTAACATAACGTTGATTTGTAACAACGCTGATTTGTAACATAACGCTGATTTGTAACATAACGCTGATTTGTAACATAATGCTGATTTGTAACATAACGCTGATTTGTAACATAACGCTGATTTGTAACATAACGCTGATTTGTAACATAACGCTGATTTGTAACATAACGCTGATTTGTAACAACGCTGATTTGTAACATAACGCTGATTTGTAACATAACGCTGATTTGTAACATAATGCTGATTTGTAACATAACGTTGATTTGTAACAACGCTGATTTGTAACAACGCTGATTTGTAACATAACGCTGATTTGTAACATAACGCTGATTTGTAACATACTGCTGATTTGTAACAACGCTGATTTGTAACATAACGCTGATTTGTAACATAACGCTGATTTGTAACATAACGCTGATTTGTAACATAATGCTGATTTGTAACATAACGTTGATTTGTAACAACACTGATTTGTAACAACGCTGATTTGTAACATAACGCTGATTTGTAACATAACGCTGATTTGTAACAACGCTGATTTGTAACATAACGCTGATTTGTAACATAACGCTGATTTGTAACATAACGCTGATTTGTAACATAATGCTGATTTGTAACAATGCTGATTTTTAACAACGCTGATTTGTAACCGCTGATTTGTAACATAATGCTGATTTGTTACATAACGCTGATTTGTAACATAACCCTGATTTTTAGCAACACTGTAACAACGCTGATTTGTAACAAAACATTGATTTGTAACAACGCTGTTTTGTAACATAACACAGATTTTTAGCAACGCTAATTTGTAACATAACGTTGATTTGTAACATAACGCTGATTTGTAACATGACGTTGATTTGTAACATAACGCTGATTTGTAACAACGCTGAATTGTAACATGACGTTGATTTGTAACATAACGCTGATTTGTAACAATGCTGATTTGTAACATAATGCTGATTTGTAACAACGCTGATTTGTAACATAACGCTGATTTGTAACATATACTGATTTGTAACATAACGCTGATTTGTAACATAACGTTGATTTGTAACATAACGCTGATTTGTAACAACGCTGAATTGTAACATGACGTTGATTTGTAACAATGCTGATTTGTAACAACGCTGATTTGTAATATAACGCTGATTTGTAACATAACGTTGATTTGTAACATAACGCTGATTTGTAACATAACGCTGTTTTGTAACATAATGCTGATTTGTAACATAATGCTGATTTGTAACATAACGCTGATTTGTAACATAACGCTGATTTGTAACATAACGCTGATTTGTAACATAACGCTGATTTGTAACATACTGCTGATTTGTAACAACGCTGATTTGTAACAACGCTGATTTGTAACATAACGCTGATTTGTAACATAACGCTGATTTGTAACTGCTGATTTGTAACATAATGCTGATATGTAACATACATTGATTTGTAAAATAAAGCACTTATAGATTACATAGATTACGAATTATCATCACTAGGGGTGTAGAAATGTACCGATCTGCCAATGAAAAACTGACTTTGTTCACTTGAGAACTATATTCTCAGTTATTGTGATGATTCATCGGTGCATGCTTTTCCAAATCAAATTAAAAAAAAGTTTGAGAACATTCAGTGCAATAAAATGAATGTCCAACACGTGCTCATGCTGGAGTCATGCTGGAGTAACACACGGGTCCAACAATTCAACTTGGCAGTAATTTGCGGAAAAACAGTAAAGCACTGAAGAACGGTTCATATTTCACATGAAGAAACTCTGCTTTCAGTGTCACACACGGTTAATGAGACTGGCAGTGCTGTGTAACGTTATTGTAAACTCTTAACTTATAATAGGCTAAATGTGGTAAAAAGGTGAACACCATCGAAACATGAAATGGCATCTGCAATGTATTTAGCTTTTGCAATGCAATGCTTTTCTTAATGTGAAACAGGATTTTTTTTTAGACAGAAATGAGGTTGGACAGATTTGTTCGGTTACTATTTCAGTGCCCATGTAGCCTTGGTTATTTTTGCAGAAATGAGTGACTATTAAATAATATTATTTCTTCAAAATAATAACCACTGATGAGCTGCATCTTATAATGCCAAGGCAATTGTTAACCCAGCAAACACAGAAGGTTACTCTAATATAAGAGTTTCTCTAAAAAAAAAAATGTCATTAAAGCGGATGTGCAGATATCAACATGTTTAACCTGCTTTGATAGGCGGGATAGATGAATAAATGTTTTAATCCACTGACAGCAGTTGATCTGAAAGAGAAAAAAGATCAGATTAAACGAAAGTTCACTCGAAACCCTGATATAGACGTTATTCACAGCAGGTGAAACGACCAGTTTTTTAAATCATCTTTGATTTTTAACGGGAATGAAAGCGAGGCTGTGAGGAAAAGACATACATCTCTTGGATTGTGCTGTTATTTAAAGTGTTTTTTTTTTATTGTTCTGCTAACGAAACACTGCAACAATAACTTTCAGTAGACAAAAATCTCCTGACAATATGAGCTGTGGAGAATTATAAGTGATCTAGGAGCTTTACACAGCTTTTTACAGCGGATGCCATTGAAAACACAGTAAGTCTGTCTCTCACAGCCTCGCTTTCATACCGTTCTTCCCAAACAGCAACATAGTTTCGGCCCCGATCCGGTCCACATCTGGGCTGTGTAGAATCCAAGTGTGCCAGATGTGGGCCGGACCTGGGCCGCCACTATGTTGTTGTTTGGGATGGTGCTGCTCTGAATAAGGTCTGGTGCTCAGGTAACGTTTCTTAGGGCTGTTTTAACACAGAACGCGTTTTGCTTTGAAAACGTGAGACACAGGCAGTGGGGGAAAAAAGGTCTCGAGACGCATTTTTAAAAGTTGGACTTATTTTAAATTGAGCGCTGTGTTTTAATGGGAAAGTAACGCAGTGTAATGGGAAAACTATTACACTGCACTGTGACAGCAGGCTTGTGTTGCTGGAAGCTTTCGCGCGATCATTTGAAAATGTTTTGTTTTTCTCCACAGTTTCAGATTAACAGAAAACACACACATACACACGTTTCTATAAAGAGTGTTTTATTCCAGACTCGTTCTGAGTCCGAGGAACAGAAAAGGCAACTCAACAAACACACATACAGCATAAACGCACACAAACGCACACGTGAACACACTCCAGACGTCAGTCAGAAGAATCGACCGCTCTAATAACTATAAACAAAGCTTTTAAGAAAAGCATCGCCATCTTCTCGCAGCAGGCAAGAGCTCATGATACACACATACACACACAGAGTTACGACACACTTTCTCTGTATCGGTTTCAGATGTGTGAAATCAGACAGAAACAAACAAACAAAACTTCTGTCTGTAACCAAGAACAGCAACTTTAGGGAGGATTCCTGACTGAGATCTGTCCATCTGGAACCACTGTAGATCCCATTCCCATCCAGGCCTGCGTTCACCCCAAAATCAACACGAATAAACAAGAAATCATAGTCTGCATAAACAAAATTACACGATTAAACTGTGACAATTATCATCTCATGACAAATATCCCCGATTTTTATTACAAAAATATGAACACATTATTATTATTATTATTATTATTTAGTACTGCAAATATATGTATAAATATTTCATTATTTAAATACTGTGTTAATATTTTCATATTATTTTGTTATAGCCTAATAATAATTGTAAAATAATATATAATTCAAATAATTACAACAGTAATACAATACTGAAAATAATAAATAACAAATTAATCAAAATAAAACAATTTAAAAAATAAAACAATGGGTGGGAGAATGTTTTTGTAAAACAAATATGATTTGTGTTTTTATAATTTGTGTCTGTAACACTTTACAATAAAGTTCATTAGTTAAGATTAGTTAACTACATTAGTTAACAAAAACTAAGAATGAACAATACTTCAACAGCATTTATTAATCTTAGTTAATATTAATTTCAATATTTACTAATATATTATTAACTTCAAGGGTTGTATGTGTTAACATTAGTTATTACACTAACATGAACAAACAATGAACAGCTGTATTTTTATTCACTAATATTAACAAAGATAAATACTGTAAGAAATGTATTACTCATAGTCAGTTCATGCTAATACATTAACTAATGTTATTTAATGAACCTTATTGTAAAGTGTTACCATTATTTCTATTGATTTTGGGGTGAAATGTCTCCCTGAACATGAACTGTGTGTTTCTCTCAGTCAGTGTCTGTGTGTCAGGGGTGTATTTATAAATAATTGCAGTACTGAACATAATAAATGACAAAATTAATCAAATTAAACATAATTTAAAAAGTAAAACATCTGGATGCAATGCAGTACTGAGAATGTGTTTTGTAAAAGAAACAGTTTAAAAATGATTTCTTTTGATTTTGGGGTGACCCTGATCTTGAGGGGTGTGTGTGTGTGTGTGTGTCAGTCAGTGCGTATGTGGCAGGGGTTAGTTCCCGCGTGGAGAGCGGAGCGGTACAGTGTGCTGAAGTGTGTGTAAAGCACAGCACACGTGACCCAGGGCTCTCCGAAGCGCAGGTGTCCTGTGAAGAGGAAGTCGTCCTGTCCCGCGCGCGGGTCACAGCGCATCGGCATCTTCACTCGGCCCGTCCAGCGCCCGCGCACCGACGCAAACACACCACTCTTCTGACGATACACACGACTCAACCACAGCAGCGCAGACACCTGACCTTCCTCATCATCATCATCATCATCCTCCACGTGACGAATCCTGCCGCGCACCGCTGACACACACACACACACACACACAGCATTAACTACGCTTTACACAATGTTTTTATCATCTGAAACATGCACAACTTATATTATAAAGTGGCTTTTATTATGCATTTAACCCTTGTGCGATGTTTGTCTGCGGTTTACACTCAGGCTCTCCAGAGATCACGAGCAACAAATTGTAATTTGTAACAAAATATCGATCATTTTTTTACTTGATTTACTTTATTTGAACGTTGAGTGAACATTCCATTTCATCATTCTGCATACATTATTTGAATTTCACTTTTGAATGAACATTCCGAAACAAGTAGCAACATTTTAAAAAAAAACGTTAGATGAACATCTTACTAATGTTTCAGAAAAAAAAAATGCTCCGTGAATGTTGCATAAATAAGGTTTTTATGCTAATAATTTGAGAACCTGATTAAAGACCAGATGATTTTAAACAAACGTTCTCTTAACGTTACTGGACGAATGTTTGTTCATAACCAGAATGTCAGCCAACGTTCAATTTTTCTGCATTATAGTCATTATAGTCAGGTGCAACTTATTTCCCGGAGAATGCGGTAAATGATGTCATCTAAGGAGTATAATATGGTAAATAGTTTCTTACCAAAGTCACTGGTGCAGAGCGCCATGAGAAGCTGGTCATCAGTGCAGGGTCTGCATGGAGCTGAAACACACACACACACACCTTAGTGTGACACACACTTCCTCCTCAGACACGTCTGGACTGCGCTGCGTCACACACACACACACTCCAGCTGTGCCTGAGCTCCTGTGACCTCTGACCCCTAGATAGCGTTATCATCATTATCTCCAAACCCAAGAGTCTCGACTGAGTTTACCCGCAGTGAAGCTCGATGAACACACAGGGCTCTGAAATAAACAGATGTGCATTTAAAAAGGCTTTTAAGCTCGAATTGTAAATAATACAAATATTCAAAATTAATATTATAATATTTAAAAAACAAACAAATAATTAATTCTACATAATTTGGGCAACTGATTCCTCAAAACAAATGGTTTTATTTTTATATCTGTAAAATTACTTTTAAATATTTATGTTCTATTTATAAACCTTCAATTTTAATATAAAACTTCGTAACGTTCTGGGAACCAAAATAATTCCTCAAAAAACAAACAAACATAGAAAACAATATTTTAGTAAGATTTTCAATGTTTTAAAGATGCACATTTTAACGTTACAGTAGCATTAATGTGGTTTAATGTTTTCAAAATGATTATATCATTTATTACACAACTATTGCAACAGGCTGTCATATTTCGAGCAAGTGAGTCATATGTTCAGATGAATCGCATCTGATGATTCAAACGAATCAGGAATGAATCAAACTACAGTAGTTGCGCTGCATGTTCTCACAGAGACAATGTGATATGAAACATTGTCTATTTATCGTCTTTTTCTCATCACATTCAATTAAGACTCACACTCTGAGCATCATGTAAATGTAAAGCATTTCCTTCAAACTCGCCTTCGGGACAAAAGCATTTGTGAATGTAAATGTGATTCGTCACCTGATTTAACACATACAAGCACATTCATACACACTCGCATCAGATCCTGACTCTGAAACGGCTCTTTAACGGCTTTCAACACTTCCTCCCCCACACACACTGATCACACAGACCTCAGATCAGCTGTTCAGTGAAACCAGACGAGCGTTACACAACTCTCTCAGAAACACAGACGCTTCCTCTAATGAGAGAGTTTGCCTCCCATTTGGTTAGTTTGTTGGAAACAATAAAATAATGTTCTTCAAACGTTTTATTTTTACAATGATAAAAAAATGTTTTGTTTACAGGTATTTTACATGATTTCTGATTGTAATAATAAAACGTGACTTGTACACCGGTGTGACTTATCTTTGTTATTTCTGTGTGACTTCCCAGCTAACAGGAATATAATGTTTTGCTAAAGTTATGAAAACGTAATTTCTAACGTAACATTCCATTTAGCAAACATTGTGGGAATGCTACTTTTGAACCTTCGCCGAACGTTAGTATTTGCCTCCCAAAGTATTTGTCTTCAAAGGTTTTATTTTTTTGTAATTGTGAAAAAGTTCTCAGTAAAAAAAAAAAAAAAATTATGCAAAATAAATTACACAGAACGTTCCCAAATGGTTATTTTTAGGTTTTTGTTTAACTATAAAATAAAGTTCTCAGAATGTTGCAGCGTTTTTATAATATTTAAACAACTAAAAATAACACAAAAATAACTTTTTGTAATGGTTATTTCTAGGTTTTAGATTTATACTGTTAAATAACTTTTACAGAACAATTTCTAATGATTATTTTTAGGTTTTATTTATAAACCTACATTTTTCAATATAAAATGTAACATGTGTTCATTTAAAACTAAATAAAAAATGCATGTTCTGGAAACCAAAATCTAACATACAAAAAAAAAAAAAGAAATCGCAATTTGATAGCCATATGATGAAAAGATTTAAATTTGTTCACTGCAAATCTGACAAAAGTGAGATTTTGAATCATATTTTAAGTCACATTGACCGCTTTATGGTTTTCTTTTTGCCCGTTTGGAGGTTCAGCATGTATAAATCAGGGTCAACACACACACACACACACACACACACACACACACACACACACACACACACACACACACACACACACACACACACACACACACACACACACACACACACACACACACACACACACACACACACACACACACACCAAGCCAGTGTGTGAGTGAGACCAGCAGGTGAGGAGCTCAGGACACCTCAAGACTTGCATGTTTATGAAGACAAATCCTCTGGGAACATAGAGCGGGAAACGGGGAAAAGAGAGGGGGAAGGGAAACGGAGGGAAGACAAATATGTTTCGCTAACGTTCCCATTTAGTTAAGAAAACATTGTTTATGAATGTTCTAGAGAGTTAAGGGAACATTCCACTTGGAACATTATTAGAATTTTTGAAACAAGTAGGAACATTTTAAAGTTTTCAGAACATTATTCAAGACTTTAAACGAACATTCTATTAATGTTACTGGAAGAACGTTTGAGAGAACCTTGACAGAACGTTCTGAGAACATTCCCTGTTAGCTGGGCATCATATGTGGAGAAAAGGCGGTATGAGTATTTAGACTGTGATCCTCTACAGACAGCTGTGTGTGAACTGAATTATGTTTTTATAAATCCCTCTTGAAACCATTAAGCTCATCTCTGCTAAACAGCCAATACAACAGCAGCTCTGATGATGTGGAACTAGCCAGTGCGAGTGACTGTGACTGACAGCACTACAGGCCGCTTGACCCGACACACCTCTTGATTACACTGTTTATTATCTTGTGTCAGGCTGAACATGGAGCGGCGGGGGGGGGGGGGGGTGATGGTTCTGTCTGGGCTTCAGGTTTTACAGGGTCAATTCAGTACCTCTCTAAACCAGTCTTTCATGTGAATTACGCCCATTTGACAGTGTTGTTATTCGACCCCCAACTCTCTCTCTCTCTCTCTCACACATATTCCTGAAGACACTAAGGCTGCGTGATACACTGAATACTTACAATAAAATATATATTTTTATATTTTCAAATATCAAGATCACATAACTAAGTACACAAATTACGAAGCTGTTCTTTGCATCATGAATACTAAAGTACTTCACAAAAAAATGCAAATATAGATTCAGTTCTTATGTTTCAATCTGTCCGGAAGCTAGTTATTTTAATTTATAAAGTTTTAAATATGGATTTTTTTTTTACTAATATGCTTTGCTTCAGAAAGGCCTTTATTACCCCCCAGAGAGCCGTGTGGAGCATTTTTATGATGTGTTGATGCACTTTTATGGTGGATTGATGCAGGAAAGATGCACTTTTATGATGGATTGATGCACTTTTATAGACTTCAAAACAGAAACGGCCATTCACTCTCATTATAAAGCTTGGAAGAACCAGGGCATTTTTTAATATAACTCTGATTGTATTCTATTCGTCCGGAAGAAGAATGTCATATACAACTAGGATGACTAGTAAACGATGAGTAAACCATGGGCTAATTTTCATTTTTGGGTGAACTATCCCTTTAACGGATAATGTCCCGGTAGATAATGTCCAGGACCTTTTGCATTTTTCACTGTATGTATATATATATATATATATATATAGTGATGATCCTTTGGGTGAGACGTTAAACCGAGGTCCCGACTCTCTGTGGTCATTAAAAATCACAGGATGTCCTTCGGAAAAAAAAGTAGGGGTTTAACCCCGGCATCCTGGCCAAATTTGCCCAGTGGCCTCTGTCCATCATCCCCATATATATATATATATATATATTTACACTGACTTACACTGTCTCCTCTCCACTGGTAAGCTGGTGTGTGGTGGGCGTTCTGGCGCAATATGGCTGCCGTCGCATCACATTGGTGGTGGTTGAGGAGATTCCCCCCCTCTATGTAAAGCACTTTGAGTACCCAGAAAAGCGATTTATAAATGCAATGAATCATTATATAATATTTTGAATTACACACTACATCGTGATGTGTTTTAGGATTAAAGCAAATGTCTGACTTAACGGATAATGTCCCGGCAGAACCTTTCCCGCTGTTCTCCATGTTTTGTGTAGGATGTGTGAGCTGTACCTGCAGGCGAGTAGGGCCGGTCTCCTGGCGTCTGCGTGGGGATCAGCTGATACTCAAAGGCGGTCACCCTGCGGCTGATGTCCTGGCGCGCGGACGCCTCCACGAACAGCGCCCCCTCCTGGAGGCCGAAGCAGCGCACGAGCCCGGCGGCCTGCTCCTCCTCCGACAGCAGCGACCGCAGCTCTCCGGCCCGCTCCAGGAACAGCGCGGCCCCGCGCGAGTCCCTCCGCGGCTTCAGGCAGGCGAGGAGGTGTGTGGAGGACGGCAGGTTGGGGCGCAGGTTCACGATCACGGCTCCTGTGGGATAGAGCCACTCCAGAGAGCCTTCGGCACAGCGCAGGTACACCTGCTCCACGTCCCGCGCGTGAGACTCGTGCGTCAGACCGCTGAAGACACACAAAGCAAGAGTTAGCAGCATCTCAACTAAAGGTGTCAAAAGTATTCACATTCATTACTCAGGTAGAAGAATAGATACTAGGGTTTAAAAAGACTTCTGTAGAAGTTGAAATATCAACTCAAGCTTTTTACTCAAGCAAAAGTTTAAAAGTACTGGTTTCAAAACTACTTAAAGTATAAAAGTAAAAAATGCCATTAATGACAAAAGCTTAGGCCGCGCCACAGGGGCCTATAGTGCACTACCCCACCTCCTCAAAAAACATTTTTCTAAAGGCCATAATGACTATTATGTTATATTAAAATGTTAATGTTGAAAAATTTGGGATACGCTAGGCTCCCTGTTTCAGCCGCATATATGCCCATAGAAAATGAATGCATTTTAGTACAATACAAATACATTGGGGAACCATATATGTGTACTACATGTGCAGGTGCGATGGATCGCATACAAAACAATAGAGTGTCGGAATGGTATTTATACTTCTCGTCCAACCACAATCAAATTTACTCTTTGTATGATAGGGCCCATTGTGTTAAGATGCTTTTGGTCGATTGGATCACAAGTGGACGCCACGAAATACAGGTGTAAACTGTGTCTGAAACTTTTTAAGCTTGTCCACTTTCGACCACTTCCAGAAAACATTGCAATCGGATTGCGTTCGTAGAGTAAACACTCATGTGGTCGAATGTGTTCAAACGCCACAAAAGACCGTCTTCTCTCCGTCTACTGATCTAATGAGTAAACATTATGGGAAGAGCGCTAGACAGAGAGGGATGAAGACACAAGTTAGGTTTGAAGATGAAAAATGTACCAAACACAATGTTCTCTCACCATTCCTGATTTCTAACACACACTCACAGCGTTCGGCTGGTCTTGTGTCTGTCAGAGCAGAAACTAAAGCTGATGATCTCCGTGTTTTTCCATCGTCTCCGGTCGTGCTCATATGTGAACAGGGTTTGAAATTAACTTTTTCACTTACCGGTCAATTTGGCTACTAAATTTTTAAGTCACCAGCCATTCAGAACTTCTACTAGCCAAAAAAACCCCCAAAATAAATCAGATTAACTATACGTCACAGCTTATATATTATAAAATTTGGATTTCATAAATTCATTTCTTATTTAAACAAAATCCTGTCATCCAGCATCTCTTCCCTTCCTCTTTCATCCTCATCCTTTTTCACCAAAAATGTATTTAAGTTGGTCAGATCAATACACTACAAAGAACATCAAAATAATGTAGGATGTTGGAAAATAACAATGTCTTTTCTGTTAACCGAATGCTTTTTAATCTTCGCTTTTGCTTCAATGCAAATGAACAAGCGCACCATTTTTTGTTGCGCAGTGACGTGTTTGTTCAAGTAAGCCAGATATGAGCAGATTCTGCACAATACGCAGTATTTAATATATCAGGATGACTCACGAGTTGAGTACTTGCGCTAAATCTGGCAAAATTTGGCTTACAGGAACTAAGCCAAAGTGAGTAAACATAGTAAATTGCCTAGTGATTTGACAGCGTTACCCGCCACAGTTGATTTTTACCCCAATTTGGCGGGTGTTCATTTCAAACCCTGTGTGTAAATTGAGTGAGCTTATTTCAACCATTAGATGGAAGGATCTGAAAAAATACACATTTATCCGCCCATAGACCCTCGCCTCAAAGAAATCAGGACAGAAGTGGTTGAAAGTGGACAAAAGAGACGAATTAAAACACCAGGTGTAAACGAGTATGTTTTTCTCTCGTTTACTTGTGATCTGATCGACCAAAACGCATCTTAATACCAGGAGTAAACAGGGCCTTTAGTTGTGTCTTGCTTCTCATTCACCACAGAGGTTCTCGTTTGTCAAATGACACATAAATCTGAGGGCTTGACAAATTGGGATTCATGTTCACCCATGACCTCCTCCTCATCTCCAAGAGCTTTCAGTAACATGAGGAGAGATGGGATGTCGAAACTGTGGGATTTTAAGTCAACCTGAAGTCTCTGAAAAAGCGTATGGTAGGAGACGATGGGTATTGTGCACATGAAAGATATCACAAGCTGTCATCCAGATGGGACATTTTCATTTTCCCCGCCACAGCGCTTTCAAGTGGTTGTGGTCGGCATATTTAGGGATGATTACAGTGTTTGCGTCTGTTTCAGCTGGACTGGAGGCTTTGAGATTTACACTCTACACCTGGTGAACAGCACGACTTCTCAGAAAAATTACGACCTCAAAAACAACTTTTAAAAAGCAGGATTCAATGTCCCATCCATGGAGTTTATTCACACTCAAATGTGTCTAAACAACAATTGACTGAATCTAAAACACAGATTAATAATATTCCTGAATTTCCACCAAATATGGAGGGTTTGGATCAACACAAGGGCGAGTATATGATGAAACTTCACATCTACAGCTGGGGTTCATGACTTGGCATTATAATTAAACTGACAGGGCTTGGTTTCTACTGAAATCAGTGCTAAATGTCCTCCAGAGAAAAAGAGCCGAGTCCCGCACACACATAACCCCAAAATCATCTGGCTTGCTTTTAATTAACGTTATTAAATCATTTTCTGGAGTCCATTAAGTCGCGGAGCGCATAATAGAGGCCAGATTCACGTGCGGTCTGATCCAAAGAGTTAAATGAAGGAGTTGAAAGGAAAGGAAAAGTGCGAGTCAGCTATTAAAGCACTAAAGTCAATGGAGAGAGAGAGAGAGAGAGAGAGAGAGAGAGAGAGAGAGAGAGAGAGAGAGAGAGAGAGAGAGAGAGAGAGAGAGAGAGAGAGAGAGATAGAGAGAGAGAGAGAGAGAGAGAGAGAGAGAGAATTTGAATTCCAAAAACCCTTTATTACAAGTTTTAAAACATTGTCCAGACAATTAACACACAAGAATCAGGCTAAATTATCTTAAGAGGAATGCAAAATGCAGGTTGTCATCAATAATCTCACACAAAGCCCCCGTATTGCACCAAATCAAATAAAAAAAATTAAAAAACAAGATCATTCATGGCTTTGAAATAACGAAAATCAATTAAAACTATAGATTTCACTGAATTGAGAAACGCTGCCTCTAAATTATAACTTGTGTTTCGTTCGATTTTATGTTTCCTTCCTAGTAGCCTATTATAAATTGTCATTTTAGCTCGGCCTATTTAAAACCAATAATAAAAACTATTTGAAAAAAAACAGAAAAAGTTTCACCAAAACAATAAATAAATTCTGTAAAGCAATAAACAAAGACTTTAGTCTTTGTTTATTGCATGAATGCACGGAACACAGTTTCTCTCTGCAAACAACTGTATCGTTTTAGCGCTGATCAGATTAATAATGAATCGATACATTCGGACGTTTCTTTTAAAATCCACGAAGACTTTCAAATAGTTAAATACCACTGTTTAGATTAGTCAGTAGATTGCATCAGATGCGATTTTATAATGTTAACCACTTCACAATTTTAACCCCAAACAAAGTTCTCATCCAAGCTAGTAAAAAATAATTCACGCTCGAAATCTGAATCGTTTATGGTTTATAAGAACAATGATTCGCGAATCAAAGTAAGTGTCAGCGCATGTCGAGTGTAAAGGCATGCCCGGACCTTCCCCATCACATTTCACACAGTTTCATTATTTAAACCTATTATACACAGGTCTTAACGGTTATTATTATTATTTTTTTAATTTTCAGTCTACTATATCTCTTTTGTTTTAGAAATGTGTGCAGGCAGAAAGTTTTTTACATTTTAAAACTGGTAATTGCAGTTCTAAAATGTAAAAACTCTCTGCCTGCACACATTTCTAAAACAAAAGAGATATAGTCGACTAAAATTAAAGAAATTGTTGCAATACAATCGAGTCACGCATAAATTCATGTCGAAATAAGACTTGCTTTTAATGAGCAATTTATTTTGTACGCAGTTTCTCTGTACAGAATAAAGATAATTTTTAAAAATATATATATTACAACTTTATAAAGTTATAAAACGTTGCACGGATGTAAAAGGCTCACCTTCCTTTCCAGTTGCACTGGTCGCTGGAGTATTGAGCACATCCACACAGAACTAGAGCTGACAGAAGAATGAATAAAAACATCCTCCAAAACACCAACAATCTGCTTCAGTCAGTAGAAAAACACAATCCACCGCCGCTCTGGGTAATTTAAAACACTACATGACCGAATCACGATTAGACATCAGAGATGAGTCACTGAAGCGCTCATGATCGCGGGTCTGAAGCCCAGATACACTGATAGAGTCCAGCAGAAACTTTCACTCTCATTCGAGCTCCGCCCACAAACACAAGCCACGCCTCCAACCACGCCCCACGTATGCACGAGCGACGCAACGATACAATCACAGTATTTACAGACTTATGATAAAGTCTCAAAATTTTACATTTAAAGTTATTTTGGTGTTAGTAGTACCATAGTATTTAAGCACCTTAAATATACATTTCAGTCCCATTACCTTGAATTTGATTTCGGATAGTCTGCTGAAATTCATGGTATTTACATTGGCGAAACTTATCCTAAATGAATATAAGCACCAAAGTATAGGCTACTCGTTTACAGATTCACTATGCCATTCGGCTGATCAGCAGGTTCTTGTAAGGGTGTGTGTGTGTGTGTGTGTAACTCATGCGCGTGTCTTGAGAGGCTGTGGTTATTCTGGGCTCAATAAACACTGATATCAGATGCTGCTGAGTCGCGCGCGATTATTACACTGCACGCGCCTCGTGGGTGTGTGTATTTGTGGTTGCATAAAGCAAGACAAATCGCACTAAGTAAATCAGTAGAAATATAATCTCAGGAGTTTCAGTATTCTATGTAGAGCCCTGTTTATTTGGGATGGTGTGTGCGTGTTACAGATCAGATGTGTAATGACTTGTGCTGACCCTCCACCTACAAGCCATCCTATACATTTACAGGCCATGACCTCTGACAGGCACACATACAGCAGGCTCCATCACCTGACACACACGCGCGCGCACGCACACACACACGCATGCACGCACACTCAGTCGCTCTCTCTCTCACACACACACAAACTCACTCACTCTCTCTCTCACACAAACACACACACACAGGAACGTGGCCGCTGACCTCAGATAATGTCCAAATGGAACACACACATTCCAGTCTCTCTCACACACACACACAAGGCAAAATTAACGACTGTTGAGAGGAAGACAGATAAAACTAACCAGAGCTGTCAGAGACTGTAATCAATTATTAACATTTGCTGTTGTCAGAAAGTGATAAGCTAACACACACACACACACACACACACACACACACACACACACACACACACACACACACACACACACACACACACAGAAAACACGCCAGAAAACGATTTGAAAAAAATCTACAAATACACCTTTAATATCAGGGAGATTTAAAATAAAACGGCGTAATGCTGAAATAGTATTAAAACATTTTTTTTTTGTTTATTCAAATAAAGCTGAAAATTAAATATCAGAAAGCTGCCTTTGGCAACTAACTTAAATAAAAAAGAAACAAGACTTGTTCGCATCTCCACGTTGCCTACTTGTCTTAAACTGCACTATTTGCAATTCACTTTTTCCTTCCACCTTGAATGTCTTTAACGCACATTCATTTTGCACAAGAGTTTCAGGCCCTTCCAGCACACGCAACAGGCACAAGGACCTGATTGAGAGCAGGTCAGCGAGAAAAGGCTTCATCCTGAGGCGTCACTCGGGAACGATGGAGAAGTCCAGTGACACGGGGCATCAGGAATGCACACAGACACCTGTGTGTGTTTGAGTCGAGGTGCGAGAGGGATGTGAGAGGTTTCTCAAGCCGGGAACTCTGGGAAGGAATGCAGGAACCAGTTCCCAGATCTTTCTTTCCAAAGATTACAGGGATTTTTCATCGTTTCCATTAGCTCAGTGTGAAACTATAGATGTTTTCCAGCCTTTAACTCCAAATCATGTTGGCAATGTGCTAGAAAATGCCAGAAGCATAATGCTAGCAACATTAAAACATGCTAGAAACATACCAAATCATGATAGCAACATGTTAAGACATGCTAGAAACATACTAGCACTGTGTCATATTATGCTAGCCATTTGATTAAACATGCCAGCAATGTGTTAACATGTTAAAACATGCTAACAATATGCTAAAACATGTTAGCATATATATTATCAGCAAACATGCTGCAAAATACTAGCAATGTGTTAAACATGTTAGAAACATACTAGCATTGCTATATTATGCTAGTCATGTGATAAAACATGCTAGAAGCATGTCAAAATATGTAAAATATGCTATAAATGTGCTTGAACATGCTAGTAATGTACTAAATCATGATAGAAACATGCTTAAACATGATATAAACGTACAAGCTTTGTGTTAAAATATGCTAGAAATTTGTTTGAACATGCAAAATTGTTAGCAACGTGTTAAAACAAGCTAGCAACGTGCTAAAACATGTTAGCATGTGTATTATTAGCAACATGCTATTAGCAATGTGCTAAAACATGCTAGCAGCACGTCATAAAGTATGTTAGCAACATGCTATTATTTGCCTGTTTTTCTTACTGCCTCTATTTAACCAATTAAACTTTAATGTTGATTTGACAAATCTGAATGTTTAAAATAAAGTTTAAAGTTGGTCCTGATGAACTTCTCCAGTTTCACACTAAGCTAATGATGTTCTCCAGCCTGTACCTTCAAACCTTTACCGAAAAGGGTTTTGCATTCTTAGATTTTAAGACATTGTTTAGTCCCTGTATTAGCCTGCAGGTTTGACTGTCCTTCATCTGGATCTCACAGTCTTCAGCTGAAGTGGTAGTAGTGGATTCCTTCTTTGAGCTGCAGCGACAGCAAGTTTTCCTCCAGGACTCCATGTGTCATATCCTACACACACACACACACACACACACAGATGAGGACAAACACACAGAACAGATATACATAAGTACCTACACACAAAGTAAAGTAAATTCACAAATATTGGGCAGCCTACTATGTTAATAATTTATATATTTGTGTTAATTTAGCTTAGCATCATTAGCTTAGCATGCTAACATCAGATAATGTGGTAATTCTGTGGCATGTAGAGCGTATCAAATCAGTCACGAGCCGCGTTTCCATTACAGATTTGTGCGATATTTTCAAAATGTCGATAAAAAACGATTACGAAATGACGGCGTTTCCATTAATCGATGTTATGCAACTAAAACGTTGTTTTTTCCTCTTGAAATCAGTCATTACAAACATCATGGCAACGGATGTTAGTAGGTTTAAGTATATACCAGGCACTGCACTAGCTATTATTTGTAATGGATGGAGATGTAGGCCTTTATCCAATTATTATTAGCGATGAAAATCCTCTTATTCTTGTATGAGGTGTTTCTGGGTGTTTCTCCCTCATTTCTGCTTCGAGGTCTTGATTGTGGCATTTCTTTGAGGTTTAGAATCCAGTATTCCTGTAATTCCTTTGTGTTTTATGAATTTAATAAAGAACTCTTTCTCGTATTCTGTCCAAACACACCGCGTCATCTACGTCAGGTGACTGTAAATGCGCAAAAACTGTTTCCATTGTTGAAAAACCTCCTCATGCGAGCGTTAAAACTTTTTTACGATAAATGGGAGTTTTTGCGAAATTGACGCGTTTCCATTGAGCGTATTCTCACTTCGCAATGTCAATTTGCGCAATTTGAAGGGTAAAGGAAACGCACCTACTGATGACAGATCAGTTATACGTTCCTATGTAGGGCACAGACAACTCTAGAGTCTATACGGCGCAGGAACAGCTGTGTGTGTGTGTGTTAATATCTGATCCCGCTGGAGGTTCATTAGTGGGAAACACCGATGATGATTGAGATTGATACGAGCCTCACGGTCATTTGGACCAGAGCATGTGTGTGTTTCAGAGAGAAGTCATTTCCTGTGTGCTATAAAAGAGTGTTTTCAGTCAAATTAATGTCTGAGACACACACACACACACACACACACTGTCTTACACGTGCGCGCGCGAACACACACACACACACACACACTCTGTCTTACACGCACACACACACACACACACAATGTCTTACACGTACGCACACACACACACAGACACACACACACTCCAGCTCACTCTCACACTCCCTACAATCACACACATTCACTCACACATTCACGCACACACTCTAGCTCACTCTCTCTCTCTCTCTCTCACACACACACACACACTCTGTCTTACACGCACACACACACACACACACACACTGTCTTACACGTACGCACACACACACACACACACACACACTCTAGCTCACTCTCACACTCCCTACAATCACACACATTCACGCACACACTCTAGCTCACTCTCTCTCTCTCTCACACACACACACACACACACACACACACACACACACACACACACACACACACACACACACACACACACACACACACACACACACACACACACACACACACACACACACACACACACACACACACACACACTCCCTACAATCACACACATTCACTCACACATTCACGCACACACTCTAGCTCACTCTCTCTCTCTCTCTCTCTCTCTCACACACACACACACACACACACACACACACACACACACACACACACACACACACACACACACACACACACACACACACTTACTCACCAGCTTCACACACACGATAAACGGAGGCGATGCCTTTCTGAAGTGCAGGATGGGAATCTTGGGCTTCGGCCGTTCCTGAGAGAAACAGAGAAAACAAGTGTGTGTGTGTGTGTTTGTTAACACGGTCTCACCAGTGTGTGAGTTTCTCAGTGTTAAGTATCTTGGTCTCGAGAGAAGAGCTGATGATTATCCCCGAGTGTGTGTGTGTGACTGATGTAACGAGGCTAATGATGGATCGGGATATTAATCAGAGTCTCAGTGAGTCTGACAGAGGATTCCAGCCATAAACACTGATTCATTACTAGCATTATATTTGCATAAGTAATGATCACTATTCTACGTTCACATCAGCCACGTTCCCATGAAGTTTCAGAATCAAAACATTTGAGTGCAAAATATATCTTTATTCCTCAGTTTTATTCGTTCTTTTGTTTGGTGCAAAAATCCCTTTGAATTCAATGAACATTACGGTCATAGTCCAAAAAAAAAAAAAATCTTGAAGGAGTTTAAAAATATGCAATTATTGAAAAACGCAATCATTCTCATTACATATAACATGCACTTTAATTACTGGCAGTCATTCTGCCTATATATATTCCTGTATTACACTATGACTATATTCCTTTATAATCTCAGAGAGTTTCATCATGGATGGTAAAACCAGACTGTTTAAAACTTACCATTTCAGATGGTTGTATTTTTATATTTTTTTTGTTGTCTTTTATCTCAGTATTCCTATAAGTGTTGTATAGAGGTTTTTGTTATATAGTAACCCTAAAATGACATGAACGAGTTTAAAATGTGTTTAATAACTGGGCTGATATATAGGCTATATAAGAATTTTCAGTACACGCATAATCCCATAAAACACAAATTTTTCACACACGTTTTCTTAAAAATTTCAAAAAATATATTATTGATTATTTCAAGGTGGAATTAATGACACCTAATTTGGATATTTTCATGTGTGGGAAAAATGTGGGATTAAAAAGGGTTAGGATTTCATGATATTTAGTGTTGGGGAAAGTTACTTTGATGAGTAATGTATTACAATATCGCGTTACTTACTTACATTTTTTAGAAAAGTAATGCGTTACGTTACTTTTTTTCACCTAGGCCTACTTTACCAATAAAAACAAAAAAAATGGTTTAACTGAATCATCGAAGGTCATAAGCAAGTACAATGGTCAATAAAAGTGAGTTGAAATGCATAAAAATTTATGTTTTTATTTAACTTTTTATCAGAATACTATGCAAACCTACAATAACTAAATATGTTAAA